>NC_073746.1:64946264-65274564 GCF_029784135.1 Toxorhynchites rutilus septentrionalis | reverse complement strand
TGGGTTCAAGCCGGAAGGCATCACTTATCCTTCGGGCATGCTTCAGCAGCAGCTGTTGAATGAATTTTACAGCGAAGTTGGGATCGCTCCAAAAGATGTTGACTATGTGGAAGCCCATAGCACCGGGACGTTTGTCGGTGATCCGGAAGAGTGCGAAGCGATAGACAAGGTATATTGTGCTGGGCGTAAGCGCCCACTGCCGGTTGGTTCGGTTAAATCCAGCATTGGTCATTCGGAGGCTTCGGCGGGTGTATGCTCGATCGCGAAATGCATCATAGCAATGGAGAATGGAATAATCCCACCAAATATTCACTACGTAGAGCCTAAACCAACCATTGAGTCGTTGGTGAAAGGTCGATTGAAGGTAATTGTTGAAGCCACTCCACTGGACGGACCGCTGGTCGCTATCAATTGTTTTGGATTCGGAGGAGCCAATGCTCATGCGCTGTTGTGTCGCAACTTGAAGGAGAAGAAAAACCACGGTCTACCGGGCGATGACATTCCAAGGCTTGCGGTATGGTCTGGGCGGACGAAAGAGGCGGTAGTGACCATGCTGCAGGATGTTGCTAAGCGACCACTGGATACCGAATTTTTTGCACTGCTATACAACATCCAAAAACAGGCTACGCCTGGCCACCGATATCGAGGATTTGGTGTCTATCGAAAGAATGATGATAGGCCTTCGATTCCGTTGAAAACATGCGTCGATCGGATCCAATTGGATGTACTTCCGCTGACTGCCGTTTTCGGGGGCATCAACGTTCATTGGAGAGAGGATCTGGATAGCTTGGGACGATTTCCACAAGTAGAACTCACATTTGCTAGGTGCAATCAGGTATTGAACACACTGAAGTTCGATTTGAGCAAAGAAGGGCCCAATGAAGTTTTGTATAATATGGTTGGAACGACCGTACTGCAGCTGGCGTTGGTCGATCTACTAAGCTCGATCGGTGTTGAGTTTGACTTTTATGCGGGTCATTCAGTAGGTCAAATCACCTGTGGGTACATCGATCTTTGTTTGAACCTGGAACAGGCTATCAAGTTGGCTTTCTTGCATGGATTGATACACTCCGACTGTAGAGTAAGCCAAGATGCGGTCGGGTTTGTGAAAATGAACTCCAAGCTTGATCGGATTCCCATATGTAACGTAGTGAAAGATGAGGAATCTACATTTGGAGTGTTTGGAGGTGATAAACGAACCATAGCCGACCAACTGCACTCTCTTGCTTCCAGTGGTCTTTTTGTGGGGGAGCTACCGTTCCAGATCTTGCGTTGTGGGTCATCCAAATATCGCACGCTTGTTGCCAACCTGCAACGATCGGTTCATGAAGTGCTCCCCAGAACGTTTGTGACGACTTCCAAGTGGATTACTGCCAAGATGCTGCCAACGCATTCATTGTTCCATTCGCCCACTATCCATGAACCTGCATCGGTCGTTAATTTGCTCACAAAAATACCCAGACGTACTTACATCTTAGAGCTTGGCACTAGAGGATCCTGTGAGAAGGTGTTGAGCATTCTCAATCGAAACTCAAGTTTCATTCATCCGGATCTGGAGTTTTCCGATGCGATTGGGAAGTTACTCAGCACAGTCGGACGGTAAGTTTCCTACGTGCTTCAGAACAATCTGATGACCGATGAGTTCATTCCAGGTTACATCTGACCGGTCAAACCCTCCACATCGATAAACTTTACCCGGCGGTTCAGTTTCCGGTCTCGCGAGGGACCACTATGATCTCTCCCTTGATCCGCTGGGATCACCTGGAGTCGGCCCATGTAGTGAAGTACAGCTGGGATGAAACCGACAAATCGGGCATCTTGAGCTTCAAGATAAATTTGTCCGATCAAAACTACAAATTCGTGGCGGGCCACTGTATCGATGGGCGAATTCTGTTTCCTGCCACCGGTTATCTACAACTTGTTTGGGAGCTGCTGTCATATCTAGCCCATCGGGAGCTATCGGATTACGCGCTGGAGTTTGAGGAAGTGCGATTCCTGCGGGCGACCACAATCACCGCAGGTCAATCAGTGAGGCTGCTTGTCGTGATCCAGGATGTGTCTGGGTTTTTCGAGGTATTGTGGTTTCCACAGAATCGAGCGCTCGGTTATTTTGACGGGTTTGATTCCTTTTTAGATATTGGAGGGCGATACGGTAGTGGTGACTGGCTACGCACGTTCTCTGAGCACTCCCGATAAGGGATCATCTGCCAGTTCTCCTGAGGGCACAAATACGGCTGTCAATCTACCAACCAAAGATTTCTACAAAGAACTACGGCTACGGGGCTATCATTACACGGGACTTTTCAAGTCTGTGTTGAACGCTCGATCTGATGGAGCTCAGGCAAGAATTCAGTGGAATGGAAACTGGGTAGCATTTTTGGATTGTATGCTGCAGGTCGGAATCATTGCGGTTGATACACGATCTCTCATGGTGCCGACTGAAATAGACAAAATCACAATTGCCCCGAAGGTTCATCTATCACTGATGGAACGAGACGCTGAGGAACGCGACTTCTACACCATGAACTATTGCTCGAATACAAATGTATCCACCTGTGGAGGAATAACGATATCGAATCCACGTGTGAGCATCATTGGAAGAAGGAATCCTCCAGGTTTTCCAGTACTTGAAACGTACCACTTCGTCCCGTATCGCTCCGAGGGAAATGTTACAGCGAAGGAAGCCATAAGAATGTGTGTCCAGCTGGCGCTGGAGAATGTTCCCACCCTATCGGTGTATGTCGCAGAAGTACACAACGAACGCCTCCCGCCGGTGGTACATTGGTTTGGGGAGGCTGTTGCGGATCTACCGTTGGTAAAATCCAACCTTACTTTGTTATCGAACTTAACGCTGGAGCTGGACAATGTCGAGGTCAAAAACGATACCTTAGCTGACCACACAAACCTGCTGTTTCTGGTCACGAGTGGCAATCTGGATGACCAGAACTTCCAAAAAAGCATTGACGCATGCTTGGTGGATTGTGGATTCGTTCTCCTTCGTCAGAGCGTAGACTTCAGCGCGAAGAAGTTCATCTGTCCAGATAACTTGAATCTCCTAAGCACATACCGCGTGGATGACAGCGAATCCTTCGTCCTTTTCCAACGCAAGAGTAAGTCGTTCCACGAATCACCCATCTCAGTTCGGGTGCGTTCCAGTGACTTCAGCTGGTTGGGGGAGCTGAAGAAAGCGGTAAAGTTCCGCCCCGTTGTGTTGTACTCCCAGGAAGACTCAACATCTGGCATCATCGGGCTTGTGAACTGTATCCGGAAGGAGCCCAAGCTGCAGAGCGTTCGCTGCGTTTTCATTGACGACCCCGCAGCTCCTCCTTTTGACCTGAGCGAGCCATTCTATCAACGACAGCTGGATCTGGGACTGGCGGTGAACGTTTACAGGGGTGGCGCTTGGGGCAGCTATCGTCACGCGCTCTTGCGTAGTGTTGAGAAAACGGAACCAGTCCGGGGTCATTGTTACGCGAACTGTTTCACGAAGGGTGACCTCTCGTCGATGATGTGGTTCACAGGTGCGATGAATGAGCGGTCCAATGTGAGGAACAAAGCGCGTGCCATGTATTGCTCGTTGAACTTCCGCGATGCGATGGTTGTGACTGGCAGATTATCGTCGGATGTTCTGGCGTCCGATCGGCTCGACCAGGAGTGCGAGCTGGGCTTCGAGTTCGCGGGGGTTACCGAAGATGGCACAAGGGTCATGGGCGCTAAGCAGTCGGGTGCTCTGGCTACCTTGGTAGAGTATGATCCCCTGCTTACGTGGATCGTTCCCGAATCGTGGAGTCTGCAGGATGCCTGTACGGTTCCCATTGTGTATGGAACTGTTTTCATGGCATTCTTCATAAACGGAAGCATCCGCAAGGAACAGTCCATCTTGATCCATGCCGGTAGTGGAGGCGTTGGACTGGCGGCTATACAGGTGGCACTCGTGAATGGTTTGGAGGTGTTCACTACGGTCAGTACGGAGGAGAAAAAGACGTTCCTATTGCAGCGGTTTCCTTCGCTGCGGAAAGAAAACATTGGACATTCCAGAGATACTTCATTCGAGCAGCTGGTTAAAATTCGTACCAACGGTAGGGGCGTTGATTACGTGCTGAATTCATTAGCGGACGACAAACTGCAGGCGTCGATTCGCTGCCTTGGTAAGGGTGGCCATTTTCTGGAAATTGGAAAGTATGACATGGCTAGGAATACGAAACTTTCCATGCAACTATTCCGTAAGGGGCTTACGTTCAGCAGCATAATGTTGGATCTGTTGTTCAAAGGAGTGTCAACTATGAAGCAGGTGAGTTGTCACTTTAATGAATCGTTACGGGGTACATAAAAGGTACATACTTGTAGACCCTGCATACACTCGTCCGGAAAGGTCTGGCAGATGGGGCCATAAAGCCATTGAACACAACCGAGTTCAACGCATCGGAGTTGGAGAAAGCAATGCGTTTCTTGGCAAGCGGTAAACACACCGGAAAAATTTTGATAAAACTTCGCCAACATGAAAAGGATCTTGAGAGTTTACCCATTACGTATGTCCCCAGGGAGTATTGTAATCCAGAACAGGTCTGTGTAATCGTCGGGGGACTCGGTGGATTCGGATTGGAGTTGGCCGATTGGTTGATCATCAGAGGCTGCAGGAAACTCGTGCTGAGTTCCAGCAGGGGAGTGACGAAGCCATATCAGAAATACAGAATACAGTGAGTACATAGAATTGGTAAAATTCAACTCCATCTTCTCACATTTTATCATTTGTTCCAGACTTTGGAACAGCTACGGAGTCAAGACGATTGTATCAACGGCAGACGTAACCAACTTGGATGGCTGTCGCACCCTTCTACGATCCGCTACGGCCTTCGGAGTGGTATCATCAATCTTCAACCTCGCAGTGCAACTGCGTGATTCCATCCTGGATAACCAGACGGTGGAGAGTTTCATCGAATCCCTTGCACCGAAGGCGAAAGCCACCGAATATTTAGATAAGGCAAGCCGCGAGCTCTGTCCCCGGCTCAAGCAGTTTGTAGTCTTCAGCAGTGTTTCCTGCGGTCGAGGTAACGCAGGGCAGAGTAACTACGGCATGGCGAATTCGGTGATGGAACGGATTATCGAGCGGAGACGGGCGGATGGGTTCCCTGCGAAGGCAATCCAATGGGGTGCCATCGGAGAGGTTGGTTTGGTAGCCGACATGGCGGAGGATAAAGTTGACATGGAAATAGGGGGAACACTACAGCAACGGATTTCCTCCTGTCTCCAGGAGTTGGATCGATTGCTGGTCGGTGACGAGCCGATCGTTGCGAGCATGGTTGTGGCGGAGAAACGCGCAGGTAGTGGTTCCAAGAATATTATCGAAGCCGTTATGAACATTATGAGCATACGGGAGCTAAAGTCCGTTTCAATGGAAAGTACCCTGGCAGATATCGGAATGGATTCGCTAATGGCGGTGGAAATCAAGCAGCTCCTTGAGCGGGACTTCGATTTGATCCTGACGCCGCAGGAGCTACGAACACTCACATTCGCCAAGTTGCTAAAAATGGAAGATGAAAAGATGCATTCAGACCAGGAAGCGAAGAATAAAGACGGAGGCGTCACCATTGGGATGCAAATGCTGCTAAGAAACCTTGGTAATGAAGATAACAGCGGCAAAACGATTCTTCGGCTGGCGTCAGCCAGCGATCATGGTCGTCCTATCTTGATCATCCCTGGACTTGAGGGAGTGGCCGGAAATGTGTGGATCTCCATTGCGGCTAGAGTGAATGCACCAGTGCTTATGCTGCAGCTGATGGCCACCCTGGAGTGTGACAGTATTCCTGCGATCGTGGACTGCGTTATCGACGAGTTGTGCAGCACGGTTTTCAACCAAAACGAAGACTACGCGGTTGTAGGTTATTCTTTCGGATCTTTCGTAGCCATTGAGATAACAAAACGTCTACAGGCGAAGGGAATGCATGGAAAACTGTTACTACTGGACGGAGCCCCGAAATTTCTCAAAACGCTCTCCCTCAAACAGATGGGCGATAATCCATCCGACGAGGAAGTCCAGCGAGTTTTACTGTCCTTATTCCTCTCGATCGCATTCCCCAATCAACCTACGGATAAGATTCTCTCAACTATGGCTGTGTCCACCTTCAACGACCAGATCGAGAAACTGATTGAGTTGACCAAGGATGAAAATGCGTACACTCCAGATTATACGAGAAGAATGGTGAGAGCCCTGTTCAAAAGATTGAAGATGGCTGCCTTGTTCGAGCTGGAGGACAATCAACCGTTGGATCTGCCAATTATGCTGGTACGGCCGACTGAGCTGTCCTACGCGAATATTGAAGAAGATTACGGACTGTCCAATTACACGACCGGCGCGATCACGCTGCGGAGGATCGAAGGCAGTCACATGACGATGTTGGAAAATCCAGCTCTACCGGAGATTATAAATAGCTTCAATCTGTAGCGATAGAGTGTAACTGTGTTCATATATATGTTGCTATTCCAATAAATGATGTGCATAGCGCAAATCTTGCTCGGGTATTTGAGTGTCATTTTCGAGCGAATTATCTTATTAACGCCCACTAGCGCTTGAGATACCCATCTATCTGGCCGTGATTCGTTCAGTAGTGCCTCGGATTTGGTGGGAGCAATATGTCTTCCGATAAAGGGCGAGGAAGTTGGGCTTCCAAAACGGAGTTTATTCTGTCCTGTTTGGGCTATGCTATTGGGATAGGCAATGTGTGGAGGTTTCCGTATCTGTGCTATCGCAATGGTGGGGGAGCTTTTCTGGTGCCCTATCTGTTGATGCTGGTTCTGTGCGGGATTCCTTTGTTTTTTCTGGAAGTGTGTTTGGGTCAGTTTTCCGGAACGGGATGTGTCACTGTGTTTAAAATTGCTCCGCTTCTGAAAGGAGCAGGGCTGGCGATCGTGGTGATAAATTACATCTGCACCTCATACTACAATGTGATAATCGCCTATCCCCTACTGTTTCTGTGGAAATCGGCACGATCTCAACTGCCGTGGGAAAATTGTCAAAACGATTGGAACACACCTAAATGCATGGAGCTGAACGCGGGCGCTCATACGCAACTGTTGATGAACAACAGCTTGCTTGGTCCATCGGAACGCTGGCGGACGCCAGCGGATGAGTTCTTCCAGTCAGTTAGCATGTTAACGCAGACAACGTTTAGAATCCTTCAATAATGCTTTATCCCAACAAAACAGCAAAGAAATCCTTCAGATATCGGACGGTATCGATACTCCCGGAGGGATCGTGTGGCCCCTCTTCGTGGCCAATGTGGTAGCTTGGGTTGTGATCTACACATGCATAATCAACGGGGTGGAATCCGTTGGCAAAGTGGTGTATTTTACCGCTACATTCCCGTTTGTAATACTCGCCGTTTTGTTCGTTCGAGGTGTCACTTTGCCGGGAGCGGCGGACGGTATCCAGTTCTACATCATGCCCAAGTGGGACCAGTTGAGTAATATGAAGGTTTGGGCGGATGCGGCGGTGCAAATCTTTTTCTCACTGGGGCCCGGATGGGGTGGTATCATCAACATGGCAAGCTACAATCAGTTCAAAAATAATACCAAACTCGATGCCATATTGATTCCGATTGTGAACTGCGGAACGAGCATATTCGCGGGATTTGTTGTGTTTTCCGTACTGGGGTATATGTCTCGTAGGATTGTTGATTTTATTAAAACTCGATTGATGCTAGTGAATGGTTTCATTGCAGATCAAACTGGATTACCCGTATCGGCGGTGGCCGCTGGTGGCCCTGGGCTAGCTTTTGTGACGTATCCGGAGGCAATTGGAATGCTCCCCCTGCCGCAGTTGTGGGCTTGTTTGTTCTTTCTGATGCTGTTCCTGCTAGGAGTTGATACTATGGTAAGTTCAGTGTTTGGTGTCAATGCGCGATAGATAAGAGTTATAATTTTCTAGTTCGTTCAAACTGAGGCCATTATCTCATCAGTGTTGGATGTGTATCCCTGGCTCAGAGCAAGCAAGCGTTGGATCACTTTAGGATCGTGTTTCAGTATGTTTCTGTTGTCCATTTCCTGCACTACTCGGGTGAGTTGCAACAATTGTAGACACAATTTGAAATGCTATGATATTTGTCTTTCAACTTTCTAATTCAATGGTTTCCGACAAATTATCAGGATGGAGTAACATTTTTTCATTACCTATGAACAATTATTTGGTCGAAATATGGTTTCGCGTCAAGGAATTCGAAGAGTTCACAGAAATTATAAAATTTTCTGTTCAGTTCGAATGACTGTCAACTTGTTCCTTAATCGAATAACTGTTTAGGATCATGCATACAGTGATGCTTCTGAATCCGGACGCTTTTTAATCCGGACACTTTTTCATTACATTTAATATCATGCCAAAACCATGACATTTTTTGCATGTTGTATTAATGTGACTGACAGTTACTATTGTGTCAATTTAGTTTAGTGTCAATTATAGTACCTAGCTGTTAAAAAATATATATAAAAAATCAAAAATCAATGTGAATTTCACAAAACCCATTCCGGAATAAAAAGCACATTCTGAAAATGATTTTAAATCCGGACGGTCAAAAGTTGACGATTAAATTTCTCATTGAAGGAGTTGCCTGAGGGTATGTTAGAAGCTTTAGTATGAAGTATGGAGTGTGGAGCAAAGATTTTCGATACGGAAAACTGAAAAACTCTTCGGTATACAGGACGGGGTTGATTATATGACCCGTTTGTATGCACGTGGGCAACTTTGTAACTTTGTCTGTAGCGCTGTCCAACATTAATAGAAATTTAACACCCTTCCTGTTGACCGATTTATCTGAAATTTGGAACACATCTTTATCTTTGCAGTCATTATAAAACTGCCTATTTCATGATCTTGAAAATCCAAAATGGCGGCCGCTATAAAATAGCAGCTTTCATATTTTCTCTAAATCCCGTCAACATGGGTATCAAACGAAAGGGAGAACACAGTTGTTAATGAAAAATTCAAATCCAAAATGGCCGCCAGCACAAAATGGTGCCATATATATATTTTTTTCCAAACACTATCAATATGGGTATCATTATATAAATAATGATATTTGGGTATAATATATAATGGGTATAATGGGTATAATGGGTAATAATTATTGATGAAAAATGTAAATTCAAGATGGCGCCCGCTACAAAATGGTGGATTACATATTCTTTCAGAACCCCATCAATATGAGTATCAAATGAAAGGGCTTGATTAGTAGAATACAGTAATTCATGAAAAATGTAAATACAAGATGGCGGCAACTACAAAATGGTATATTATACATATTCTCTTAGAACCCCATCAATATGAGTATCAAACGAAAGGGATTGACTAGTAGAACACAGTTATTTATGAAAAATGAAAATCCAAAATGGCCGCCACCAGAAAATTGTGATATATATTTTCTTTCAAAGCTGCATACATATTTATGCAGCTTTGAAAAAAAAAGTATCAAATGAAAGGGTTTGACTATTAGAGCACAGTAATTTATGAAAAATACTAATCCAAAATAGGCCACGTCAGATTTCCATTATCTACAGTTAGTTGTTTCATTACATGCCGCACGATTTTATTTTAGTCTCATCAATGCCTTAGGTAAATGAAGAAAGCGGTGTGATAACTACTAAATGCTACTTGCCTAATTATTTTCTAGCTTTTAGTACATCATCTGTATTATTATCATTTTTAATCATAATGAAACCGTAGAACTTAAAAAAGTGTTTTTTACTTATTTTATTTTTTAGTACATTATCTGTATCATTAGTATATTTCTCTACAATTAAACCATTCAACAATTTCTTTTAAATTTTGTATTTAATTTTTTCATAAATAACCGTGTTCTACTAGGCAATCTCTTTCCTTTGATACCCATATTGATGGGGTTTTGAGAAAATATGTAATCCGCCATTGCGTATTGAACGCCATCTCGGATTTACATTTTTCATTAATTACTGTATTCTACTAATCAAGCCTTTTCATTTGATACCCATATTAATAGGATTTTGAAAAAAAAATATATGTGGCGTCATTTTGTGGTGGCGGCCATTTTGAATTTGCATTTTTCATAAATAACCGTGTGTTACTAGTCAATCCTTTTCGTTTGATAACTAATCTAAGAGAATATGTAATCCGCCACTTTGTATCGGTCGTCATCTTGGATTTACATTTTTCATAAATTACTGTATTCTACTAATCAAGCCCTTTCTATTGATACCCATATTGATAGTATTTTGAAAATATATATAGATGGCGCCATGTGGCGCTTGTGAAAATACAATAAATAATTGAATTTATAAAAAACTTTTGTACCAAACGTGTTCCCATTTAGTCCCGCTACTTATGAGGCACTCGTTAATAAGTTCTACAATAATTAATAAATAATTTCAAAGAAAAGAAAAGCAAAGAAAACACGTGTCCGGGTTTAAAAGCAAAAATGTCCAGATTTAAAACCACGACACGATGAAAGAATTTCAAATTTTGAACAAATAGAGCATGATTTTGTGGAATTCTGTGATTCGTAACTTAGATGAAGGCCTTCTAATTCTATAGGAACGCCAATTTTTCATGCTATGACATGTCAATATTTTTTAGCAATTGAAGTTATATTCGTAAGCGCTTAAGCGTCCGGATTTCGATGTATTACTATACATAAGTGATAGAAGAGGGTCCTTGTTAATCACTATATTTTCTAGGTATTTTTACTTACTTCAGAGTCGATGGTTATGCTCGACCCCGAATTTCTGGTATATCCCCACTTCGTCTCGAATGAATCAGTTTGACTCAATCATGAAAACAGAACATCTTGAAGCAATTTAGTTTTTCCTTTTTTTTTTATATCTATACTCCTTTTAAACTGGGTTGTATTCAGCAAAGACGACTTTACCTTCATTTCTTTTCTATGATATTTGAACTTACGATTTGAACATTTTTTTTAATTAAAATGAAATTTTTTTTAGTTGTTTTTCATATTTTTATTTCGTTAAGAAGAAGATACATGTGGGTTATCTATGGTACACAATATCTTCGAAATGGCCTCTTTAACTCTTTTTGCAGTTCATAATCCTAGCATAACAGGTCGGACTCGTTTATATACAGACTTAATTATATAATGACTCGGTTATATGATCTGATTATATATAATTTATAACTTAATTTATACAGTTTGAAAAGAAATATTTTAAATTAATTTAATTCAAGAACAAATGTGATATTTAAACGTTAGGGTGAAACTGTATTGGCTATTATAAGTACAGTGGAGTAAAATTCGTGATTTTTTGAGATTTTGATTGAATTTTTATCAGAATTTATTTTATAACGATTTTGCGGCGGAATTAACAAAGATAAATTAGGTGTCAAAGAACAAATTGTAGAGCGGTTTGAGAGCTTCGATTTGGTTGATAAAAACAATCAAGTAGATTAAGAACTCTTGGGTTCAAATTGACACCTCCAAAATCTTTTATGTTTTTTACTTCGAAAATGTTATTTAAATCCACTTATTTAGATGTTTCACAACTATATCCTGTACTGAATTTTCTCATCTTTCAAATCGAAGTCACTGAATCGTCCTACGTAGTGTACTTTTTTTTTAAAGTAGAGCCAGTTTAAGACAAACAGACTTCGGAACAATGAAGAAGTTCAATAATTCTGCCATTGTTGAAATTCGACCATATGTGTAGGAGGATTTTTTATCAAATATGATCGTATATCACCTCCTGTGAGATTCTGGATAAAATTATTTTTTTCACGTGAGAAATGTGTTTTCGGACATTAAGGGGATGAATCAAAAATAAAATTCTTCTTTTTCATTCAAAAAACGAAAAATTTGTGTATAAAACATGATAAAAAAATATTTTTTTCGACTCGATTTTCAAAGGATTATATACAGGGCCTTTCAGATGAAACGCTCACGCGAAAAAAAATAATCGAATAGCTCCTTATAAATTTTTTTTTCGCTCCATCGATGGTAACACTGCATCCTCCTCTTCGGGACGATAATATTCGGCTACTCGTTCAGTCTGATCGGATGGTTTTAAGTGTCAAGATGTACAATTTACAAGAACGTGTATTTTTAGTGAAACCGTATTACTCGAGCAACCAAAGCCTTAATGAAACTTCTTCTTATGGTAAGAGTTTCAACATTTTTCGTCGTCGATTACTTCCTCTGGGGGTACGTTACTATGTTAATAAGCCACAACATTTAGAGGAACTTAAAGAAGAAATAACTCGGATTTTCAACAGCATCGAAGTCGTAATGTTAGAGTTGTGCATGAAGAATTTTGTTCACGCGTTATCAAAAAAAGGGGTGGCCACATCGAAAATGTCCTAAAATAAGCTTTATTGTCGTTTTTTAAAAAGAAAAATCGGTTCACTTTTGTAGAAGTTATTAAAATTTGTTGCGTGAGCGTATGATCTGAAAGACCCTGAATTATTCTTATCCTGATCCAATGTTTATGGTAGTTTTTTTATTTTATGGCAGGGGTCCGGGAGAAATGACGGGTTGCATTTCTGGATTAGTGTTGAAGGAATAGTACAGTACCGATTGCTGTACTGTGCATTAACTTCATGTATACAAAAATCTCACGTTCTGATTGGTTCAATATGTACTCCTCAAGTTGATCTGAACAACGAGAGCACGTAGCGTAGCGGCGAAGCACAATTAAAAAACTTTAAAAAAATATCATCATGAAAACAATCGTAACTAGAATTGAAATCAGAACAATAAATACTGCCTCTGCTGCAGTAGATTGTCTGTTTCAGTGCCAAACGGATACCCCAGAAGGCATTCTCAGAATATGAATCCGTGAATATCTGGGTATTTAAAAAACAACAAAAAATTTAACGTAAGTGTGTTTGTATGTTCTAACGATCTCTAAAATTAATCGAATGTGATCGATCAAATAGAACCACTGAAACGATTTGAACGAAAGTGTGTTGAGTAAATGAGTTCTGCTACGTTGAAAAGGAACGTTGGGAACATTAGCGGCATTGAAAAAGAACATGGAGAGAGTCGTATGAACGGTGTGTGTCAACGATTAATTCCAGATTATTGTTTTTTCGGCAAATCACAATTTCTCGCGTCATTGTGCATTCGCCTACCATGATTCCAGCAACGCTAGTGCATTGAATCTACACACATGCTTTCGAGCATCTGTTTTATCAGGAATGGCGTGAATGCCATTCTGTAATCCGCGCAAGCGTGATTTGGAGTACCGTCGATGGGGGTGAAATTGGGTCAAAAATGGAAAAAGTTACTGTTTTTTATATATTTTTTTGAAAGCTGAGGCTTTTTTTACATAACATATCCGAATATCAGAGAGGTGTTTTTTTTTCGTTTTTGAGTGATTTAGCAAAGTTAACATGTTTTCAGTTTCATATTCTCCTATGCGACTAGACAACATCTATGCGACTAGAATCCAATTTTTATGCATATGTAGTATTTCATGGTCTATCGATCATCTGAATCATCTATGAGTTATTGTTCGCGCACGGATAACAATTTTCGGACACTCTTCAAACTTTAAACGCACTTGCGCAAAATTCAAATCGTGATTTATTCGCGAACACTGTGAAATGCAGAATGACGGATTCTCTGCAGACTGAACAGCTGTTTTATCTATTGCTGTTATTTACTTTTTAAACAATAGACACTCACGTAAACAAACACAGCTGTTCGATAACACAGTTAGGGATGCTCGATATTAAGTTTCTCGATAAGTAACAGAATCAACAGTTATGAATTTAAAAATAAATCATTTTTGGAAAAAAAGGGAAAATGATTTTCCGGACTATCGATTAATTTTAAAAAATCATAACTCAATAACACAAAATAACGCACCTCTGAATTTTGGATATGTTATCTAAAAATCTTAGCTTTCAACAAAAAATATAAAAAAATATAGCGCCCTTGGTCTCGAGAGAATGTAAACTACAAATAAAATCAATAATTGCGAGACAAAAATCCAAAATTTCTGCAAGTATAATATTTCTCGATAAGCGACTAGCTAATTGGATTTAATTTGATATGCGATCATCTGAATCGGTGCAGTAGATCAAAAGTTATAAGTTTTTCAACAAAAAAGTAATTTTTGGAAAAAAATGAGAAAAAAAATTATCTTGATCATCCGAATCGGTACAGTAAAGGGTGTGTCACATCAAATTGCATCACGGAAAAAAAAGCTGTAGAAATTCGCCCATCCTTTTGAAAATTTTAGACAGTAAAATAAAAACTATTAAACAACTTTTGGCATTTTCTTTTTATTCATACTTCGAGCCTGTATGCTCGCACCTTCCTCTTTACCCCGTCCATAAGGTTCTGTACAACGTCAGGTTGTAGTTTTTTTTGAACAGAAATCCATTTTCTCTTGAAGTCCGCCTCCGATTTGACAACTTTTGGGTTCTTCCGGAGGGCCTGCTTCATAATCGCCCAATATTTCTCTATTGGGCGAAGCTCCGGCGCGTTGGGCGGGTTCATTTCTTTTGACACGAAGGTGACCCCGTTGGCTTCGTACTACTCCAACACGTCCTTTGAATAGTGGCACGAAGCGAGATCCGGCCAGAAGATGGTCGGGCCCTCGTGCTGCTTCAATAGTGGTAGTAAGCGCTTCTGTAGGCACTCCTTAAGGTAAACCTGCCCGTTTACAGTGCCGGTCATCACGAAGGGGGCGCTCCGCTTTCAGCAAGAGCAGATCGCTTGCCACACCATGTACTTTTTGGCAAACTTGGATAGTTTCTGCTTGCGAATCTCCTTCGGAACGCTGAATTTGTCCTCTGCGGAGAAGAACAACAGGCCCGGCAACTGACGAAAGTCCGCTTTGACGTAGGTTTCGTCGTCCATTACCAGGCAATGCGGCTTCGTCAGCATTTCGGTGTACAGCTTCCGGGCTCGCGTCTTCCCCACCATGTTTTGCCTTTCGTCGCGGTTAGGACCCTTCCGAACCTTGTATGTACGCAGGCCCTCCCGCTGCTTGGTCCGCTGGACGAATGAACTTGACAAATTCAGCTTATTGGCGACATCCCGGACCGAACTTCTCGGATCACGTCTAAACTGCTTAACTACGCGCTTGTGATCCATTTCTGCCGTTCTTTACCTTCCGGTCGATGGTTAGGTTCTCGAAGTATCGTTTTAGTACTCTGCTGACCGTGGATTGGACGATTCCCAGCATCTTACCGATGTCCCGATGTGACAACTCCGGATTCTCGAAATGAGTGCGCAGGATTAATTCACGACGCTCTTTTTCGTTCGACGACATTTTTCCAAATTTACGAAAAATTGACAGTGAAGTATGGCCAACGTGATCTATACACTCTTATCTGATTATAAGCGAAAGCTGAAGATATAATTCCTAAAAATTAAATTTCTACAGCGTTTTTTCCGTGATGCAATTTGATGTGACACACCCTTTATATGGAGGAATTAGGGTCGCTTCAGATATATCAAATTAAAGCCAATTAGCCTTTTTGGAAAAATACTACGATTGCTGAAAATTTGAATTTTGTTTTCGTAATTATTGATTGTATTTGTTTTTCATGGTGTCGGGACGAAGGGCGCTGTATATTTTCTTTTATATTTTTCTTACAGCTGAGGATTTTTTACATATTCACAAATCAGAGAAGTGTATTTTTCGTTTTTGAGTTATAATTTGTCAAAGTTTACCGATGGCCCAAAATATTTTTTTTAAAATTTATTACTTTCGAACTACTAGATCGATTCAGATGATCGATAAATTAAATAAAAGCCAATTAGGTAGCCTTCCTTCAAAAAATATCACACTGGACTCTAGTTGCATAGATCTAGTCTAGTGACATATGAATATTGAACAAAGATTACGAAAAAATGTTAACTTTGAAAAAACATAATTCTGGTTTTGGATGCTACGTAAAAAAATCTCAGCTATCAAGAAAAAATATTAAAAAATATAGCGTGCTTGGTCCAGAAACAATGAAAACTATTAAAAAACAGATACAGATTAAAAAAATACGAAAATAAAATCCAATTTTTCTGCAACTGTTGTATTTTATCATCAAAGGCCATCTAATTAGCTTTAATCTGATATGTCGATTATCTGAGTCGGTATAGTAGTTAAAAAGTTATGATTTAAAAAAAAGTCATTTTTGGTAAAAGAAAGAAAAAAATGTTCTGTCGCACCACCCTTAAATGGAAACGGTCACCCTAACGAAAAAATAAAAATATACGGGTCCAATATTGTGCGATAATTTTAACGAAAATCTGAAAAACCACTATATATTGGTTTGGCATGGAATGGCTGTATAAGAACATGAGTACCGTAAAACAAAAAAAAATCATTATTCTGCAAAAAATGGCGTTAGTAATTTCGCGTTGGTTGCATAAATACGATTGGTGGCGTCAGAAGTATATAATTTTTCATACTAGACGATAAATATTATTCTGACCATGTTAAATAGAGGATGATGGTATAAAAGCTCTTCACTACGCCTAAACAATCTGTATCATCGATTTCAGGGCGGTTTGTACCTGCTGCAACTGTTCGATTGGTACTCGGCTTCGATCTCGGTAATACTGGTGTGCATTGTAGAAGTTGTGATCGTCGGATGGATATATGGCGTCGGAAATTTCGCCCGTGACATTGGGTTCATGATTGATCGACCTGTCGAAAGGTATTGGATCGTTTCGTGGAAGTATACTACACCTATTATTTTAACGGTGAGTGATTGATTGTTTTCATTAACAAAAAAAAAATGGTTTTTATATTACACTGCTCAGTTCATATTTTTCACAACCATCATCTACAACACGGAGGTAAGGTATGATGGGGTAGCATACCCAGGATGGGCAATTGCGTTAGGCTGGACAAGCTGTCTTATTTCTATGATTTGCATTCCGGGATATGCAGCGTATAAATTGATTACATCGAAAGGTTCGATTTTAGAGGTAAAATGTGATATCAAAGATGTGCGTCAGATGATCAAGCGTTTTTTCCCAGCGAATAAAAGCGAATCTAAAGCCAGTTGACTGGGGGCCATCGGACGACTTGCAGAGGACACTCTGGAAGAGTCACGTGGAAATGAATTATGAAATGTGAAAACGAACAATTACTCCCAACATTCAGCAAGTATTAGTTTTGCTAAACACAAACGGCAATTAAAATAACAATATGATTTCCTTAAATTTCAATGTTTATTTTGAATCTTCCATGTTATGACGTCTGACGAAATGGTTTCAAAATGTCTCCCGTTAGTTGGAACCTGGCGCTGGTTCCAGATTGAGCTGTATCTGGGAAATTTCGTGTCCTGGGAGGGGTGCTTCGTGCAGGGCACCTCGGTTGGCGGCCAAAAAGCGGGCTTCTTTCTGCAGCAAAAAAGTTGGTACGCTGTCGTACGCATAATAGAACGGGTGGGTGTAAGTCTGGATTGGGGAAGAATATCCGATGACTGACAGCTCTTTAATTTTGATTGGATCGGCTTGAGTTCTCTGAACGATTGTGGAGTGATCGGTATAAACCAAAGGCGTATTGTATATCAGCGAAATATATCCTGCCTCGGCAGCAAGGGCGAAAGCCATCATGACTACAGCTGCGATGAACTGTTGGCAGCAAGAAAGATTACTAGTTGTGACAGTAAATTATCTTTGTGGAACTCACCTTCATGATTGCACAGAGCTTGGATGTGTATTGTTGAATAACAGAACAATTCTGCTCCAACCCAGGACACACTTGGAGTATATATACAATCAGAAATAGTTACTTACTAAAGGGTACAACATGCATCTCCAATGTCAGCGACATTTAGCGAAGCAGCATCCTGAGTAAAACTTCCTCTTGCATCGATGCGTAAAGAAATCCGGTCTGAAACAAGGAGCGAACGCGATTGCTACGGTATGATCTTCTTCTTCTTCTTCTTTTTGGCTTTAAGAGGGTTTAAACTTTTCAGTTCATTCGCCTCTAGCCGGTATGATCTAGTTTTATTTTTCCATTTTTTCTCCACAGCGTCGAAGCTCGATGTCGATCGAAATTAGGAGCTTGACTCAATAACAAGAATCCCACGCTTCCGTATTCTGTAGTGCATCCCGTTTCAGAGTCCAGAATAAGAGCGTAAATCGATCATTGAACCGGTCCAGCTGGTATTATTACGGATCTGTGCACTTACACCGCAAATTCTCGACCCGACATTCGAGCTTCTGGGAAAGCCGGTTCTGGGACTGAACACATAGGCATGATTGTCATGTGAAAATGGATTGCATCCTTCGTATGCACCGAGAAGCGATATATCACTAGCGAATGATCTCGATTTCGCAGTAATTCTTTTTGGTCTAGCCGCGAGCGGTTAAGAAGTGGCATCCGTGTTGCACCGTGGGTTTGTGAGGGAATTAAGTCGCAAAAAATACCGATTTTTATTTACGCTATTATTTAGAATATTTAATTTGTTTCAAAAAATCAAAAGCAAACAAAACGTAGGCCACAATGAACTTTTCTGGTGGCGGCGTACCAAATTCGATCGTCAACCCCACCGTGATGTGGGCGTAAGAATTTGTAGCCAACTGTTCTTTTGATTGAACCTTCTTTTAATCACCGGCTGTGTTTTGTATCGTATTTTCCTGGCAAATTGTACCACAAGCATGGCGTAACCATGAATCGCAGGAACGGGTAGAAAAACTCCAACCTCATTCAATGCGACCAGCGTTCTTCCATTCCGGGATGGGTCCAGAATGTGGGAATCTTTCAAGCATATATAAGCACACTCCGGCGACCTTAAGTCGTCAGAGTTTTGCTGAGTCTCGTTAAGAAACAACCAACCACCATTCCCAAGAAGCAATCATGAAGGTAAGGAAGGCGATTTCGGTTTTTTTTTTTGGTGAATGAATCTAATACGTTATTTTCAATTTCTCCTCAACAGTGCATCGCAGCTGTAGTCATGGTGGCTTTCACCGCTGTCGCCCACGCCGGATACACCCCTCTGTTGTACAGTGCTCCCTGGGCCTATACTTTGCCACACACCACCGTGGTCCAGAGCAACCCGGAAACTAAGATTCTGGCTGCTGCGACCCCTATCCATACCTTGTCTTATGCTCCGCCACTCGCACTGACCTATGGTGCACCACATTACACTTACAGTGCCCCAATCGCATACGATGCCCCAGCAGTGGTGCTCCAGAAGGAGGCTCGCTATCTGGCTGCCAACCGTGGCGCCATTCACGAAGCTCCCCTTCCGGGACACGCAATCTCGCAGCAGCAACTCAACTTGGAACCGGCTGCGGGTGCCATTTGAGTAGCGTGACAAGTTGGTGACTGAATTGAAACAAAAAAAAAAAGAGTAGTAAAATTTCGCTAAAACCTGGAAAATAAACGTAAATTACTGAATAACTCGAACGACTTACTTCATTGCAAAGGTCCTAGATAGAAAAACACAGGTTTTGTTCTACTTGGTTCGCTTGGTCCAACGAGATTTTTCGCGGGAATACTATTCTATTGAGTTGCCCTAAAAGTATTTGCCGATTTTTTCATGACAAATAAAATATTTTTTTTGTACACAGTATTTGTACATCATTTTGAAGCTTGAACTCGAAGTTTTGGAATATTTGACGAATAAATTTTTATATTGGTGTGTGTAGATGTAATGGACAAAAATATCGGGAAGAAAGAAAAAATCTATTTCTTTTTGTTTTTTCAAAGATTTGGTGGACTAACACAATTTTTTTTGCCAACTAATCCAATAACAAATCAGATTAGCCGTATCAAGCAATTTTCATTTAATTCCTATAACAGTCTTATAGGACCTTTCAATACAGAGACATTGTTGTTTGATTGAAAAATCTCACATTCGTTTTTGGTGATTAATCTATACAAATAAAAATGGAAGGCCAAATGTGTTGCTAAGCGCAAAACCCGAAGAAGGAATGGTCCGATTTGAGCCGTAATTATTATGTTGCATTTGTCTCTGCTCATAGATCAATATAGTGGAGAGAAAAATCGGGAAATTTTCGGAAAAATATGAAGGAATTAGAAAACTATATCATGATAAGCGTTGTTAGCCCATTCGATGTTTGCGATATTGAAATTGATCTTTGTTCGAAGGTGGAAATGGATTTTCAGGTGAAATAACGCACTCCAATATATTCTATCTATATAAATAAAAATGAAAGGCCAAATGTGTTGCTAAGCGCAAAACCCGAAGAAGGAATGGACCGATTTGAGCCGTCTTTATTTTGTTGTATTTATCTCTTCCCGTAGATAAATGTTATGTTATAGTAAAAATTTTGGAATTCATATTTTGATTAATTTTGGGTGGGACGAAGTTCGCCGGGTCAGCTAGTTTATAATAAATAATCTAACAAACCATGGCACTTCTTTGAAATCAATGCAAAATGTTTGAAGTCATTTTTTACGCCAATGTAACAAATTAACAAGTATCAAAAGAAAGGGCTTGGCTAGTAGAATGCAGTTATTTATGAAAAATGCAAATCTAAGATGGCGACCACTACAAAATGGCGTATTACATATTTTTTCAGAACCACATCAATATGGGTATCTAATGAAAGGGCTTGACTAGTAGAACACAGTTATTTATGAAAAATGCCCAAAATGTATCAAAAGAAAGTTCTCGACTAGTAGAACATAGCAGATAATGAAAAATCCAATTTCAAGATGGCCGCAGTCCCCAAACAACTAATTACTTTTTGAATGGTTTCATTCAGCTTGACCTGTTTCTATGTATATTTGAATGTTTGTTGGGTTGTCTCACATTAATAGAAAATTTACCCCGTTCCTGTTGAATGGTTGATCTGAAATTTGGAACATACATTAAATTCTACTGTCATTTTAAAACTGCGTATTTCATGATCTTGAAAAATTCAATTTGTCCGCCGCAAAAAATGGCTGAATGGCTTGATTTGGAGAATACACTACACTATGAACAACATAAATTCGAAAAGGTCGCCGCCAAAAACTGGTCGGCTATGTATTTTTTGCAATCCCCTCAATATTGGTGTCAAATGAAATGATTTGACTAATAGAATACAGTACAGGTCGGACTCGATTATATACAGACTCGATTATATGTGATTCGATTATATACAATTTTGGAATCGATTATATTCAGTTTGGAAAAAAATATTTTTTTTATATTTCAAATATGGCTTATTTCATGAAGAAATGTAACCTTTCAACGTTAAGGTGAAGTTTAAGTGGCTGTTACATGTACAGTGGGGTTAAAATCGTGATATTTGAAGATTTTGCATGAATTTTCACCAGGAATTGTTTATATCGATATTGCAGCCAAATTAAGAAAGATAGAAGTTGTGCGATAAAGAACAAATTATGGAGCGGCTAAAGAACTTCATTTTTTTTCTCCTAAAGAACTTCAATTAAAATGAAGTTCTTTAGGAGAAAATTAACAATAACACATT
Organism: Toxorhynchites rutilus septentrionalis; assembly: GCF_029784135.1. Taxonomy (NCBI): domain Eukaryota; kingdom Metazoa; phylum Arthropoda; class Insecta; order Diptera; family Culicidae; genus Toxorhynchites; species Toxorhynchites rutilus. The sequence continues at coordinate 65,253,178 of NC_073746.1, read as the reverse complement.
AAAAATTCTTAACTTTTACGTGTTTCACTTCCAAAATGTTATTAAAATTCACTAATTTAGTTGTTCCACTACTATATCCTGTACTAAATTTTCTCATCTTTCAAATGAAAGCATCAGAATCGTCTTCCGTAGCGTACTTTTTAATGTAGAGCCAGTTTGAAGCAACAGAGTCCGGAACAAAAAAAAGTTCTGTAACTCTGTCATTGTTGAAATTCGAACATATGCGTAGCAGGATTTTTTTCATCAAATATGATCGTCTATCACCTCTTGAGAGAATCTGAATAAATTTTTTTTAATTAATTTTTTCCATGTGAGAAAGGCGTTTTCTGCCTTTAAGGGGATGAATCAAAAACCAAATCCCTATTTTATTTTCAAAAAACGAAAAATACATGCAAAAAAAAACAAATAAAGAAAAAAAATTGTTTTGACTCGATTATCCGGAGTGAAAAAAAATCAATACTTCGGATAATCGAGTCCGACCTGTATCTCTGTATTGGGAGGTCCTACATAAACGTTCTAGGAATCGAATGAAAGCTGGTTGATAAGGCTAATAGAATTTCGTATGTAATGAAAAAAGACCGCACAGTTGACGTAGGATTCCGTCAGGATATCCATTGCATGCTGATTTTGGATATGTTTGAGGAATTACATCGTTTAACTCTTTGATAATGGCCCTGAGAAAGGCTGTTCGTTTGGTTGTTGGGTATCGATTGTTCATTCCACCAGTGTTTATAACCGGGTGATGATGACAGAAGGATGGTGATTATTCGTTGAATGATGCGTATCACGATAGAAGATACCGAAGTGGAATGAGATATGATAAAAACCGTCCTCTGTGGCTCTGGACAAGATGGCTCCTGTGTTATGTATGGATGAAATAAAGAAAAAAACTCGCCAATGTGGTACAAGATAATTATCATTATCGAACACAATTATCAATTTTTCGTACCAGAAAAAAATGTTACCTTATTATAGAAAACACAAATTTCGAATGGAAAAGTTAATTTTTACTTTCTAAGTGTTTATTCAACCCGTTTCCATTTTCACTTCAAACCCAACGGAACATGATGCTATATGCCTCAATGCGACTTTCAATTGAACTAACAGCACCTATTACGATGTGGGAATTCACTTTTTCGAATATTTTTTCACTCACCGCATGAACGAGCGGGAACACATATCGGTTTTTATTTATGAAAATTGAAATAAATCGTTTCATATTTCGAGTAATTTCAACACAGCCACTACCATATACAATTTTACACTTACATATGAAATTTCAAGAAATCAACCAACATCAACGTTCCAAATTTATTTTTTTTACTTTTTTTGTGTATCACTCACCTGCCATATGAAAATGCCGCCGACTTGCATATATTTGCAATGCCGATATCTCCAGACACCTTGGTTTTGGAGTCTGTAGTTTCATAAAATATATAATTTTATTCATTATCACTAATGTAATGAATTGTTATGGAGTGACCAAAATAATTGATGCAAAGCTCTCTATCAGAAAATGACCGAGAAATAAATATGAGTACAAGAAGAAGCTTGTATCTTCAACTTCGACCAATCAGAACGAGGTATTTCCATTTAGAGATTTTAGAATGCAAGGGGTGTAAGTGACTTGCTCGATTTCTCTTCATCAACTTTTTCTTTAGTTAATAACTCAATTGCAAAAACGTTCCAATTTAAGTTTGCTATAGAATCTGATAGGTGAGGTTCTGACCTATCTTCCACATTGTCAAATACAGCTGAATGTATTTGAGGCTAAGCTATGACCAAAAAAGAGAGTCGATGTAGAGAAATCGATCAAATTACTTACACCCCTTTCATTCTAAGCCCCTCAATTGTTTGATTGTGTTATGGAGTGCTTAGATCGATCGAAATAACTGAACAATAATTGTAAGTACATAAGCCGCCGCTTGTGTCATTAATTTCGGCCATTTAGAACTGGGTATTTCTGTTTGGATAGGGGTTGAGTTTTTACAATTGTTTGATAGTTAGTTTCATGGCATATAATATTTTATTCAATTGAAAAAATAATAATAATGGAGTACCGAAATCGATTGACGCACAAATCTCATTAACTCGTCATGAAATGATTGAGCAATAAGCGTTTGAAATTGGACATTTTTCACGATGCGATAGATTTTCGTTTTTCAATTTGTACCTCCAATATGTTACCGAAAGTCGGCAATTACTTCTCGGGTTTCAGTATAACTTGAGAAATAATAGAGCAAATGGAACAAAAATTGGAATGTAATGTGAGGATTTCACAGCAAAATAAATGTTCCTATGATGGTATGACACCACTACCTTCTCTGAAAGGGGAAGGGGGGGGGGATCTCATAAAAATATCACACATATTTCAACTAACCATATTCAAACCACACATGACAATTGAAAATTTTCTGAAACACTGAAGGAACGTGATAAGCGTGATAAGCGTTGTTAGTCCATTTGATGTTTGATGTCTATATAAATAAAAATGGATCGCCAAGTGTGTTGGTAAGCGCAAAACTCGAGAAAAGCTTTCCGTTTCCGTTTCGTTTGATTCGTCCGATTTGAGTGGTCTTCATTTTATTATATTTTTATATCAAACATGTATTCCATGTAATGAAGAAACATGTTATTTACAAGTGATTGAAGAATCTTGAACGAGAATTGTGAATATTATACGAGAATATTATAATGACGAGTTTTGGTAGAAGTACTAGGAAATTTATAGTAAAAGGGGATTGTAAAGAGTCAATGAGAACGTTGAATATTCGCCTATTAAGAAAACGTGAATGTTTGAAAGTATTCATAACAAAAAATCCATTCTGGAAGGGACGAAGTTTGGCGGGACTGCTAGTCTCATGAATAAAAATGGAAGGCCAAATGTGTTGCTACGCGCAAAACCCGAAAAAGGAATGGTCCGATTTGAGCCGTCTTCATTTTGTTGTATTTGTTTCTGCCCATAGATCAATATAATCTGAAACCCCAGATTTCCTTCACTCCCCCCTTGGGTGATTTTTCGCTTTTCAAAAAACTCAAACTTTGACGGATGTGCGACACTAGTAAATGAAGTCCGATTGAGCTGATATTTTGCATAGGGTAGTTTTTCGTGGGAATCAACATTTTTAATCAAGTTCCCTTTGAAAATTCGAAGGTCATTTTTCCCCATATATCCATTGGAACTCTAGCGCACATTCTGTGAGTACAAGAGTTCCAAGAGAGGATTTTTCGCGCGAGTACAGTACATATCCTCTAAGGGATAAACAAAATTTAAACTATCAATTACTATCAACTATTTCATTATTTGTTTCTTTATCTTTGAAGAATACAGCAAAAACTAAACGGAAAAAAAACTATTTGTTTATTAATATTTTTAAAAAGACGGGTGGGTAATGTCGGGGACATAACCGGAGTGACGTAGGACTATACAAAGGGGACAGCTTTTGTTAAATATATATTTTAAATATATTGTTTTATTTTCTTCTCCTACGTGAATACCTACCTATCTATCTGAAAAATGGATTAGTTTACTGTTTACTCTTTATGAACATGTTGATGGTTCTGAAAAGAACTTTTGGTGTTGTGTTTTTGTTATCACTCGATATTCCCATCTTGTTCGGTTAAACCTTCCTGTTTAGCTATTGCGTTTGCCACTCGCCACAGCTTTCACAGTTGGAAAATTTCTTCCCATCCAGCTTGTGACATGTTGTTCAGTAAATTACATTTAATGCGACGTGCCGGAGAAACACTTTGCCACTCACTGAAACTGCTTTGTTCTTGATGCGGGTTTTCTGATTGTCGTGAGCAGCTTTGCAAGCCAACTCGAGCACTCCGACGGCCGAAACTCCATAATCGCTGTTAGGTATACTGGTGCTCCGGCACCAATCCGTTCGGCCTAGTTACCCTTGCGGAGCAATCAGTGAATGCGACCAACAGGGAACTGGAGACCTGCACGGTTCGAGTGAGACTTTGCCTTTCCCTTAACTTGTCCTCCTTTGTTACGTCCACGATGCCGATGCCGTACAACCACACGGGTTTACGGTTTGAAAGAAAATAAGATATTTTTTTGGGGTCCGCGTGTTTTATACTCTAGCGGCACACACTCACAGGATAGAGACAAATCGGAGACTCAGCCAGAGGGGCGAGTCCAACGAGACGAACGAATGAGCGTTAAAAGGGAGCGATGGCAAAAAAATACATTCATTACGATTTGTTCGCTCGTTGGATTCACATGTAGGCTAAAAAGGGTCCTTTTCAGGATCACAAAATTATCTTCAATCTAAAGAGTTTATTGTTTTGTTATCACTCGATATCCCCATCTTGTTCGGCCACAGCTTTCACAGTTGGAAAATTTCTTCTCATCCAGCTTGTGACATATTTTACAGTAAATTACATTCAATGGCACCACGCATTACCACCACTCAGTATCGGATTGGAGGTAATTTTAACCTGTAATTGAACATTTGCGATGACAGTGGTACAGTGTCTACTTTCAATGTGGGGTCATAATTTGGATCTCTATGTTTACAAAAATGTCCAACTAAATAAAGGGTGTGTCACATCAAATTGCATCACGGAAAAAACGCTGTAGAAATTCAATTTTTAGGAATTATATCTTCAGCTTTCGCTTATAATCAGATAAGAGTGTATAGATCACGTTGGCCATGCTTCACTGTCAATTTTTCGTAAATTTGGAAAAATGTCGTCGAACGAAAAAGAGCGTCGTGAATTAATCCTGCGCACTCATTTCGAGAATCCGGAGTTGTCACATCGGGACATCGGTAAGATGCTGGGAATCGTCCAATGCACGGTCAGCAGAGTACTAAAACGATACTTCGAGAACCTAACCATCGACCGGAAGGTAAAGAACGGCAAAAATGGATCACAAGCGCGTAGTTAAGCAGTTTAGACGTGATCCGAGAAGTTCGGTCCGGGATGTCGCCAATAAGCTGAATTTGTCAAGTTCATTCGTCCAGCGGACCAAGCAGCGGGAGGGCCTGCGTACATACAAGGTTCAGAAGGCTCCTAACCGTGACGAAAGGCAAAACATGGTGGGGAAGACGCGAGCCCGGAAGCTGTACACCGAAATGCTGACGAAGCCGCACTGCCTGGTAATGGACGACGAAACCTACGTCAAAGCGGACTTTCGTCAGCTGCCGGGCCTGTTGTTCTTCTCCGCAGAGGACAAATTCAGCGTTCTGGAGGAGATTCGCAAGCAGAAACTATCCAAGTTTTCCAAAAAGTACATGGTGTGGCAAGCGATCTGCTCTTGCGGAAAGCGGAGCGCCCCCTTCGTGATGACCGACACAGTAAACGGGCAGGTTTACCTTAAGGAGTGCCTACAGAAGCGCTTACTACCACTATTGCAGCAGCACGAGGGCCCGACCATCTTCTGGCCGGATCTCGCTTCGTGCCACTATTCAAAGGACGTGTTGGAGTGGTACGAAGCCATCGGGGTCACCTTCGTGCCAAAGGAAATGAACCCGCCCAACGCGCCGGAGCTTCGCCCAATAGAGAAATATTGGGCGATTATGAAGCAGGCCCTCCGGAAGAACCCAAAAGTTGTCAAATCGGAGGCGGACTTCAAGAGAAAATGGATTGCTGTTCAAAAAAAACTACAACCTGACGTTGTACAGAACCTTATGGACGGGGTAAAGAGGAAGGTGCGAGCATACGGACTTGGGCTCGAAGTATGAATAAAAAGAAAATGCCAAAAGTTGTTTAATAGTTTTTATTTTACTGTCTAAAATTTTCAAAAGGATCGGTCTACTGGGCGAATTTCTACAGCGTTTTTTCCGTGATGCAATTTGATGTGACACACCCTTTAAGTCGCATTACATGTCCGTCCAATTAGCTAAATGTCGAACTAATTGTAGATTACTGTACTTTAAATCTGGAAACAATTTAAGAATTGGTGAAAATTGAATAATCAGGAAAGTCTCCAACTATCAATAAGCTCAGAACAACTGCCAAAGTCACATACTCATCAGATCCTGGCAAACAAATTATGAAAACATCAATTTGTGTTTTATTATTATTTTGGATAATGTTTTAGAAAGCATTGAACTTTATTTCCTAAACTTTTTTTGGAATATTTAATGGCCCTGAAAAGCGCCTTGTTTTATGGAATGGTTCCAATTTAGAAAACTTAGTACTCGTGGTTTTGAAAAAAACCATTTCGAACGCCTTCGATGCCGCCTTGTTCTGGATTTACCACCAAACCAGTTTGTATAAAGAACAAACTTTTTTCTTCTGCTACCTGATGCCGTTTTGCGATTGCGTTTGCCACTCGCCACTCGCTGCAACTGCCTGTTGTCTTGATGTCCACCGAACCGAATGTGTTCTGTTCCGAATGCAGGTTTTCTTATCGTCGCGAGCAGCTTTGCCAGCTAACTCGATCACTCCGGCGGCCGAAACTATATAACGCCGGCTAGGTGGACTGGTGCACTGGTACTAACGCGCTCGGCCTAGCTACCCTTGCGGGGAACTCCAGATCAACACGGTTCGAGCGGGATTTTGCCTTTCCCTTCACTTTTCCTCCCTTACCATGTGCAGACATGGCTGCTTGGGTTGGTTTGTTGATGTGTTGTGATGCGAACCGATGTGGCGTACGGTTTGGATGAGAATGATCGTTACGGCAGCGGAGCGGGGATTTTTAAGCTGACTGGCTGGCTCGAGAATTACGCATGTGTGAGACTGCGACCAATGTTTCCCTCATTTTTTTTCTTTTTCCTTTCCAATCGTGCTTCATTCTATTTCGCTGCTGCTCTGGTTGCCCGTTTTGGTCGGTACGATTTGAGGAGCACAAAATGGACCAATCAAAAATGGGCACATAGGGCATTTTAACAATGCTTGATATTTCACAATTATTCAATTATTTATCTCATGAAAAATGAAATGTTATTCGTTATGATAGATGCGTAGATATATTTCCTATCAATTGATGCAAAAACCTTTGCGATCTATTGAGAAATGCTCGAGTTATAAGCGTTCCAAATCTTGCATTTTTTCCTACTTGTTCAGTGCCTAGATTTTCATTTCACCCCCTATATCTTCCGGTTAGACGTAGTCCTACGTCAAAAAAACGAAAATAATTCAATGAGAAAAAAAAATTCAAAACTAATAATGTTATTAACAGTACAATGTGTATACAATTTCAGCTTTTCTGGTTATCCGAAATGATTCTGAATTATCAAAGATATCGCTATATCAAATTAAAAATTTTAGCACATTATTTATTATTTCGATTGTTTGAAAATAGTGAAATAAAAAAATAGTTCATTGATTCATGCGATAGAGGAATGTATACAGATTTTATTCATATAAATTTGAAAGAAAACTGATCAGTAGAGCTTGAGATACCGCGTATGCCAGCTTGTAAAAAATACCCAGCAAACATTAAATCGTATACCGAGCTTCTATACAGCATCATCAACCCCAAATTTTAGGTTGTATATGATGCACCTAATTGGTATATAAATGCAAAAATGGAGGCGCATATATGTAAATCGGTTACATATTACTAACATAGATAATAAGAAAAATTGTCAAAGTATTGGACTCCCGGCCCCGTGAGGCTAACGCCATATGAGCCTTGATAAAAATATATATTTTGGAAAAAAAATATGCGTAAATGAAAAATGTTTGCGAATTAGTTTGGATGTATACACGACTTATACATGCATCTGGTACGACTATTGTCATATATATATTCGATTTACTATAGGCATAGAAATAAGTATAATTATAGAACAATTAAAACTCGTACATATAATACGAAAGAGATGCAATCGGATACATTAGTCCTGGTTGTCGATTGCATATTAGTGGAATGTCATGAAATTTATATATATAGAAATGGTTGGTTAAGTGGTTAAGTAATCAAATAACAGGTAAAAATAGTCATTCAAAATTACAAAAAAACATTATACAGGGGAACTTCGTGGGGGTGGGGGGTGAAAGCGCTGAAAGGGGCTAAATCGGCAGTAAATGATGAACTGAAACATTTTCGTAAACGCGCAAGTGTTGTTCTGATGGTTCAGTGGACGGATCTTAGTGAAACATACGATCGGAAGCTGAGGATTAAAGAAATGAGATAATTACCGCAACCTTTCGGACTACGACATCGTCACAAACACAACTTTAACACGTTGAGCCCAGCGTCGGTCCCTGGGGGCCGACATTGAGCTTTTTGGTACGAAAGTGCTGACTGACTGACAGTTATAAAATAATAAAATAAAAACATATATGGTTTGTTTTCGGATGTTTTACAAAATTTGACTACTTTCTAGTCGTATTGCTGTTTTCTATTAATACAATAAGTATCTTTGTGAACTGGAACCGACACTGATATTGTGCAAACTCTCTTGATGCGCGCTGAATGGAAAGCGGAGTAAGAAATAATCGGGGCTTAACGTGTTAACCATTGTCCATATCCGGAGAATCCATATGCGAAAAGGTTATCGAAATTTCTGTGCCTGCAAGCAAACAAACAGGACCCTGAAGCAAAATTTGGAAGCCAAAAGACCACTTGTGCCTTGAAAGTTTTACAGCAAGGTTTTGGCGAAGTACGAAGGATGCTTGTTGATGGATGACGAAATGTACGTAAAGATGGATTTTGGACAGCTGCCAGGCCTGATATTCTAGAAGGGCACTGCTAGACGAGACATTCCCAGCAAACTTAAGCTCGTTTTCGCTGATAAATATGCCAGGAAGTGCATGATTTTGCAAGGGATTCGTAGCTGTGGATAGAAAACCAAGGATTGCGGAATGTATGCCAAAGTGTTTCGGGATGCTGCAGACATGAAGAGATCGTGGAATAAAATGGCTTGACCAACAGAGAGTCCAAACTTTGATGAAGCGTATCTGAAGAAAAGTATGAAAATTCATCAACCCTGTAAACGAATAATTTTTAAAATAAATTATCTACATTCTGATATAGACACATTTTTTTGTGTTTTTAACCAATCCCGAGATACAATTGGTTTTTTGATTCCGGATTCTAAATGAATCAAGCTTTAATGAACAGTATAATCATGAAAAAGATTAACTTCATCTTCTAGTTGAACTTTTCCATCATTATTTATTTATCTTACCCAAACAGCAACACAAAAAAGTAATATAAACTATATTTCTTAGTTTTTTATTATGCTTCGATATAACGTACAATTCGATACAACGTACAATTTTGAAAGTAAAATGTACGTTATATCGAAGTTTCCCTGTATGGTGTATTATATTCTCAATTCCGATCTAATATGATTTACTGTTGAACGATTTTCCACAGCGTGTAATACAATTTTTCGCAGCACTACAATGGTTCAATTTTTACGTTCATCTGCTTCTTGGATGGCACTAACGTTCCCAGTGGAACTTTGGCCTTCTCAACGTAGTTGAGATATCTACACCGGATAAAATTTGAATGTATTTTGGAATGGCAAGATCTAGAATACGCGTTACCACAGTGCAAACCGGAAGAAATTTCTTTGACGAAAAATCCCCCGGCCAGAACGGGAATCGAACCCGAACCCCCGGCATGATAATGTGGGACGCTAACCACTCGACCACGGGAGCCTGATATGCATATATGATTTTGTTCAGGTGCTATGGTGGCTTTGAGTTTATATAACGTCTTAACATCAGACGTGATAGGTCCTCCAAATCATTCTAAAGCCCAGAAGATCATAGTGTCAATGTGCTCCATATTTTTAATTGATATGAATATAAAAACCAAGTAATCTTCCTTCCGTTTACATTCGTTTACATCAATCGACCATTTGACGAAATGAAAATCCGAAGATCTCATGTGTTACAACTTGCGAGAAAGATTATTTTTAGGTAACCTGAAAAGAAAACCTGTACAATTAATTGGATCGGCTATACATTCTATTATTTATCGCATCTTTTCCCATCGAGATCCAAACGATGGAAAATTCATTGTGGGAAGCCTGAGAAGGTAACTGAGAGAACTTCTCCAAAATCAATCATCCCGGTGTTATTCATAGCGTATACACTTTATAGAACTCCATTCGCGACGGCGGAGAGTTATTATTAGGAAACCTGTAAAGATTACCAGAGGAAATCAAAAACTAATCGGACCGGCGGTATATCGAACTCTAATCTGGAAGAGTTATCTTTTGGAAACCTGAGAATCCGAGAGAACTCCTTTAGAAACCTGAACCTGAAATATTATGCATCGCGCGTACGCTTTATAGGAATCTCATCGGGACGGAGGAGAGTTATTTTTTGATAACCTGAGAACTTCTCTAAATCCAATATTCCCTGCAATATGGTCCGTTATCAACGCGCGTACTCTGCACCGAACTTCAATCGCAACGGTGGACAGTTATCTTTCTCTAGGTAGCACAACGAATAGCAACTTACAACCGTTCTTCTTATGGGCTTTGGGATGTTCTTTTTCGGACTTGCTACTAAAGTCTTGTCCAGTTAGAATCCGTACGGAAGAAATCATTTATATCTCGGAGATAGAATGACATACAAAAAAGAGTGATCAACCAAAAGAAAGATATATTCTTGCACTTTTACAAAAAAATGTCCTTAAAATTATTTTTCTTCATTTCTGATGAAACTTCTCACTTTTCTGGTGATTCCTCCCATCAAACGTTGCACAGTGGCAGTGTCGACCTCTGTGGCCAGTTTTTTCCAGAATCTGGTCATCCCTGCAGCGTCCCGAGCCATTTTTCCGGTCTTCTTTAGCTTCCGCTTCATAATCGCCCAATATTTTTCAATTGGGCGGAATTGGGGGCAGTTTGGTGGGTTGAACTCCTTCTCGATAAAATCCACCCCGTTGTCGCGGTACCACTGGAGAACCTCCCGGCTATAGTGGCAACTCGCTAAGTCAGGCCAAAACTTAACGGGACCATTGTGTGCCTTTATGAAAGGCAACACACGCTCCTTCAGGCACTCTTCCTTGTACAATTTCGAATCCATGGTCTTTGTAGTGATGAAAACCGGCGTCTTCGCACCACAGGTGCATATACCCTGCCAGATCATCATCTTCTTGGCAAATTTGTCCATGAACATGAACTTGAATTTGGCGGGGACATCGCCTCGTGCCGTGGAAAGATAAAATTTTTGTCCCGGAAGTTGGCCGAAGTCCATTTTTACATAAGTTTCGTCATCCTGGAGCAGGCATCCATGGTACTTCGTTAGTACCTGATAATACAACTTACGAGCGCGAGTTTTCGTCACTAGACTCTGCTTCATCGTCCTATTTGGTTGCTTGATTGCTTTGTAGGAATGAAGTCCAGCTCGGTGAATGATTCGTCGAACGGTACTACGAGCGGCACCGTATTTCTGAGCGATATCATGTTCGGACAGTCCAGGGTTTGCTCTGACGGTTCTCAACACCTTCCAATTCAGCTGACGATCGTAGGTTCCGCTTCGACGCTTCTTTTGAACCGCCCGGTCCACGCTGTTCCGCTCGCGGAATCGTCTGAGCACATCACATACGGTAGTTTTAGCGATATCCAACTGTTTCGCGATCTTCGCACCCGACCACGTTGGATTGTCAACGTGGGTGTGCAAGATTAATTTTCTTCTTCTGTCTTCCATGTGGAATAACTCCGGACTTACGGCACGAAAAAATTTGAAACTTTTACCACCAGAAGAGGAAACATTTGTAAACAAACCGCTGTAAAAACTTTCTTGCAGCGGCCACTGACTGTGCCGCTGTAAAATGTGCAACGCGTACGGATTCTAACTGGACAAGACTTTATAGAGATCCGTCATTCGCAGGTGAAATTTTTATTTCATATTCTTCGTGAGAGCGAAAAAGATAGCTACGAAGATGGCACTACAGAAATGTCAAAATTCGAGAAGGAAAAGAACAGAAAATTCAGGTTAGGTTTGATGCATTAATCAATAACCAGAAACCGTGTACGTCAATTGAGGGGCTAAGGATGAAAGGGGTGTAAGTGATTTGATCGATTTCTCTACATCGACTCTCTCTTTTGGTCATAACTTCGCAGCAAATACATTCCCAACTGTTTTCACAATGTGGAAGGTAGGTCAGAACCTCATCTATCGGATTCTATAGCAAACTTAAATTGGAACGTTTTTGCAGTTGAGTTTTAACTAAATAAAAAGTTGATGAAGAGAAATCGATCAAGTCACTTACACCCCTTGCATTCTAAGCCCCTCAATTAATCTCATTGTACGAGATAACGAGATTTTTTAAGTTTTATCCAAATAAAACCATATTTTTAATGGTTTTAGAAGAAAAGATCCTCAAGTGTTGTTCACTGTAATGTTCGAGTGGTGGAAAACGTTATTTTGTTATTTTATGATCTACTATACGCTTTGAACGGAATAGTGCTCCCGTGGCCGAGTGGTTAGCGTCAAACCTAACATGCCGGGGGTTCGGGTTCGATTCCCGTTCTGGTCGAGGAAATTTTTCTTCAAAGGAATTTCCTCTGACTTGCACTGTGGTCACGCGTATTCTAGAGCTTGCCACTCAGAATGCATTCAAGGCGTGTTACTTGGCATAGAAATCTCAACTAAGTACTAATGAAAATGACGCAAGTAATACTACGTTGAGACGGCGGAGTTCCTCTAGGAACGTTAGTGCGTATAAGAAGAAGAAGAAGAAGAAGAAGAAGTATTTCTCGGACATTGGAATAAGTATAAAAAATGATTTTACATAAATCAAAACCGAACTTCTTGAAGTAAAACGATTTCGCTGGATCCAGTTTTCTTCCAGTTCTTTGAGAAATATTATTGGCCCCTCTGGTACCAGCAATATTGCAAGAGCAGTGGTACGACCAACTGCAGAATAGTGTCGCTATTAATCATTACCAGGGTAAATAATGTTTATAGAGAAAATTCAGTGTAAACAATCTGAATAAAATGCACATAGTGTAGAATTCGTAAATCACCATGCTTGCACTCTGCGATGCTCTAACCCCAACGCACATCTCAAAGAGTTTAGCAGTTTTCCATGCACGGAACGAAGCCACAGGGGCTCCCACCCGTTAAAAAGGCCTCGCACCAGTTGTCTCCTTCCTTCCACGCACCGGTTGTCTCCACGAGTAGAGCAACCAACCTAAATACAGTCCACCTCTAGTTCCCAGCAGACGGAACATCAAGTTATGCGATTTAATGTTTGCTGGGTAGTTTCGAGAAAAAATGGTATCAATGTTTTGTGTCAAGGTAGTAGGGTAGGGTGGGGTTAGTTGGTCATAGGGGAAAGTTGGTCATGTTCTGCTGCTAGAAAAAGTAAGAATCTACAATAAAAAGATGAAAAAAATGATATTTTATGCAGACATACTTATTGAAATTTATATTTCAGTAGTGTTCGGAATTTGAATATAATTTCTATGCATGATTCAAATTCCGAACACTTTATTTTGAATGTAAGTTTGCTGGACTTTAATGTTATAAATAGTCGAATAATGACAGCCTTGATATTCTTTGGGTTATAGGCTTCATTTTAACATCATTTACAAGTGTTGATTCAGCCTATATTTTATAATATTAAGCATTTGCAAAAAAAGTGACAGACAATGGTAAAATGTTTGCGTTAGCAATTTCCGTGAAATACAAGGAATGCTAATTATTCAGTTTTTGCAGTTTTTTCAACTTATTTGATTGTTGTTTTCATATTAAGTAAAATTGATATTCTTAGTCAGGTTTTCAACTAAAACCACGATAACAAAACCGGGGTCCCGAAGTAACAGGTCGGACTCGATTATATACTGATTCGATTAAACAGCCATTCCATGCCAACGCGATATAGTGGTTTTCCGATTCCTTTTTTTTCCTAAAATAACTTTTTTTCAAAAATCATAACTTTTGAACTACTGGACCGATTCAGATGATCGACATATCAAATTAAAGCCAGTTGGGGGTTTTTTTAAAGATAATACACCTGCAAAAATAAATTTCATAATATATATTTATTTGTCTAGTCATGGTCTCGAGACCAAGTGCGCTGAATTTTTGATATGTTTTCTTGAAAGCATAAAAGCATATTGTTTTACATAACATATCCAGAAGTCAGAGATGTCATTCTTTGCGAGTGAAATATTTTTCCAAAAAAGACTAGCAAATTCGCTTTAATTTGATATATCGATCATCTGGATCGGTCCAGTAAATGCATTTTTGCTGTTCGGAATTTGAGACAAAAGTGTTCGGAATATGAATCAGTGACATAAATGGTGTTCAGAATTTGAGACAAATGTGATTAATATAATTTTTAGTTTTTCACCATGAAAATATATTTGAGGGACTTAGAATGAAAGGGGTGTAAGTGATTTGATCGATTTCTCTACATCGGTCATAACTTAGCTGCAAATACATTCCCAGTTGTATTTGACAATGTGGAAGATAGGTCAGAACCTCATCTATCGAATTCTATAGCGAACTTAAATTGGAACTTTTTTGCAGTTGAGTTATTAACTAAAGAAAAAGTTGATGAAGAGAAATCGATCAAGTCACTTACACCCCTTGCATTCTAAGGCCCTCATTTGTAAATCTTTTTTTTAAGTGAAATGAAAAAGAAGGCTCTATTGTATTCAAAAATCAAATTAATTTCGCGAAAAACTACCATTTTGAGTGATGAGACACTGTTTAATGGCCATCAAGGCTTAAGTGTTCGGAATTTGAGACAAAACGGTAATTGTCTTATTTATATTTTTTGCTGTAAAATTTCCATTAAATATAATAAACGCTATCATTGAATATCAGAACTCACAATAATGCATTGAGTAATGTAGCATAACTGGAGGCTATTTATATATACTTTGGGGCGAACGGTACAAATGTCATCAAAACAAATGCAAGCAAGAATGCAAGCGGTTGTGCGTCGCAGGGAAGCCAGGTGATTTTTTCAAAAGTCTTGACATGGTACGAGAAAATGTTTTCACCATAATATCGGAGGAAAGTTCTTTACACAAAAATGGAACTGTGATAACTCTATCTGTTTATTTCAACTTTGAAAGTTTGGTTGTAACTTAAACCATATCCTTGAAACTAATTGTAGAAAAGGTATGTAACCGGAAAACCTTCGACTTGTGAAGTGGTCGTTTGAAAGATCTTGGTTAATCTATTGCATAGTAGGGCCAAAATGATAGAAATCCAATGTCACAATAACTCGAATTTCGTGTGCAAATGAACTAATGTCTTCTAGAGACAATATGTATTCAGACCGCTTCGTTCGCTGAGACTACTGTTTTGACGATATTTTCGGCCAATAGTAATAATTTCATGGAAGTAATCTATATATATAAAAATGGATTTCTGTCTGTCTGATTCTTATGGACTCGGAAACTACTGAACCGATCAACATGAAAATTGGTATGTAGGGGGTTTTGGGGCCCGGGAAGGTTTTCGTGGTAGTTTGAGACCCTCCCCCCTCTTTAAGGGGGGGCTGCCATACAAATTGAACACAAATTCCTATATTACTCGGGAATTAATCAAGCAAATGAAATGAAATTTGGCATATGGAGGTTTTTGGGTGCAATAAATGATTCTATGGTGGTTAGACTCTCCGCCCCCTCTCTAAGGGGGGCTGCCATACAAATGAAACATAAATTTCTGCATTACTCGAGAATTAATCAAGCAAATGAAACCAAATTCGGCATATTGAGGTTTTAGGGTGCAATAAATATTTTTATGATGGTTAGATTCTCCACCCCCTCTCTAGGGGGGGCAGCCATACGAATGAAACGCAATTTTCTGCATTACTCGAGAATTAATCAACAAAATGAAACCAAATTTGGCATGTGGAGGTTTTAGGGTGTAATAAATGTTTTTACGATGGTTAGATATTCCTCCCTCCTCTCTTAGGGGGGGCTGCCATACAAATGAAACACAAATTTCTGCATTACTCGAGAATTAATCAACCAAATGAAACCAAATTTGGCATGTGGCAGTTAGACTATCCACACCCCTCTCTTAGGGGGGGGGGGGGGTGCAGCCATACAAATAAAAGACAAATTTCTGTATAATTCGAAAACTAATCAAGTAAATGGAGCCAAATTGTTTGCGAATTGTGATGCGAATGTTTTAAGGGACACGAAACGTTTCCATGGTGAATAGACACTCCTCCTCTCTCTCTTGGGGGGAGGGGGCTAGTATGAAAACGTGAATGTTTGAAGGTATTGATAACAAAAAACAAATTTTGGGCGGGACGAAGTTTGCTGGGTCAGCTAGTATCTTTTAAAAATCCACGTACGCTGTCATACTGAAATGTCTTCACATATTTCATAATGTCTTCAAAATGTCTTCACAAAATCAAATGTCTTCAAAATGGAGACATGTCTTCAAACCTGGCATCTCTGGTTCGCCACAAATGGAAGAGAGACGAAATCGCTAGAAAAGATTGCCCGACTAATTTTTAACAACGATACTAATTTGAATTTTTCATTATTTTTCGAAGTTATTCCATTACCAAAATAATATCTTGAACAACAAAAGAAATGAATACACATTGGAAATGTTCAATATTTATAGTAAAGGTTGAAAAAGAAAGGTTCTTGTATCACTTAAAAAACATAACTATGTAACATATACAAAAGACACAAATTTATATATTCAAAATTTGAAAAAAATGAAATTTTCATTAATTTGTTTTTTTACTTGCTACATTATATTAGTTAACTGTTTTTGGTTTGATTTAATTAATAAATTTATAATGAAGGAAACGTAAAATGGAAAAACGTTTATTATTTGCTCAAAAAAACATGCCTATTATTTACCAACTTACCCCGTGTGTGGGGTTATTTGGTCAATTTATTCTGAAATATAAAGACGTTAAAAATGAAAGGAAATATCAAATAACCATTTTTCATCGAAAAAGTAAAAGGTAAGCTTCATTGTGGCACATAACATTCTAACGCAAAGCTTCGTACTACAAAGTTATAGCCAAATTTATTCAAAAATTACCAACTTGCCCCGTCCTACCCTACCAGATTATATATCGCGTCACTAAAATGGCTCTATCTCGCTAAATAATAAGAGTTCAGGAAAATTCTCTCAAGGGCATTGTTCGCGAGCAACCGTTATGATTTTCGGATACTTCACAGACAAAACAGATATTTAAATTTGAACACAGAACTTAGCGCGAGCACATATATTTTACCGATTTCCGACCGTATCTTTCTGTCTATGATTCTGTTCTCTGTCCTATCCTGTCTACAATCAGCTTTTTCTATATTCTATTGCAATCAGCTGTTCTATCACATAAGAATAGAGCGATCAAAGCAATATCTGGGAAAACTCTACTCTCCCGAGAGAAATGATCCCTTTTTGTATGTTGTGTGAAACAGACCAAGCGTTGTTGTGTTAGTAAAGAAACACACAATATCGCTGGCACGTTGTGAACTACGTTTGGGATGTTCAAATCATTCCGGCACGAACAGGCATATTTCTCAACGTCTAGACTTCAGAAATATGAAGAAATTTGAATATTTTTACCCAGACATCAACATTCGAAAACCTTAATCGAAAAATTAAAAAATAAAGTTTTTAAATGATGTAATGCCAATGAGATTCAGAAACCAAGCGTTTGGTTCTGTGTTTCATCTCGGGGTTTCAAAGCGGTTGGATTGGCGTAATTGTTCGGCCGGCGAATCGTTATGGAAGAAATTACACTTTTTTATTTGCCAAAACACATGTTATTATTATCCATCCGCGTTATTCGCCATGTGAAGCGAATTACTAAGCTTATCTCAGCGGAAACCCCATTTGGCACATTTCAGCGTGCCGTGATAACGTTTTGAAAAAGTTAACGATGTGAAAGCAAAAATTGAGAAAATTTCCTAGAAGAATTATTAGTTTGAGAATATTTTATATCTAAATTCGCTTGTTGCCAGTCAAATACTTTCGTGACGTGACAACACCTGACTTTATGCGGTTTCCAACTGTTTTACAATAATGTTGTATTTTCAGCTCCGTTTCACAATATACCAAAATACTTTTTTCTGTGATTTGTTAACAATAGATGAACGTAAATTGCGGTATATGAAATTTTACAGATAACTTGCAAGAGCCCATCGAAGAAATATCGGCATGCATTTTATAATGTGACAATTTGTCACTGACAACACGCTCTGCGCGTAAAACAGGATCCACAAGCGTTCTCATGCATGATTTTTTCTCACTTTCCTCTTAGATCTCCCCTTCCAAGGATACTACCAATCATTTTTCTTTAATTATCAAGAACAGAGCTCAATGCCATTGGAAACATTTGTCGAATTCGCTTTTGGACCGTCAAGAATTCTCATTGAGACAATTTTCAATTAAAGAAAATGTTTCTTGATGAAATTTACAGGATTTAGTTACTATATTATAAACTCGTGATATGATTGGTTGATTAATATCTTTATCATTTTTTCAGTTAAAAATTAGTTTGGATAGCTCAAATATTTGGTGTTTGTAGTCATTGCATTCTTTCTCACGTAATGTTTAGTTGTGTTAACCTCTTTTTGAACCTCTATCATCCTACTTACTATATCAAGAATATCTGTTCAATCTTTCGGAAGATTTTGCATGATTTTTTAAGATTTTTGAAAAATGGTCGCTATATTGTATAGTCAAATACACCTACTTGTTGATCGAAAAACTTCGTTTCAATGTTCCATTGCAGATAACGTCGATGGTTGAAAGGCAGCAACAATGCAACATTTTGACGGTACTACGAAAAAAACCGGTGAAATTCTATGGTGCGATCATGATTCAATAAATAATAAATTTTTGCCTTACCGTCGTTCAAGCCGTGGCACTCCCGGGAACATTTCTAGCGCAAGTGAAACCATTTCCAGTTCGCCGGTTCATTTTTATACAGCTTATTTTTACCGAAATAATTGAATCGCTGTCGTAACGATATGGTTTATAACGATCACAGTAAAATTCACGCAATTCGAAAGTTTAGTTTTCTCTGGTTTGGTGAAAGCATGATGCCTCCTTTCGCCTCCAGATTCCGTATAAAAACGGACAGTTTTGGATGATCTGATGGTTAGATGTTGCAAAATCGTCGAGCTAAACGCATCCCGATCACCGAACGACGGAAACATGAAGGTAATTTAACACCATAATTAACAATTCAAATATTAATATATTTCGTAGATTTCTACAGAACACGGATCATTCAGTGATGGCAGCTCTGATTCTGGCCGTGCAAGGATCGTATACATCTTAAACTGTTGCAGCGGTTGGGACAGTTCAGCTGTGAATTTTGGAAGTAATCGGTGTTCTGCTGGTCTTCGAGTGCAGAGCGACGGCTGAAAAGGGTGTGGTCTCTTCATGGAAATCTAGCATGAGAGCAACATAATGGAGGAATTACCGGCTTGGTGCATAGTGATCATACGCCAGATGATCATGTAATAATCTTGTGGTTCAATACGGATGTTAGCTGTTTTCGGTATGAATTTTCTAGGTTCACCCGTATCTTTGAACATGCCAGGGGTGTTATTGAGTCTTGTGACCTCAACAAAGTTGTAATAAAAATGACACGAGTTAGACTAAGTTGAGAAGGCTTTCTAGAACGTGGTGCCCCTGAAGTGGATGTTCTTGAAATGGAATCAAAAGAACTGAGTTTATGGTTACAATTGTTACCAAAAGTTAACATATTCCAAATTCAAATGATGTATGTTGTATATTTTGAATGTTAGTTAGTTATTGAATGATGTTAGTTAGTTATTGATTAAGATAACAAATAAGAGAATTGTATTCTCACAGGTATTGATGTAAAACAATTTTTGAATGCATCACATAGTTTCTTTTGGTATGCCTGTAAATATCATTGAAATTAATTGGATTCTTCAATAATACGTATATAATACAATAATAAATATATAACACGTAACACCATCACATTGTTTGAACTAACAAATTAAAAATCTTTTGGATTGATGACAAACCAAATATCAATTAAATTAGCTAAACTTGCGTAGCAAGTTGTTAATCAAATTACTGTATTTGTTTCGTTTTTCGCCTATTTTGTTCGCTTTCTAAATATAAATGACTCAATTTAGGTTTTCCCATTATGCTAGGAAAATTTTAGAGTATACATAACATTTTTGGAAGGCAATGCAGAACATTTCGGAAAATGGGACTCCAGATCTAGATGTAAAGTTCAATTTTTTTTCGAAATAAAACTTAGAAAAAAACTTAGTTAAATTTTCTTCAATAGCAGTCCAAGAAAGTTAAAGTGTGAAAATTTACTTGAACTTAGTAATAAATTGCGAAACTTAGTTGAATTTTCATTTGAAAAAAAAACCGGCTCCTATTAACACTTCAATTGCGGTTCAAGAAAGATGAAGTGTGAAAATTTACGTGGACTTAGTAATAATTTGCGATTCAGAATCAGTTACTGAAAATTCAATATCATTAGCATCGTTAACTTCAACAACATCCGTTTGAATATATTTTTTTTTATTCAGATCAACGAAAAGTATGTTACAATATTCTTCTACTTCTTGATGTCGAAGAATTTGTATCAAAATCTCGTTGTTCGTTGAAGTGCGATCTCACTTGATCGGGAATTTGATATCGGGAGTAATCACTAGTTATGTCACAAGACGATTGTCAGTCTTACCGGATGGCCACTGGTGCTTTGCGATTTTTCATATTGTTCCCGTTTCCCTCAGGATATAATCCGTTTTCAGTATCTTGCGTTGAAAGGGTGTCACACTTTTTGTATTATTCAGAACATCTAGGATTCATCGGAGTGTAAGATGCCAACCCCGGAATCGGTTACCATACCAGCTTTAACTTGGAACACGTTGCAGCTCTGACATGTTACTCGGACGGGGTCTGCTGAGCGAGTGATACCGATCCATGTGATTGATAACCTTTATATACGTTACCTTGTAGAAATCAGTCGGCCGCGTCGACGGATAGTGATAGTGCTCTTAATTTATGTGTTCACTCGTACACGTTATTATTTTCGAAGTGAAAGTGAAGCAATCCTCCAGCGAGATGCGTTGGAGCGCGTAGTTTCTAAATTCATTATTTTGACTGGCTGTATAATTAATCAATTTGGAGTGTTACATAGGTCAAATTCACTGAAATTGTTAGACCATGAATGGTTGTGAGATGATAACAATAACCATAATGATAACGAAGGGGTAAATCTGAAATCGGATTGCGGAATTATATTATTGAAATGTTTTCAAACAAGTTTAAATTCGATTTCATTTTACAAATTTAGTACTGAATAGGCTTGAATTTCAAAATTGATTCGAACAAGAATAAACCCCTTTGGGATCGCATAGGACCTATTCGCATCGGCACATTTTGGAAAACATGTTCTATGAAACCCTATACTTTAGACTCAGATCAAACATTTTCAAGACATCTCGTCGGTTTTTTTTCCGATGGTCTGTCGTAAGAATACCTTTTGTTCGCAATTGTTGAACGCTTTCAGGAACGACATTTAAAAAAAAAGTATATTGAGACACGCATCGTAGTTCAATTTACAATATAACGATACGATAGCTGTTTTGTACTTTATTAGGTTGGGGAAAAAGTGATCCATTATTTTCTCGGCTTCTGGTTTTTGTGATCAATATCACGCGTAATATCGATCATGTAATTTCAAGTTTAGGCACGTTGTAAAGGTGATATTTTACACTAAAAAATACTTTCGTTGTTTTTTTTTGTTCCATTCAGTTGTGAGTTACACGGTGTTAACAATGGAAGTCAACGAAGAGAAAAATCGTGACATTTTACTTTTTTTTTCTTTTATAAAGGTGAAAATGCACGCTAAACCGCTAAAATTGTGAATGGTGTTTATGGTGCCGATACTGTAACAGTTAAATACGTGTTTGTTTTGTTTTATTCATTTTCTCTTAATTTTATAATTAAAAAAAAATTGTTTTTTTCAGTGCAATACACTGAATTCTGATCTCTACTGTCAACAAATGGACCGTTTCAACCAGAAATGTCCAGAATTGGCCAACAGAAAATGTATTGTGTTCCACCAGGATAACGCAAGGTCACACAACTCAGGACGTTTCAATGCATCCACCATATAGTCCGGACCTGGAACCAAGTGATTACCAAAATCGGACAATCCGAAGCATATGAAAAAAAAAGAATTGATTTTCACCCAAAAACAATTGATAACTTTTTCCCCAACCTAATATTAAGGGTTAAGAACAAATAGGAACCGGAAGGCCTACATAATTAAAATCCAGAATTATCTCCTGCAAGAATATTGATATTCTTCTCGTACCAGCAAGTAGCCTTCCCAATCGACCTGCATTCCTCAAACGATCGTTGCTCCGGGATATTGGTCGGATTCCACTCCATGGGAACTACAGCGACTCCTTTCTCATTGTACCACCGAATTTAAATTGTGACAGCTTGCCAAGTCGAGCCATGAAAGGCTATTAACTTCACGCTGCTTCATAAAAAGGGAGGAATCTCTTCTGAAGGCTCTCCATTTGATAAATTTCCGGGTTCGAAGTTCCAGAAGGTGTGAAAACGACATCTTTCAGTCTGTACTTGCAATTTCCTCACCAAATGAGTTTTTTGTTTAATTCAATCTCTATTTTATTCCGCAGTCTTCCTCGCTGATCAAGCGAGGTACAAAAGATCCGTTACAACGTGTGCCGTGAAACTTCTTGAAACAGCCCTCTTCTTCGGTCTTCAGATACAGAATTGCGAAACTCTGATTATTTTTCTTGCTTCTCTCGATGGAAACTCCGAGTTCCGTTTGAAAAGAATCACCACTTTCAAATGAGTTTTAGCATTCAAGTCTGGACAGCGCAAGCAATCAGTCGTTTACTTTCGCGTTCCCGTAATCGTGATCGAGTGCCGTAAGCTGTTATTATCCTTCCTCGCCCTGTTTTTTGTTATTATCACGCGTTTACCGTGGTCTTGTGGACATTGTGTTCAACCTCGCAATCAGCGAGTGGAGAAGCCGCAACAAGGCCTGCCAAAGTGGTTGGCTTTCATTTCTCGCCAATTCATCGCCATCGCAAATTGGAGTCGGACACGGTGGTCAGCCGCACGCACACAATGTCAGTGTGGAAGAACGCGCTTAGTGGTGTGATACACCATCTCATTTGTGCCGAGCGCCCAACACGCGATCAGCCGATCGCTAAGTTCAATTGTACTGGTGCATCTCGTGTGAATCGCTGTGAGTGAGAACGTGAGAACGAGCACCGGACTGAAAAGTGCACAATCGCAGCGGCGTCTGCAATCATCCGATCGAGCAGCAGCCGTTACCGCAATCATCGCACTGGTGTGCGTTAACAAGTAGTTTTATTATTTTTTTTTTGTTTTTTTATTAGGTTATAGGAATCATTCAAACTATTGCAATTATCAGCCACATAAATGATGGATGAAGGTGGGGGGTCTTTTAATATGGAGATCTCCTTCGATGACTCCCTTTCCGTTGCACAAAAAGGTGCCGGAAAGTCGCTTAAGCGCGTTCCGTGTGATACAGAAGAGTCGTCGATTAAAAAGCCCCCCTCTAAGAAATCCACAAACCTCGCCACTCATCCCCCGAATCCACCCCCCCCCCGTTCCTCATCTGTTGCTCCCGATCCCTCTCAACCATCCACCTCATCTCCCCCCTCTACCGTCTCCGTTCCCGCCCGAACCTCGTCCTCGTCTTCTTCTTCTGTTGTGTCCTCTCCCCGTGTCAAGGTTTATCCAGAAGATGCACCTGGAACTGGTCCCTGGGTTGTTTTCTTCCGGCCCAAACCCAACGGGAAATCGCTGAACGTAATTCAGATTATGAAAGATCTGACAAAAAATTATTCCTCCGTGGTCGAAATGAGAAAGGTTAGACCGAACAAACTGCGTGTTGTCGTGGCTGATCGGTAGCAAGCTAACGAGATTGTTGTCGACAATAGATTCATCCTAGAATATCGCGCATATGTGCCCTGCCATACGTAGAAATTTCGGGGGTGATTACAGAAACGGGTCTGACGAGCGAATTTATAAAAAAGGGAGATGGCAGATTTAAAAAGCTTCCTTTGTCGATAGTTCAAATTTTGGACTGCCAATAGTTAGGAAAAGTGTCCCAGGCAGAGGGAAAAACAAAATTCACGCCGTCCGACTCGTTTCGAGTAACTTTTGCTGGTTCCGCCCTCCCTGACTACGTTATGGTAGACAAATTGAGGCTACCACTGCGACTCTTCATGCCAAAGCCCATGACTTGCAACAAATGCAAGTCAGTTGGTCACACAGCAGATTATTGTGCCAACAAGGAGCGCTGTGCCACTTGCGGAGAGCAACATGTGGGGAAATCCTGCAGTGCGACTGAGCATAAGTGTCCATATTGCGGAGGATCCCCACACGTGCTCTCAGCTTGTGAAATTTACAAGAGCCGCTTAGAGAAGCAGAAGCGCTCTTTAAAGGAACGCTCGAAACGCACTTTTGCGGAAATTTTAAAGGGCGCTTCTCCACTGGCTCAACAACAACAACCAATCTCAACATACAATACCTTTTCCGCGTTGCCAGTTGATGAAATGGAAGCGGACACAGCTAGCGGGGGCACACCGTTTATTTTCAAAGGGAATCCCCGGCGCAAAAATGTGACCACTCCCAAAGTTCAAGAACAAGTCCCTCCGGTGATACCCCCTGTTAGCTTGCATAAAAAATCGAGTGCAGCGGACAAGCAAAATCAGGTTCCTCCTGGCTTCCGTGGAAATAGTTCACCTTCGAACGATTCTGCACTTGAGGGGACATCAAAAACCCCAACTGTCCCTATTTTTCCGTCCATTTCAGCTTCCCAATCGGGATTTATAAAGTTGACTGACCTTGTGGATCAAATCTTCACGTGTTTTAACGTTTCCGACTCCATTAGAACCATTGTCATCTCAATGCTTCCAGTGCTAAAGACAATTTTGCAGCAATTGATGCAAACTTGGCCTCTCCTTGCAATGATTATCTCTCTTGATGTCTAATTCAAATAGAGAGGTCGGAGATATCACTGTTTTACAGTGGAATTGTCGTAGTCTTATCCCTAAATTGGATACATTCAAATTTTTAATTCATAAGTTCAATTGTGATGTTTTTGCTCTGTCCGAAACTTGGCTTTCTTCGCGAGATAATCTCTCTTTCCACGATTTCAATATTATACGCTTGGACCGTGATGACAGATACGGAGGGGTGCTATTGGGGATCAATAAGTGCCACTCATTTTTTCGAATTGACCTTCCACCTATTGGAGGGATCGAAGCTGTTGTTTGTCATGCAAACATCAGAGGCAAAGACCTCTGTATTGTCAGCTTGTATTGGCCTCCGAGAGCTGCGGTTAGCTGCAAACAACTTGATGACATGTGCTCACTCCTTCCTGAGCCACGATTGATCTTGGGAGACTTCAACTCTCATGGAACTGCCTGGGGGGAACAGTACGACGACAATCGTTCATTGTTGATATATAAATTTTTTTTTATATCTGTATTCTAGTGATTTTCAACTCATTTGGCTATTTCGTCACTTTTACTTTCATTTTTGGAAGAATGTCGGGAGTGAGAATTGAACTCGTGACCTTCAGCGTGAGAGGCATGGATGTTATCACTACGCCAGATCGCCTTCTTGTTGATATATGACCTTTGTAACAGCTTCAATATGACCGTTTTGAATACTGGGGAAACAACACGTGTACCTAAACCTCCTGCTAACCCAAGTGCTCTTGACCTCTCGCTTTGCTCGAATTCACTATCGTTAAATTGCAAAAGGAATGTAATCCAGGACCCCAACGGTAGTGATCACTTGCCAATCAAAATTTCCATCACCATTGGGTCGAATTCTTCTGAATCTATAAACATGGCATATGACCTCACAAGACACATTGACTGGAAAAAATATGCGGACGCGATTGCTCTAGCCATCAGTTCCAGAGATGGCATACCTCCATTGGAGGAGTATAACTTCCTTTCTCGTTTGATATATGACAGCGCGGTTCGCGTTCAAACGAAATCCATCCCAGGTTCCACCATTCGCCGAAGGCCTCCCAATCCATGGTGAAATAGCCAATGTTCCAAGCTTTATGTAGAAAAATCGAATGCATTCAAAGCTTTTCGGAAACGTGGAACCCCTGAAAATTTTCAAATGTATTTAGCCCTTGAGAATCAGTTCAAAAATTTTATCAAAGGGAAAAAACGTGCTTATTGGCGAAATTTCGTGGGAGGTTTGTTACGAGAAACGTTATTGAAAAAATTATGGAAAGTGGCTCGAAACATGAGAAATCGCTCTTCAACGAATGAAAGCGAAGAATATTCACATCGATGGATTTTTAATTTTGCACGGAAGGTTTGTCCTGATTCCGCTCCTGTGCAAAAAATAGTTCGAGATATACCACAAGATAGGTGCGATCTTGATTCCGAGTTTTCGATGGTAGAATTCTCTCTTGCTCTCCTTTCTTGTAACAATTCGGCTCCAGGAACGAATAGAATTAAGTTCAACTTGTTAAAAAACCTCCCTGATGTGGCGAAACATCGCTTGTTGAATTTATTCAATTGGTTTCTGGAGCATAATATTGTTCCAGATGATTGGAGACAAGTACGAGTTATAGCTATTCAAAAACCCGGAAAACCCGCGTCCGACTTCAATTCGTACCGCCCAATAGCAATGCTGTCTTGTTGGAGAAAATGATCTGGAGAAATGATGTTGGAGAAAATGATCTTGTTTCGCCTTGATCGATTGGTTGAAACGAATGGCCTACTCTCAGATACACAATATGGGTTCCACAGGGGCAAGGGGACGAATGATTGTCTTGCGTTGCTTTCTTCAGAAATTCAAATGGCTTACACCGAAAAAAAAAAATGGCTTCAGTATTCTTGGACATAAAAGGGGGCGTTTGATTCAGTTTCAATAGAGGTCCTGTCAGACAAATTTCACTCTCGGGGTCTGCCGCCTCTATTGAATAATATGTTATATAACTTGCTTTGTGAGAAACAATTGAATTTTTCTCATGTAGATTCGGCAGTGAGTCGGATCTCTTACATGGGCCTCCCTCAGGGCTCATGTTTAAGCCCCCTTTTGTACAACTTCTATGTAAGCGACATCGACAATTGCCTTACACAAAATTGCAGCCTAAGACAACTTGCAGATGATGGAGTGATGTCTGTCGTAGGATCAAATGAATCCGACCTGCAAGAACTCTTACAAGATACTTTGAACAATTTTTCAACCTGGGCCATTGGACTAGGGATCGAATTCTCCACGGAGAAAACAGAAATGGTGGTTTTTTCTAGGAAGCATAGACCAGCAAAACCAAAGCTTCAACTTTTGGGTAAACCGATCACTCATGCTATGTCATTCAAGTATCTCGGGGTCTGGTTCGACTCCAAATGTACTTTATTCGGACCTTCTCCCGACTCATGTCCAATCACTGTTCTTTAGATGCGCTACTTTTTCAAGCTTGCCGACAGCAATCTCTGCGTTTGTGGCCATGGTTACCACGACATCGAACACGTTGTTTGGTCGTGCGAGCTATATCTTGTCGCCAGATCGAATTTAGAAAACTCCCTTCGGGCCCGAGGAAGGCAGCCCAATGTGCCGGTGAGAGATGTGTTGACTCGGTTAGACCTTGACTACATGTCCCAAATATATGTTTTCCTAAAAGATATCGATCTTCGAGTGTGATTGTTCTTACATCCTTTCCCCCACATTTTCCCCTCCTTTCCGTCCTTCGCGAGCTATCTATTCCCTAACATTAGAATAAGTTAAATTGTTAATACATATTAGATGTGAGGATAGTTTAAGAATGTGATGTGTGAGTATGAATGTGAAGGTGAGTGTGAGTGTGAGTGTGAGTGTGAACATGGTTACAATCTCCTTACATCCCATCTTTTTCCTAAGGAAAATGTGTCACCCTTCTAAACTCGAGTCGACCGCGATTTCATTAACCGTAGAATTAAGAAAACATGTTAATAGTAAAAGTATAGTTGAGAGTTTGGCTTCCTTAAACCTATGTAACTGAGCCTGTACAAATAAACGAATTATAAAAAAAAATGAGTTTTAGATTTTTTTTCCAAAATATATATTTTTGTTGAGGTTCATAAGCGTTAGCATGACAGGGCCGGGAGTACAATAGTCCTCCGAAACATTCGTACTCTGAATACTCTATCGAGAATATTATTGTATCAGTGGTATGAACACTTCAACAATGCTTCCATCATCGGCATTTAAAACATGTGACAACTTTGGTGAAATCGGAATATAAATAGATCCATATTAGAGTATCCATAATGACATTTTAGGGCTCATACAAATCACTCTGAGATTTATGTCAAAAAACTGAATCTTGTTGCATTGAATATTGCACTCAAGATAGCTTACTCCTGAGTGTCAAGCGCAAAACAATACGGGTATCATCCAAGAGTCGCCTCATTGACCTTTCTAACACCATGAGACTTCTGCGTCATGCTCAAAAACACATTCAAGTTTTAATGTCATCAGGTTTGTAAACAAAAAAATCACTGCTTCACAGCAGATTCTTGATGGAGGGTTCCGCACGTTGCGTGACGGGAAGGAACGTAAACGTGACGTGGATGTTGTATGTGAATCGCACTTTAACGAATGAATTTTCGAATAATATACACTCGACAGAAAAATTAGAGGAACAGAGCGCGAAGTCGGATATTCTAAGTTATTTTGGACATGCTGTATCTTCGTGAAAGATCAACGCATATCGATGGAAGGCGCATCATTTTGAAGCTACAACTTTCAGGTATTAGAATGTTTTTCGTACACATTTTTTCCTTGGCTGGTGTAGTGGGCAACAATAACGGGAAGAAATTTAAAATCGATTTTTCTTTGTTTTTCAAGAATATTCTGGACTAACCCAATTTTTTGCCAACCGACTCAACAGCAAATCCAATTAACCATATCCATCAGCTTTTATTTTGTTCCAAGAACGTTCCTGTAGGACCTTCCCACACAGAGATACAAACACAGAGAAATTACCCCTTCGTCTTTGATGATGAATAATTCAATAAACAACCATTGCACTGCAAATCGAATGGCAGTTTTGAAAACTCCAATAAATTCTGCACAAGGATAATTTATTACTTCGACGAAAAAAACATTATTTAATTTCTTGCATCGATTAAAAAAAGTGCCAAAAACTGGATTTTTATAGTGTTTTACAAAATCCACTGTAGTTCTGCAAATATCGCAGTTAGTTCTAATGTTTGCAGGCAAACATTTTAGCCTACTGTTTTCCCAGAGCCGTTTTTTCTAGACGCTTTTTCAAAGTTAGTAAGTAAATTAGAGGAGTATTTAATCGCAAATCGTACCAGAAGTATAAAATCAAACGCAACTCTCAGAATGAATGATTCGTAACTTTCGTAACTAAACGTATCCATATAAAACGTTCATGGATGTTTAGGGAATACACTAGGCTAAAAATTTGCGAAGCTTCTCCAAGCTTTTGTTATCCTTCTGGAATATTACTGCTGCAAACACAAAATGAGTCGTGAAAACCAAAACAAGTTTCCCGCGCCATAACTAAACTATTCTCTCATGAACTTGACCACACTACTGGCTGCAGAACGCAGCAGAGTTAATACAAAGACCCCACGCTACCAATCAACCCAGCATCAAGATTTCAAGAAACCACAGATTGAAAGTGAAAACCCGTCCCAAACTGGAAGTCAACTTTGTAAGTGCGCGTCATAGCGCCAGTGGTGCGTATCGGTCGTATACGCGTACAAACTGCACAACCCCGACACTGACATTGGGTGTTGGAACATTGCGTTGCGCCGTGCGTTAAAAACACGCGCCCATAGCTGTCAAAGAGTTCAGTTGTTTTGTGCGTGTATTTCTTGTATCTCTTTGTTTATTATGTCACCTCTTTCCAAGCGATCTGTTCGATCTCATCAGTGGGTACGCAGTAGAGGCGTCGTTGTACCTTTTTACTTGAGCGTTTTTTTGTTTCGCTCTATTTGTCTCGGAACAGGTCGTGACTGGGCATGACTCGGTCCGGTAGTCGGTTGCGGTTCGTTGAAACTTAATTGGACCGCTCGATATAGATATGTCCGCGTTTGTAGTGTGTTTCTCTTCTAGAATTCTCTGTACGGTGGACCGACAAGAAATGCGTGGTTGGGGAGTTCTACGAATGGCGATTGACTTTTTTGTTGTTGTTTCCATTAATCTCAAACTGACGTTGGACGCTGTTGGTATTTTTGTATGCTTGGTGCATGTAGAACTTACGTGGTACCTGTATCAGATCTACACGCTGGAGCGCTGGTTTTGACAATGATCTTGTTGGGAGCTGAAAAAAAGTGAAAGGCGGGGACTAGTTTTTTTTTGTTTCAATAATGTGCACTGTTTCCTGTACCGTTAATGGACATTGCAAAAAGTCGAAGGAGTTTTGCGGAGCGAAGCATTGAGTGGAATTCATTACGAAAATTCTAGAAGCACACCTCAAGGCATTGTGGACACAATTGATATTTGTCTATGACCTTCACAAATTCCTTGCCAATCCTGCGATCAGTTCGTTGGGTGTTTTTTTCAGATCGAACAATTCCTGCTAAATTTAGAACCAGTTCAGTTGGCTCGAACTTGTTCGTAATTTCGGCATTCCGACAGAACTGACCACACTCAATATTTGCTTCGTGGGGAATGGTAGCTCAAGGCATGAAACGAAACAACAATTTTCGGTTCGAACAAATTACCACTTTTGACAACATCGCTAACCACCGCTTTCGACGCGTGCTCATATAATTCATCGCGACTGGGCGTTTGACGACGCGTTTCCTCGTTTGCCACATTCGTTCGGTTTAGTGTGCAGAGAGATTAATTTTTATGGGTCCTTAATAAATTCATTCAGTGTGTGGTACAACGGATGATAAATGAATTTAGTGGCGGCGTGGCTGATCGAGGGAATAAAACAAATTGACAGATGAAGAGCGGTAGCAAATAGCAATGGATCACGACTTTGGTGTGGTATTATTTTGTGCTTTGAATAATAGATAAATGGAGACGAATTGATATATATATATATATATATATATATATATATATATATATATATATATATATATATATATATATATATATATATATATATATATATATATATATATATATATATATATATATATATATATATATATATCTCATATAATCCTAACGAGGGTTTCAATAGTTTTTTTGGAGCTTTCAAAATATTTGATATCCATGCTGAGAAAAACAGCCAAACCAAGATTGCTTTCAATTTGTGGAACTATATACAGGGTGGGCCATTTAAAGTGGAAGCATCTGGCAACCCCATAACTTTTGACAGAGATGTCAGATTAACAAATGTCATACCGCGTTGGAAGCGTCATTTCAGTACAATTTTAACCATGGAACAATACACACCTAAACAACGCGCTGAAATTGTTCAGCTGTACATTCAAAATAACTTCTCAATTTTGTTAACCAAACGTGCGTGGAAAAATAAAAATAAAGTTAAAACATCGCCTGGAGACAACACTATACGTCGATTATATGCCAAATTTATATCGTCTGGTAGTGTTGGTAATGCCAGTCATCTGTCCAGACAACGACCAAGACGTTTCGACGAGAACGTTGATGCCGTTCGAGCCAGTGTTGCAGAGTGTTGCGTTATCGGACAATGATAACCGATTTTTTATTGCCATTTGTTCGTGAAAATGAATTGGACAATTACTGGTTCCAACAGGACGGCGCTACATGCCATACAGAGGCTGCCACGACCAAATTATTGCGCGAAATGTTCCCCGGAAGATTAATATCGAAAAACGGCGATTATGACTGGCCACCGAGATCACCTGATTTGACGCCTCCTGACTTTTTTTTATGGGGATATTTAAAATCCAAGGTACACTGGTAAACCAAGGACCCTGGCTGCGCTGAAAGACAATATCCGACAAGAAATTGCTGCCATATCGGCCGAAACATTGGGCAAAGTGATGGAAAATGCCGAAAAAAGGGTACATTTTGCGGTCAAGGCCAGAGGCGGTCATTTACGAGATATCATAATCAAAAAGTAGTTAGAACAAATCTCCTTGGACCAAAATAAATGAATTTCAAAATTTTTTTTTTTAAATTCCACTTCTTTACTTTGCTATTGCAAAAACAAATCCTTCCACTTTAAATGGCCCACCCTGTATATAAAAATGGATGTCTGTCTGTTTGTCTGATTTATGGACTCGAAAACTACTGAACCGATCGACATGAAAATTGATATTGTATTTGGGGCCGGGGAAGGTTTTCGTGATAGTTTGAGACCCCTCCCCCCTCTCTGAGAGGGGGCTGCTATACAAATGAAACACAAATTTCTGCATTTCTCGAGAATTAATCACGCAAATGAAACCAGATTAGTTATATGTAGGTTTAAGGGTGCAATAAATGTTTCTATGGGGGTTAGACACTCCTCACCTTTTTCTAAGGGGGGGGGGGGGGGTCTGCCATACAAATGAAATATAAATTTCTGCATTACTCGAGAATTAATCAAGAAAATGAAACCAAATTTGGCATGTGGAGGTTTTGGGGTGCAATGAATGTTTCTATGGTGGTCAGACACACCTCCCCTCTCTGTAAAGGTGGGCTGCCATATAAATGAAAGACTAATTTCTGTATAACTATAAAACTAATCAAGAAAATGGAGCCAAATTTGGAATGCGAAGGTTTTAGGGGACACGAATCGTTTCTATGGTGAATAGACACAGCTCCCCTCTCTCTGAGGGGAGTTGGGGGACTGCCATACAAATGAAGCATACATTTCTGCATAATTCAAGAACTAATTAAGCAAACGGAACTAAATTTGACATGTGGAGGTTCTAGGGGGCAAGAAACATTTCTAAGGTGGTTCAACACTCCTCCCATCTTTCTAAGAAGGGGGAGGGGGTCCCATAGAGGGGGTCCCATAAAAATGTTACACATATTTCAACCAAAAATATTCCAATCAAACATGACAATTGAAAATTTTCGGAAAAGTCTGAAGGAAAAAGGGAAAATTCGGAAAACTAAATTCCCTTATGTTCTACAATTGCATAGTGACAAGCGTTGTTAGTCCATTTGATGTTACGAAATATCGTTATCTTCTTCTATCTATACCAATAAAAATGGATTGCCGAATATGTTGATAAGAGCAAAACTCGAGGAAGGAATTGTCCGATTTAGGGCTGTCTTTATTCTATGATATTTTCTGTATCAAACATTTATTCCAAGTAACGGAGAAACATGTTATTTGCAAATTCTGGAACCAGAATTGTGTCAGAAAATAATCTGATATTATAAAGATGAGTTTTGGTAGAAGTACTAGCAAGGTAAAATCAACGGGGTCGATTAGAAGATTAATCAATGAACAGTTCTGCGATTTGACCCATAAACTTGCGCTTAGTACAAAACGTGTATGTTTGAAGGTATTGATAACAAAAAACAAATTTTGGGCGGGACAAAGTATGCCGGGTCAGCTAGTGAATAATAAATGATGTGTTGGAGTTGTGACCAGTGTTGCCACATTTTTATCTGTACTAGAAGGGTTAAAAATCTTTCTTATCTGTACTTTCGTGTGTTTGATGATGCTTACACATAGTTTTTCTGAATCTGGATTGCATACTATAATTTATTTAAATTTTCGAGCTGCCACCAAGATGATTAATCGAATCCTTTGATCTCAAAATAGTGTTCATCGTGTCGTTGTTGAGCCAATTTCGAAGCTCATTTTTGTTCTGATTATATTCAGAAAGTGAGGAGTGAGGCATAGTGAGAACGTTACAAACAAGATATCAAAGCCAATTCAAGATATCAAACATCCAATTCTTGTCCACCAATTCTTCACATGCTCGTTTTCTGAAACTGTGATTTCCTTGCAGAGTAATTTTATCTTTAGGGTACATAATTAATTCTCCAGATCTTGTATGTTCCCATTGTAGAATCCTGGAAACTTCTAACCAAACGTTAATGCTTGTCAAATTGGAAAAGTTTCTGGGATTGAACATTGCCGCAGCCTTGAGCGTCGGATCATCATAATAGAATCTTTTTCTCATTTACATGATCAGCTTCACAAAAAAAAACTGTCACAAATATCCTTAAAACGATCTGCCTTTCACTGTCCATTGTTCTGATAGTACTTTCTGCTGTTATTCCAATCTAAAAATTCTTGCCGATTCTCAAATGATCTTCAAATTTAACAGCATTGAAGCAATCTGTACTCTGTACCGTTTAGAACCTGCACCAAAAATAACGAAAAAATCTGACCCATTCCGGATAAATCTGTACTTGTGGCGTTGTGACTATTACATGGACATAACCATCCAATTTGTGATCAGTATTTTGTATTAATGAGTGGAACGATCGAAAATTGGTCAATCTTGATTGAGTGCACACTGTTTATGTTATTCTATAAATGATCAAATTTTATTTCTTTTTGAAGATCCTGGAATACAAAGTGTAGATAAATAATTTGATTAGTATTCCTATTCCTGGTTTCAGTTCCTTTCTGGTTCTAGCTTACCCGAACATTCTAAAGCCATTTTGTAACACTTGATTTAGCCACTTTCAGCGATTTTTTCAAGTCGGCGTGTGAAGGATAAATTTGGATATCGCTTATTCCCGAGCAATATTTGAATACGCTGTTTCACTTGTTTTCAGAAATGCCAATCGATTTTTTTTGGAAAAGCTGGAAAATTTTGAAAAAAAAATCATGAAAAAACTGGTAAAATTTGAAAAAAAATTGGAAAAAAGCTAGAAGAGTTGATCTTTTTTTTAAAATAATTTTGTTTATATTTGCAAGTTGGGAAATATATAGGGACCTTGTAGCATTGATACTTACGTATTACCGCTATTAATGGGGGCGAAATGCTCATCTAATAATTGGTGGAAGTAAGTTTGCTTGCGAGGGACCGCCGCTTCCGACTAGGAAAGTGTAACCTTGGTCGCCACGAAAGTGTAGATTGGGGTCGCCACGGTTTCTTGTCCTCATTAGATGGGGACTTCGCCCCCATTCAATTACCCTCAGAATAAATTAATTATTTAAAACATCATATTGGTTATATTTTTCGTAAAGTCAACCTTTAAAAAGTTATCCAATGGTGTTCTGAATAATCTTAAAATGCTCATATGCAGAGTAAATAGTTTCGAATTTTCGAAATTTGAAATAATCTGTTAATATTGTTCACCAGCGTTCACCTGCGATTCGTTCCAATATACGTTTGACAATATTTTCCAATGAAATTAACCACGTGGCTGACGATTGTAGCATTTTCAAAGATTTCAACTCTAAGAAAGTTTGAATTTCAGCAGACTTACTGCTTCGTAACGGATTATAGCTGAGATGGGGATAAATATCCTTACACAGCTGCTCGATTCTCTCATGCATGTGTTTACATGCATAACAGTTTTGCTGAAAAATTTATAAGGTAACACAGTAAAACAATTTTTTTTTTGCAAAATTTAATTTTATTATTCAACATTCAATTGCCTTCGAGGGCGATACGGCGATTATAGCGATTTTGCAACTTGATACCATTTTTAAAGTACTCTTTCGGTTTTTCCTCAAAATAGGCCTCAGTTTCGGTAATCATTTCATCATCGGTCTTAAATTTCTTGCCAGCGAGCACTCTCTTCAGGCCTGCGAAGAGAAAATAGTCGCTGAGGGCCAATCCTGGAGAATATGATGGATGCGGAAGCAATTCGAAGCCCAATTCATGCAATTCTGCCATCGTTTTCATTGATTTGTGACACGGTGCATTGTTTCACAATAACAAAAGTTCAAGTTCAAGCTATCAAGTTTCGACACGTATCCATTGAAAGATGGTGTACGTGTGGCAACACTGGCTATCAGTCGTTCCCTGGTTATATATCCGAACGCGGAAAGCTGTAGCGCATTTCAAGCCGGATGCGAAGGTATGCTCCTAGCGGTGAGTACTGTGTTCTTCGGTTGAAAACCGAAGGTGAACATTTGATCCTGAATAAGGCCACAGCCATAAGGAAGTACAGAACATATCGACATCGAAAAGAATTGAGATATTGTGTAAAAATAAAATGAAAACTCGAAAATCGAATCCAGTATTGCCAGCGCAAAGGCCTTGTTTCGGCAACATTACCGAAATCACCAAAAATATGATCCAGCAACATCAACGCCAATGACAACACCGAAGGTTCTTTTCAGATCTATCAACATTTTCATAGAGAGTTGATTTTCCAAGTCAACCAATTTATTTTCCGGGAGTAATAATGTAAAAGTGACATTGTCATTTAAAAATTCGAAAAAAGAAAATAAAGCAACATATCGAAATTGACAGTCCTCGGTATAGTTCTGCGTCTTTTCGGCTATGTCTCCGACATTATCCACATATCTTTTATACAGGTAGTGTTTTGTGAAAGATGTGTTCCGCAAACTCAGACTATTTTACGGTTGCTATACTTGGTTGAGTTAACGAACCATTCAAGCCATTGACAGGTGAGTTTGGTCTAAACTCGTTTTGTTAGGTTCTTCTTCTTCTTCAATGGCACTAACGTTCCTAGAGGAACTTCGCCGTCTCAACGTAGTATTACTTGCGTCATTTTTATTAGTACTTAGTTGAGATTTCTATGCCAAATAACACACCTTGAATGTATTCTGAGTGGCAAGTTCTAGAATACACGTGATCACAGTGCAAGTCGAAGGAAATTTCTTTGACGAAAAATTCCCCCGACCAGAACGGGAATCGAACCCGAACACCCGGCATGTTAGTTATGACGCTAACCACTCGGCCACGGGAGCCGAGTTAGGTTACTAAACCAATAAACCAACAATGACTAGGGGCCTGGGAAAGGATCAATGGCAAGATACCAGCTGAAATTTTAGGAAAAGTTATGCAAAATAGGAACCAGCGTTTGCCTGAGACTATCTTCTAAAAGTAATTTGCAGACACAAATTTAGCTGACCATATGTCGAATTTTGTGTTCTTCTAACCAATGTATATTGTACACTCGAATGGATCTTTTCTTTAAGACACACACTGCATCCACAGGCGAATCAATATTTGTTCCACAGTCATCATTGACAATTCTCCTCTGATCTTGACCATGAAATCAAAAATGTACACTAACGATCTGCACCTAACGCGAAATAGTTTTACTTCGAGTCCCAACCTCGTCGCAACATTTGCTTCTGCGCTCCAGTGCAAGCTCTGCACAATACTTGCTATGGTTATACTCTGAAAATATATTCTAAAGCACAAAATATAGAAGGGTGGTGCCCAAGACACGACCGCATTGCCAACGTAGGATTGCAAAATTGTTGCCGGCGAGAATAAACATTGAAGTTTAAGAATCGTAGTTTAAGTACAAATATTTGCAAGTATACTTCCATAATAGGTACGTTGTATCTAAACAATTGCAGTGTACATACATTCGGGCGCCAATTAATGTATGGGAAAAAGTCGACCCTAAAATTTCAAAAAGTTATCCCATACTAAACGTTTACCACCTCGTAAAAACACCCTATGCAAAATATCAGCTCAATCGGACTTAAGCGAGAGTGGCGCAAAGTGGTCAGAGTTTGAGTTTTTTGAAATTCGAAAAATCGAACATTCGAAAATGGTTACGTATTTATATTTTGCATATTTTTTTGCACTCTGAGGCAAAAAAAACATGCACATCCGTTTAACAGCTCGGCCTTGAGAAATACCATTTCGACACCCTCGCCACCGACGCCTGCTGATTATTAGCTGGATGACCACTGTATCATAACTGATGAGGTTGACTACTTCCTTTCTTGTGAATTTGATATAGGTTTTGAACTATGAAGCTATGATATTGATATTGATATTGGTCGAAATTGACGACACATGGGGGAAATCGGCATTGAAAGTAGGGGGAGCTTTTGTTCCCACCGAAATATGTTCCCTAACAGAGACATCAAACCAAGCTGCCTGGGGGAAATCGAAATTGCAAACGGAGACGAATGAACCGTAAGATTCAAAGTCTCAGTGAACAAAGAAAAAGAAGAAGAAGAACATTGCAAATACATGGAAGTAGGGGGAGCTTTTGGTTCAACTGAAATGTGTTCCCTAACGGAGACATCAAAACCAAGGTGCCCGGGGGGTAATCGGCATTGCAAATATATGCAGGGGCATTTTTATAGTGTAAGTAAGGTGAGTGCTACCATTAATTCTAGCAAATAAAATTTCAATTTGGAACTTTAATGTTTGTTGCTTCGTGAAATTTCATATCAATGGCCGATCGTGTATTGTGAAAAATTTAGCACAAGTGTAAGTGTCAAATTGTATATGGTAGCAGTTGTGTTGAAAATGACTTGAAAAACGAAACGGTTTATTTCAATTTTCATAAATAAAAACGGTGTGTTCCCGCTCGAGAACTGGTCGTTCGATTTAAGCTGTCTGTTTTGTTGTGTTCATTTTCAACAAAGGAAAGTGCATACGGCGAGAAGAATTGAAATAGTGAAGAAATATTCGAAAAAGTGATTTCTCATATGCTCTACATATAGTATTAGGTGTTGTTAGTCCAATTATAATTCGCATTGGGGTGAATAAAAAGTTTAATAAAAACTCAGAAAATAAAAATTATAAAAGAAAATTACCTTTTCCATTTCAAATATGTTTTCTCTATATTAAAGTAACGTGTTTTTACTGATGAGAAAAATTGATAATTGTGTTATGTATGGATTAAATGAAGAAAAGAAAATGCAAATATTACATTTGCATTTTTTTTTCTTCATTTAATCCATACATAACACAGGAGGCATCTCGTCTAGGGTCTCAGAGGGCGGTTTTAATCATATCTCATTCCACTTCGGCATTTTCTATCTGATACTCACCATCTAACGATTGTTTACCACCCTTCTGTCATCATCACTGTCGTCATTACTCGGTAAACACCGGTGAAATGAACCAACAATATCCAACAACCAAACAAAACGCCCCTTTTCAGGGCCACCAAATCATTGTCAAAGAGTTTAACGATGTAGTTCTTCAAGCATATCCAAAATTTACAGATAGCCTAACGGAATCCTACGTCAACTATGCGGTCGTGTCTCGGACACAACCCTCCTGTGACTTTTTCTCTTTGACCAATAACCAACGTTTCTTTAGAATTTTTCTACCTTGATTCATTGGACAAGCTGTGGGTTGCGTGTAAAACTCATAAATGCACGTCTCGTCTTCAGTAATAATTGGTTTGATTTAGCCAATAATATCATTCTTTTTGGCTGTAACAAATCTTTAATTACAATATCTTGGAGCGATCCATATGCGTGTTAATCATGCATATGGATAATGTTATGCAGCCATTTGTAATAATTATTATACAGTTTTGTTTCACGATCTTTCGATCGTTCTTTTATTTCGTCCAGTTGCGGGCAGTACTTCTTGAAAATAGTCGATTGTTTGTTTGGTAGAGTTTCATAATATAGAATTTCATACCAATCCCACCAGGCACAGAACATAACTTTTATTGTGTGATGACCGGCTTAATGGGGTTGGCTCAATTCATTTAGATTCACAAAATTCAAATAAAATGTGTTTCACAATGCAATGTTTCGTGTATTTCTTAAAGCAAAAATTTACAGCCAGTGTTTGTTATATCCCAATCCATAACCGTATCCGCCATAGTTCCACAGTCCATTGTCAACAACCTTGGTTACGACTGGAGCCGAATATCCCCAGGTCTTTCCGTACACTGGCCAGGCATTTCCGTAGATTCCAGGATGAGCATACTTGGTCACTGCTGCTGGTGCCAGCAGAGTCTTGCCATAGATTCCGTTTGATGGCCAGACCGAGCTACTAACTGGCCAGGATAGATGATTGTCCAGGACGGCTGGGACATAAGACGCCTGAGCGGCAACGGCCAGAACCAGAGCGATGATTGCGATGAAGAACTGTGTCGAAGATATCATGTTGTAAAGAATTTCAAACATTCTTATAAATTGATAATTACTTACTTTCATGTTGAAGACAGCTGCTGTGTTCTTCTTGAGAGTTTGAGTGGAGAACTAAGTTGTAATTGTTGCTGAAATTTGGTCTCAATCATGTTTATATACGGTTTTGTCGAAAAATAAAAACCTCACCAAACAAACGCATCTATTTCGAAGCAACGATCGTTATGGTTCGTTGCTTTGAAATGTTTATCCTTATTCTGAATTTCCTATTAGATTTTCTTACCAGCGGTTCTATTTTTCTTCGATGTATCACGTTGCTCACCACATAAACAGGAAGCAAATGAATTGTAAATAATTCATTGAGGTGCGCGCTTCTTGAACAGAATGAATTTGAACAA
Source organism: Toxorhynchites rutilus septentrionalis (assembly GCF_029784135.1). Classification (NCBI taxonomy): domain Eukaryota; kingdom Metazoa; phylum Arthropoda; class Insecta; order Diptera; family Culicidae; genus Toxorhynchites; species Toxorhynchites rutilus. Next base: position 65,212,999 of record NC_073746.1, on the reverse strand, counting down.
AAAAAATATTACTGAAGTCTTTTTCTTTACAATTAAGTATTCGCATCAAATTATCGATATTGCTATATAAACGATCTACAACATCTATTCTGACATCAAATACAATTCGACTTTTCGTTCTTGCTCATCAAAGCACACAGTAGCTGTTATCAAAATGAAGGTTTGATTTGATTACTTTACAAAAAAAAACTTTATGTTTCAAATTTTAATTTCTCCTACAGGCCTGCATCGCACTCATCGCTCTGGTCGTTGCCACTCAAGCATCGTATGCCCCAGTTGTTGTTGATCACCAATTGTCGTGGCCAGTGCGCACCTCGGTGTGGCCAGCAAACGGACTATACGGAAAGGCTCTGGTTCCACCAGTAGCGGCGACCAAGTATGCCTACCCTGGAATCTACGGAAGTGCCTGGCCGGTGTATGGAAAAACCTGGGGATATTCGGCTCCAGTTGTAACCAAAGTGGTAGACAATGGACTATGGAATTATGGTGGACACGGTTATTGATTGGGATATAACAAATACTGGCTGTAAATTTATAAAAAAAATATTAAATCGAATTCTCTGCTGTAAAATTTGTTTGGTTTTATTTCGGACGATGACAATATTATGAACTACTTAAAATTTTAAATTCATCTCAAAAGAACTGAATCCACAGAACTGTCCCCCATTCTGATAACAATAAAAGTTGTAGAAAATAGTGCAGCGAAAATTGAAGATGAAAGGAAGCATCATTGAAAAAAATATAGGATCAAATGGGTCGAATCGGGTAACCAACATTAGCCACGCGCCCATGGGACCGTTTTCATTTTTCGTTTTCAAATGATCTGAAGTTTAAAATGAACAATAACAATAGTAATAATCCATTGTGAAATATTTTTTTTTGAATGAATTAAATCACGCGGCTGAATGGACTTACATCAAACAACGAAAAACGAAAAGAAATTAGAAATCAGAATTAAACTTTATTCATAAACAACATCCTGCATTATGTACACAAAAACTTTCTGCGCAGCTCAGAGTTTACAGCGTTCCTGGGGCTGGGGCCAGATTCAATGATTGCTGGGAGATAGCGTGTCCCGCAAGTGGGGCATCATGAATGGCTCCACGAGTGGCAGCCAGATAACGACCCTCCTTCTGGGAGATCAGGGCAATGGCTGGCTGTTGAACGATCGTAGTTGGGATAACCGAAGCGTGGGCGGCATAACTGATAGCAGGAGTAGCAATAGCATGAGCCCATGGAGCGGCGTGGAGCAGAGGAGCTCCCAAATTCTGCTGAACAACAGTGGTGTGGGGAGCAGCCAAAGCAAGTGGAGCAGACCAGGACAGCGGGAGGATGGATCCTTCAGCAACGGCGAGAGCGACGGTCATCATGACTACAGCTGCGATGCACTGTGTGAAAAGATTAATTTGAGTTTCGAAATATTTTCAAAGTTACATTACGAACTCACCTTCATGATTGTTGTTTTAAAGATTGTCGTTGCAAGACGATTGTTACAATTTAACAGGCTGATGTATTGTGTCTCCTCTAAGAAATAATTTCTGCTTTTATACATCAATTGTGATCGATCATATGTTTGGTTGTTCCAGGATAAGTGGCTGATGAAATCATGAATTATATTGTTACGAATAGTAGTAACCAAAAAATGAAAGTGTCTCGATCTTTGTTTACATGTTGTCGAATTGAAACGAAAATTGAATCAAAAGCAATATGAATAAAAAGGTGTTCTTAGAGAGTAAACGTGTTTTACTAAAAATAAATTCGCTGGTTTCCGGTACGAAGTTTTTTTTTGTTTGTTTCGAAATAGTGCGTGTGCGTAAGAAATTCTTATTGCGATCTGTGGTTTATATAACTATAATATCGTTATGCTGCATTTCGTCAGTCAATTTATTCATTATAGTTCGTCAAGTTCAATAAACGATTGATGTATAAAAGCGTGAGCCATTCCGTTCTGGAGACATAACACATCAGTCTTCAAAAGTGCTACAATCGTCTTGCAACGACAATCCTTAAAACAACAATCATGAAGGTGAGTTCTGGAATGTAACATCAAGAGTGTTATCAAACTCAAATTCGTCTTTTCACACAGTGCATCGCAGCTGTAGTCATGATGGCCGTCGCCCTCGCCGTTGCTGAAGGATCCGTCCTCCCGTTATCCTGGTCCGCTCCACTGGCTCTGGCTGCTCCTCACACAACTGTTGTTCAGCAGAATTTGGGTGCCTCCCTGATTCACGCCGCTCCATGGGCTCATGCCATTGCTCCTGCTCCTGCTATCAGCTATGCCGCCCACGCTTCGGTTATCCCAACTACGATCGTTCAACAGCCAGCCATTGCCGTGATCGCTCAGAAGGAGGGTCGTTATCTGGCGGCCACTCGTGGAGCCATTCATGATGCCCCACTCGCCGGACACGCCATTTCCCAACAGTCCCTGAATCTGGCCCCAGCCCCAGGAACTCTGTAAACTCGGAGCTGCGCAGAATGTTTATTTGTACATACCGCGGGACGTTGTTTATGAATAAAGTTTAGTTTTAATTTGAAAAACAATATTTTCTCTTTCATCATTTACTGTCAGTATTTCAGTTATTCGATTTTCTAGTTTAAAAATTAATTTATTTAACCTTTTTTGATGGCGTAGAACTACGTCTAACAGCACGGTTTGGGTGTTAAACGAAAATCTGAACGCTGACCCTGTGGAAATAACGAAAAATCTCGACCAACTCTTGATAGATCACAACGATGTTTGCGTAAATTGATTGAAAATATTTTTCCACATCTAGTATAATACCCGTAATTGAATTTTCCGAAGACGAAGTAATGAAAGCCACTGATAGCCTAGACATCAAAAAAGGATGTGGAACGGACGGTATACCACCTTTGCTACTGAAAAACTGCTCCAGAGAACTTGCGAATCGCATTGCGTATCTATTTAACCGGTCGCTTCAGGAGAGAACATTTCCAGCGTCTTGGAAAACTGCTTGCATCATTCCTATTCATAAATCTGGCAACTGTAACCAGGTGACGAATTATCGCGGAGTATCCATACTTTGTTTTCTCAGCAAAGTGTTCGAAACACTAATGCGCAATCTCTTATACAACGTGGTGTCTCCTATAATCTTCGACGGTTAACATGGATTCATGAAGCATCGCTCCACCACAACGATCTGATGTGCTACGTTACCACACTGTCCCGTGAAGTTAAAAAAAGGCGACAAATCGACGCAGCGGACATTGACTTCGCGAAAGCTTTCGAAACTGTCCCGCACGTCTTACTAGTCGAACAACTAAAGAAGATCATTCGCTATCCAACTCTTGACGAGTAAAGTTCAGTGTCGTTATTGTGCGTTGCCACTTTTACTATTGTGCGATTGGTATAGTGTACGAGTGAAGGTCATTGCTGTCCGGTTTCGAATTGACCTTTTGTGAAGTGGAACAAAGGAAGCAGCGCTCTTGCAGCTTGCAGCCCTTGGCAGCTGTTGAACATTGGCATAACGGGATCGCCATCGTGTGGCTGTCGTTAACGGGAATTATCATCACGTGACCGTGTGAGCTATTCTTGCGCTATTGTGTTGATCCATAGCGCGTAGTCTCTGTCTCTCCCTGGTTAGGGCAGTAGAGCGTAGTATCGGAACATCTTTTATATTAAGGTACACATATTTAATATTAATATTATTGTTCAACTCATATGTTCATTGCTTAATATTATCATCATAATTTTTTGTTTGTTTGTTTTGTTATTTTTTTTTGAGATTATTGTTAAAATCAATAATAGATTAGAAATAAGACAATTTTTTTTTGTAAAATGGAGAATAGTGGAGGATCTCCAGAGATGGAGATCTCCGATAATGAATCCCATTCAAGATCTGGGAAAAAACATAAACGAGTCCCTCAAAAAGAAGATAATTCTTCTGGGGACGAATCTGCTCATCCTTCCAAGTCCCCCTCTAAGAAAATAGCAAGCCTCCCTTCTGAACCCACTGTTACTTCCACTCCCCCTCTCCCATAATCGATTTCGCTTCCCCCTTCTGATGTTTCCGATCCAACCCAATCCTCGTCCTCGTCCTCGTCCTCGTCTTCTCCCTCTGTTGTCTCCGCTCCACGTGTCAGAGTTTATCCAGAAGATGCACCTGGAACTGGCCCGTTGGTTGTTTGCCTCCGGCCAAAACCAAAAGGAAAAAACCTTAACGTGATTCAGATCATGAAAGATCTGGCCAGATACACTTCTGTATCTGAAATTCGCAGGGTTAGACCGAACAAATTGCGGGTTGTCGTGAATGAACGGAAACACGCAAACGAGATTGTTGCTGACCAACACTTCACTCTCGAATATAGAACATTTATACCCTCCCATAACGTAGAAATTGAGGGGGTGATAACTGAAACGGGTCTGACGAGCGAACAAATAAAAAAAGAAGGAAAAGGCAAGTTCAAGAAGCTTCCCTCAATGGAAGTAAAGATCTTGGTCTGTCGCCAACTCGGGAAACTCTCCCATGATGGGGACCAAACTAAATTTACGCCGTCAGACTCGTTTCGAGTCACCTTTGCTGGTGCCGCCCTCCCTGACTACGTTATGGTGGACAAATTGAGACTACCTGTGCGACTCTTCGTGTCAAAGCCCATGACTTGCAACAAATGCAAGTCAGTTGGTCACACTTCAGATTATTGTGCCAACAAGGAGCGCTGTGCCACTTGCGGAGAGCAACATGAGGGGAAATCCTGCAGTGCGACTGAGCATAAGTGTCCATATTGCGGAGGATCCCCACACGCGCTCTCAGCTTGTGAAACTTACAAGAGTCGCTGGGAGAAACAGAAGCGCTCTTTAAAGGAACGCTCGAAGCGCACTTTTGCGGAAATTTTAAAGGGCGCTTCTCCACTGGCCCAACAACAACAACAACCAATCTCAACACACAATAGCTTTTCCACGTTGCCAGTTGATGAAATGGAAGCGGACACAGCTAGCGGGGACACACCGTTTATTTTCAAAGGGAATTCCCGGCGCAAAAATGTGACCACTCCCAAAGTTCAAGAACAAGTCCCCCCGGTGATACCTCCAGTTAGCTTGCCTAAAAAATCGAGTGCAGCGGACAAGCAAAATCAGGTTCCTCCTGGCTTCCGTGGGAATAGTTCACCTTCGAACGACCCAGCACTCGAGGGGACATCAAAAACCCCAACTGTCCCTGTTTTTCCGTCCAGCTCAACTTCCCAATCGGGATTTATAAAGTTGTCTGACCTTTTGGATCAAATCTTCAAGTGTTTTAATGTTTCCGACTCCATCAGAACCCTTGTCATCTCAATGCTTCCAGTATTAAAGACAATTTTACAGCAATTGATGCAAACATGGCCCCTCCTTGCAATGATTATCTCTCTTGATGTCTAATTTAGATAGAGAGGTCGGAGATATCACTGTTTTTCAGTGGAATTGTCGTAGTCTTATCCCTAAATTGGGTACATTCAAATTTTTAATTCATAACTTCAATTGTGATGTTTTTGCTCTGTCCGAAACTTGGCTTTCTTCGCGAGATGATATCTCTTTCCACGATTTTAATATTATACGCTTGGACCGTGATGATAGATACGGAGGGGTGCTTTTGGGGATCAATAAGTGCCACTCATTTTTTCGAATTGACCTTCCACCTATTGGAGGGACCGAAGCTGTTGCTTGTCATGCAAACATCAGAGGCAAAGACCTCTGTATTGTCAGCTTGTATTGGCCTCCGAGAGCTGCGGTTAGCCGCAATCAACTTGTTGACATGTGCTCACTCCTTCCTGAGCCACGATTGATCTTGGGAGACTTCAACTCTCATGGAACTGCCTGGGGGGAACAGTACGACGACAATCGTTCATTGTTGATATATGACCTTTGTAACAACTTCAATATGACCGTTTTGAACACTGGGGAAACAACACGTGTGCCTAAACCTCCTGCTAACCCAAGTGCTCTTGACCTCTCGCTTTGCTCGAATTCACTATCGTTAGATTGTAAGTGGAATGTTATCCAGGACCCCAACGGTAGTGATCACTTGCCAATCAAAATTTCCATCACCATTGGGTCGAATTCTTCTGAATCTATAAACATGGCATATGACCTCACAAAACACATTGACTGGAAAAAATATACGGACGCGATTGCTCTAGCCATCAATTCCAGAGATGGTTTACCTCCATTGGAGGAGTATAACTTCCTTTCTCGTTTGATCTATGACAGCGCGGTTCGCGCTCAAACGAAACCCATCCCAGGTTACACTATTCGTCGAAGGCCTTCCAATCTATGGTGGGATAGCCAATGTTCCAAACTTTATGTAGAAAAATCGAATGCATTTAAAGCTTTTCGGAAACGTGGAACCCCTGAAAATTTTCAGACGTATTTGGACCTTGAAAATTAATTTAAAAACTTGATCAAAGGGAAAAAACGTGCTTATTGGCGAAATTTCGTGGGAGGTTTGTCACGAGAAACGTCAATGAAAAAATTATGGAAAGTGGCTCGAAACATGAGAAATCGCTCTTCAACGAATGAAAGCGAAGAATATTCACATCGATGGATTTTGAATTTTGCACGGAAGGTTTGTCCTGATTCCGCTCCTGTGCAAAAAATAGTTCGAGATATACCACAAGATAGGTGCGATCTTGATTCCGAGTTTTCGATGGTAGAATTCTCTCTTGCTCTCCTTTCATGTAACAATTCTGCTCCGGGATCGGATAGAATTAAGTTCAACTTGCTGAAAAATCTCCCTGATGTGGCGAAACATCGCTTGTTGAATTTATTCAATCGGTTTCTGGAGCATAATATTGTTCCAGATGATTGGAGACAAGTACGAGTTATAGCTATTCAAAAACCCGGAAAACCCGCGTCCGACTTCAATTCGTACCGCCCAATAGCAATGCTGTCTTGTATACGGAAATTGTTGGAGAAAATGATCTTGTTTCGCCTTGATCGATGGGTTGAAACGAATGGCTTACTCTCAGATACACAATATGGGTTCCACAGGGGCAATGGGACGAATGATTGTCTTGCGTTGCTTTCTTCAGAAATTCAAATGGCTTACGCCGAAAAAAAACAAATGGCTTCAGTATTCTTGGACATAAAGGGGGCCTTTGATTCTGTTTCAATAGAGGTTTTGTCAGACAAATTACACTCTCGGGGTCTGCCGCCTCTATTGAATAATATGTTATATAACTTGCTTTGTGAGAAACATTTGAACTTTTCTCACGGAGATTCGGCAGTAAGTCGGGTCTCTTACATGGGCCTCCCCCAGGGCTCATGTTTAAGCCCCCTTTTGTACAACTTCTATGTAAGCGACATCGACAATTGCCTTACACAAAATTGCAGCCTAAGACAACTTGCAGATGATGGAGTGGTGTCTGTCGTAGGATCAAACGAATCCGACCTGCAAGGACCCTTACAAGATACTTTGAACAATTTTTCAACCTGGGCCATTGGGCTAGGGATCGAATTCTCCACGGAGAAAACAGAGATGGTGGTTTTTTCTAGGAAGCATAGACCAGCAAAACCAAAGCTTCAACTTTTGGGTAAACCGATCACTCATGCTATGTCATTCAAGTATCTTGGGGTCTGGTTCGACTCCAAATGTACTTGGGGGGCCCATATTAGGTATCTGAGTAAAAAATGTCAACTACTATAAATATAAATAAACTTTCTCCGTACAATTACCGGCACCTGGTGGGGAGCCCATCCCGAAGATCTTATTATGTTGTATCGAACAACTATTCTCTCAGTGATGGAGTATGGCAGTTTCTGTTTTAAATCAGCTGCCAAAACACACCTCATTAAACTCGAGCGAATTCAGTATCTTTGTCTCCGTATTGCGTTGGGATGTATGCCCTCAACGCATACCATGAGTCTCGAGGTTTTGGCAGGCGTACTCCCACTAAAAGATCGCTTCAATTTATTATCTCTTCGGTTCCTCATCCGGTGTAAGGTTATGAATCCGATATTTCCGATCACCAAGGAAATTTGGAGCAATTGATCGAGCTAAATTTTCATTCTGGATTCATGAATTCATATCATGAATTCACCTCTATGCAGGTTGTTCCTTCTTCGTATATTCCCAACCGTGTTTGTTTTCCTGACTACATCAATTCCTCTGTACATTTCGATCTGTTCATGAAGGAGAAAATCCATGAAAATCCAGATTATCTTAGATTGGGGTTCGTTCCTACAATCTTCAATGCAAAGTATGGGCGTATCAATTGTGATAATATATACTTTACTGATGGGTCCTCTATGAATGAGTCCACAGGATTTGGAGTGTTCAACGTATTTTTTAGCACCTCACACAGTCTTCAGAATCCTTGCTCGGTATATATTGCTGAATTGGCAGCGATATACTGGGCGCTGGACAGCGTCGCCTCACGACCTGTTGAACACTATTACATTGTAACGGATAGTCTTAGCTCTGTCGAAGCTATCCGTTCAGTGAGGCCGGAAAAGCACTCGCCGTACTTCCTTGAGAGAATACGACAAATTTTGAGTGCTTTATCCAGACGCTGTTATGTCATTACCTTTGTCTGGGTCCCTTCACATTGCTCAATTCCGGGTAATGAGAGGGCTGACTCATTGGCAAAGGTAGGTGCAATTGAAGGCGATATTTATCAGCGTCAAATCGCCTTCAATGAATTTTATTCTTTAGTTCGCAAAAATACCATCGCTAACTGGCAACGCAAGTGGAATGAAGATGAATTGGGCCGGTGGTTTCACTCGATTATCTCTAAGGTTAGCCTCAAACCGTGGTTCAAAAGTCTAGACTTGAGTCGGGACTTTATCCGCACCTTCTCCCGACTCATGTCCAATCACTGTTCGTTAGATGCACTACTCTTTCGTTTCAATCTTGCCAGCAGCAATCTCTGCGTTTGTGGCCAAGGTTATCACGACATCGAGCACATTGTTTGGTCGTGCGAGGTGTATCTGGTCGCCAGATCGAATTTAGAAAACTCCCTTCGGGCCCGAGGAAGACAGCCCAATGTGCCGGTGAGAGATGTGTTGGCTCGGTTAGACCTTGATTACATGTCCCATATATATGTTTTCCTTAAAGCTATAGATCTTCGTGTGTGATTGTCCCTACATCCTTATACCCTCCTTTCCTTCCTTTGCGGGTAATTCGTCCCCTTGCTATAAATAGTAGAATAAGTTGAAATGTAAATAAACTATAGATATACGAATAGATTTAAGAATTGAGTGCTCATCAACATTGTTACAATTTCCTTATATCCCATCCTTCTCCTAAAAATATGTCACCCTTCTAAACTCGAGTACACCGCGAGTAATCGGTTTTCCACCGGTTTTCCTTAACCATAGATGTAAGGAAATTGTTTCTATATATATATATATATATATATATATATATATATATATATATATATATATATATATATATATATATATATATATATATATATATATATATATATATATATATATATATATAGTTTTAAAAATATATTTAAGAATTCGGCTCCTTTAAACTTAAGTAACTGAGCCTGTAAAAATAAACGAATTAAAAAAAAAAAAAAAACTAAAGAAGATAGGTTTCCTAGATTCGATAACGGATTGGATATTTTTATATCTCCGCGATCGCACTGCATATGTCTTGGTCAATTCATGTAGATCTCGCAGTTTCAGCATCACTTCTGGAGTACCACAAGGAAGCGTTCTTGGACCACTATTGATCAACATCTTTATCAATGATCTGAGCTTACTGCTTTCATCATTTAAGCTTGCATTCGCCGATAACCTGAAAATCTACAGGGTGATTTCATCGCTTTCGGATTGATTTACTCTTCAAGAGGACATTACTACAATGCTCATATGGTGTGGCGATAATGGAATGCATGTCAACGACAAAAAATGCAGGATAATTTCCTTTGGTCGCTCCAATAACCTCGTGTTGCATCAATACAGGATGGAATCGTCAATACTAGAACGAACATCGACAAACTGTGATCTCGGAGTCATGATTGATACTCAGCTCAGATTCAACGAGCACGTGGGCGTTATAACCGCTGAAGCTTTCTGTGTATTAGGATTCATTCGCCGTCATGCGTACGAGTTCACTGATATTCATACTCTGAAGACTTTGTACTGCACGTTAGTTCGTGGTATTCTTGAGTATGCTGCTCCAATTTGGTCTCCCCATTACGTAGTTCACACTTTGTCAATCGAACGGGTGCAGAAAAACTTTTTACGGTTTGCTCTGAAACGACTTCCATGGAACGATCCAGTCAATCTTCCTCCGTATTCCGACCGATGTATGCTATTAGGATTGGAATCATTAAGTTCCAGGCGCACTACAATGCAGCGAATGTTCATTTTTGATATAATTTAAGGATGTATTGACTGTCCTGAACTTCTCGCACAGATTCCGCTGAACTTTTTAATAAATTAGAATAAAATAGAATTAATTTTAATAAAATAGAATAAATTTTTATCCATAGAGGCCATCAATTGAAGGGAAGAAAAACCGAAAAAAGCAAAGAGAAGCAAATCCGATATCAGTAACAGAAGCGTTATCAAAGCAGCAACATCTTCAGCAGCAGTAACAGCCAGGGCTCGGCATAGTCATAGTCAACTGAGGATAGTCAGCTATCTCCCTCTACCGTCTCGACTATATCATTTCATTCTTCCCAGTCAAATTGTCCTCATTGCATTTTGAAGTGACTTCCCCCAGAACGAATTCGTTCCTCTCTTTCTTTCTCCCATGTACGTGTGCATGCATCGATGTTTGAGTTCAACGCGGTTACGCTACGGTTACGCGGTTTGAGTTCACGATGGGTAGACAATAAACCGTCCATTGATGGGGCAACTACTTTTTTGCATCAGTAATGTAACTTTTCCGACTTTTCCGAATAAAATTAGTGTCTGAAGGAAATGGAAGTGTGGATTGAACTCAGTTGAATGAAGAGGCAGATTTGTATTCATCAGTCGAGTCAGTTAAAATAACCACTGACTGGACTGACTGACTGGTTCACCAGTCTGTGGGAAATAAAGCTGACATAAAATAATATACAGCTATATATATAATTAATTCCTTCAGTTTGCAATTAACCCATTTCTTGTACACTCAAAATAACAGTGTCGGAAAACACAGTTTCTTAAACGTAAGATCTACCGGAAGGAGAGATGTTCGAAGAGAACGATGATTGCCGAAGGGCGAGCCGAAGAGAAGAGAATGATTCTCTTTACTCCGATGTGAGAACAGGGAATTCAGATTTTTGGCGGACTTTCCCCATAGATGTTAAAAATATTGAAAATGATGAACGACAATGGTTTCAGAGAGCTCCATTTATGTTTAGAAAGGAATTTTATTGGGTACGAAGATAAACGCATAAAGAAATAAAATCCCGTGCAATAAAAGGAAAACACAAAAATATTGAAGATTGTCATGACATATATTATTTTGTTCAATATAAAAAATTGTTATGGAGTGCCGAAATCGATTGACGAAAAAATTTCATCAATTCATCATAAAATGGCTGAGGAATAAGCGTTTGAAGTTGGACAATTTTCATGATGTGCTCGACTTCGATTTTTAATTTGTACCCCAATATGTTCTCGAAAGACGTAATCCTACGTCAAAACCCATTATTTACCGAGTTGTGGCCATTTTAGTGGTGCGGTATCTAATCAAGTAAGGATTTGACACTGTTTAGTTTTAATTGATTTTTTGGAAGACTCATACATTTTATATTTGTTTTAAATTATAAATTGTATTATTGTTTTAAAATGTGTTTTAATTTATTTTATCGAATATTTTCAATGATGATGACTGTCAATGATGACCGCTATCGTGCAATGATTGCTAACTTTTTACTTCATTATGTTTGGGAACAATCAGTGTTTATTAACGACATATAGAAAATTTGATTGTTTTCGGAGCTATTTCCATAAATGGCCACTTTCTCATATTCATTACTACAAGATACACATCAAGAACATTTTTAGTGCACACACATCTATTTATTGATCATCCTCAAATTTACAACCAATGCTTGTTATATCCCAAACCGTACCCATGTCCACCATAGTTCCACAGTCCATTGTCAACCACTTTGGTCACAATCGGAGCTGAATAGCCCCAGTTCTTTCCGTACACGGGCCACTGGCTTCCATAGACTGCCGGGTAAGCGTATTTGTTAACGGCCACAGTTGGAAGCAGAGTCTTTGCGTAGAGTCCATTTGCTGGCCAAACCGAGGTGCTCACCGGCACCGACACTTGATGATCCAGAATGGTTGGGATGTAGGACGCACGGGCGACGGCGATCGAAGCCAGAGCGATGATTGCGAGGAAGAACTAGTAAGAAACATTCTGAGTTTACAATGTTTACGAGAAAATTCTAATTTTCTTACCTTCATTTTGAATACAGCTGCTGTGTTTCTGTGACAGTAACAAGTTAAAACTTTGAGTTGTATTTGATGCACTGTCAGCGATTGCGATCCTTTTTATATGCACTGAACATCAGAGCGATGATTCAGGTCCGTTTTGTGGCCATGTCCAATTCTAGTTGTTGGTCGATCATCCTTTTTTTCACGTGCCCAATCAACCGTATCGCGAATTGTACTGTAAAGCGAAGAAGCCTAATTTTATTCTAGCTATCACGAACCTCGTTCATCCGTTGTTGTGGTTAGTTGAGTAGTTATGAAAACGGACAAAAGCAAGGATGCGTAACATTTCAATTGAAATGTTTGTTATTGTGAACGTAATGTCACATTCACGAGGCATAACCACAGTTTGAATCCATCTAGCGCAACTTTGATTACATTTCAAAGGTTTTCAATTCGATAGGATAGAACATTAAATCTAATTAGAATTGTTGAGTGGCTTCAATGATAATAAGGACGATGGCTATCAAAATCACGCACTGGAAAAAAATATGGAGGAAATCCGTTTCGGTTCTTTCGAACTCAAGAAATGTGGTTGAAAAAAAAAAGCAATGGCTGGCTGAAACGGATAAGTGTTTTTGATATGCATCGCTAATTTCATCGTATTCGTGCGGTGTTCAAATGTGTGACAATCTAATTTATTGATAATTGTTCAGTGGTTGGGTTGCCTATCATTCTATCGTAACGACTTTTATGAAAAAATGATGACATGAAGTCATTCAAATCAGTTCGGATAGTATATAAGGACTGTGGTGACTAGGGTTCGATATCAATCACACTCAAGTATCTTCTAAAGCATCACAAGTAAAACACAGCAGTTGTTTTTCAAAATGAAGGTAAAAAATCATGCAGATTCTCGTAACTTTTTTAAGTTAAACATTTTCCTGTTTCCATCACGTAGTCCTTCATCGCAATCATCGCTTTGGTCTTTGCCGCCATCGCTCAGGCATCTTATGTCCCAGCTGTCCTGGATCATCAACTGTCCTGGCCGGTGAGCACCTCGGTTTGGCCAGCAAACGGAATCTATGGAAAGACTCTGCTGACACCACCAGCAGCGGTGACCAAGTATGCTCACCCTGGAATCTACGGAAGTGCCTGGCCAGTGTACGGAAAGACCTGGGGATATTCGGCTCCAGTTGTGACCAAGGTTGTTGACAATGGACTGTGGAACTATGGCGGACACGGTTATGGTTTGGGATACAACAAGTACTGGTAATGTAAAAATAAGATCGAGTAATGGGTTTGGGATTCGTTGGCAACTGAATAAATCGTGATAAAATGTCATTGGGTATTTCTAAGGCGATTTGTGAATCTTCCGAAATGAAAAAAATTTCCTCAAATAATTTTAGTTAGGAAATTCTGTCAGATATATACCGGGAATTTGTGTTTTTGAAGAAAATCATTTATCATCTAAATTTCAAATATCGGCTTCAAAATGGGTCTCTTCTGAGGCAATAGTTACACCTTTTCCAAGGAACAATCCAGTCATCGAAATAATTTTTTTTATTGTATTCAGAAATTGCCTTCACACAGCGAATTCGTTTTCATATCTTCAATGCTGTTAAAACGGGTCCCAAGAAGCTTGTTCCATCACATTCGTGTCATTTTTGGTCAAACATTTTTTCACAATGATCGATCGTTGAGCCGGTGCTTTATCGTGGTGAAAAATCCAAGTGTTCTCGACAAATCGGGCCGTTTGCGATGAATTTTGTCTCTCAAGCGCCTCATAACAGTTAAGGTTAACCGTTTAACCCACCGCAATGGGTTCCGAATGGACAACACCACGAATATCGAAGAAAACAACAGTCAGTTAGAAAAGTGGATGGTCGTTTTTGACGTGGCAAATCGTTCATCTCTTCTTGGGTGTCTTTCATTGCCTTTTACCATTCATACATCCGTGTTTTCGACATAATAATCGGCACAAGAAATTTCATTTGCAACATAAAATTTTACACAATATCCAGGTTCCTTGGTTTTCATGGCTGTGTTGGGGAAACTGTAAATCGGCCCAATCAAAACGGGGCAGTTCGGGCGTTTAAATAGCGCTTGACATTTTACAGTTTTACAATTCAAATTAAATTGCAAAAAACGTATTTTATTAATTGTGATAGATACGTTTAGACTCTAAACAATAGCAGATTAACCTCATAATTAGATACTCATAACTTTAGAGTAGCTCATTAGACATTTGAATATTATCATACTAGCTGATCCAACAAACTTCGTCTAGCCTGAAACTGATTTTTGATATGAATACATTCGAACGTTTACATTTTCTTACTCAACAAGATCTTGGGTTCAATTCCAGAACTATACATTAAGTGATCGACACACAATTTTTTCTTTCTATAAATTTTCTCAACACTTCTAACAAATCTCGCCATTCGAATATAACATTAGTAGCAGGCACAGTTTTCGTTCATTCCCATACCCAAAATTGATTTTTAGCTCATGTTTTGTCATCCCAATTAATGACATTAAATGAGACATAACATAACAGAAAATGTCATGACTCACAAGTACTGGTAAGCATTTGTATAATATACATGGTACAATATTTAATATAAGATTAATACGAGCGAGCGAAACAAAAAACAAATAAGCTTTCCGCATGCTTTGCCACAAACACGGCCCAGACCGAGATAGATATTGTTTTACTCTTAGAAAACACCTCCCTACTTCATTCTATAATCAGGTGCAATATTATAACGTATTTGATGAACGACTTCTTAAGCACCATTAGCCATGTGGATAGCGTGGTCGTGTAAATTAGCTTTGCATTCCAGCCGGCCTAGGTTCGATCCTCATTGACATCGTATGGACTTTTTTTTTGCACAATCCAAAATGAAATGAGAAAAGAAAATAGAAAGAGATGTCTGTGCGCACACATATGAACCATTTTTAAGCTTTCAAAATAGCTCATTATTTGATTTGACTCTCATGCACAGAAAATGGCATCTTTTCTGCCAAAGATGAAATGTTTTCTGCCAACGCTAGTTTGGGTACACATTCTTCAATAATTCACATGTTTCTTCATTAAATGGAATATATATCTGATACGAAAAATTTTCATTCATGATTGTAATTTTAAAAGTGAGTAGGTAAATTGTAAAGTGTATCATGTGAATTCGATTTTTTCCCATTTTCCTTCAAAAATTAAAGAAAAATCCGATTTTCCTCGTCGTAAAATTGATATATGAACAGAGAAGACTACAACAAATCAAGGACAGCTCTATGCGGACGATCCGATCTTGAGTTTTGTGTTTAGCAACACATTTGGCGATTTATTTTTATTTATATTGATAGTAGTTCAATCCGTGACTCTGTACAATATATAGTCCACTAAATCTCGATACCTCTTCGTTAGCGGGGCGGAGGTGAAATTATGTGCCCCAAAAATTTTGATTATAAGTCCCAGAGGTAAAGTTCCGCTGGAAACGTGTTGAGTACGAAAATTCGTTTCTTTCAGCTACTTTGCTGCCAAACTTCGATGTTTGTACGAAAAAAAATCCAGTTTGAATTCAATTTCAATTTCTTTTTTCTTCCTCTTTCTCTTCAAAAGATAGAGATAGAAGAAGAGAAATCAGATAGATAAACAGAAAGGGATAAAAATAGGAATAAAAAAGAGAAGTCAGAAAGGTAAGGAGAAATCAGAAAAAGAAAGAGAAGTCAGAAAGAGAAAGAGAAGTCAGAGAGAGAAAGAGAAACAGAAACAGAAACTGAAGTTAGAAAGAGAAATAGAATTCAGAAAAGAAAGAGAAGTCGGAAAGAGAAAGAGAGGAGACAGGTATAGAGAAATCAGAAAAAGAGAAATCAGAAGGAGTAAGAAAACTAAAGAAGAGAAAGAGATGTCGGAGAGAGAAAAAGAAGTCAGAGAGAGAAAGAGAAGTCAGATACAGAAAGAAAAAGCAAAGTCAGAAACCGAAAGAGGAGTTTGAAAGAGAAAGAGGAGTCAGAAAGGTAAAGAGAAATCAGAAAGAGAAAGAAAGGTCAGAAAGAGAAAGAGAAGTCATAAAGAGGAAGAGAAGTTAGAAAGAGGAAGAAAACTTAGAAAGAAAATTCAGAACGAGGAAGAGAAGTCAGAAAAAAAGAGAAATTACAGAGAGAAAGAGAAGTCAGAAAGAGAATGAGAAGTTAGAAAGAGAAAGAGAAGTTAGAAAGAGAAAGAGATGTCAGAAACAGAAAGATAAGTTAGAAAGAGAAATAGAAGTCAGAAATAGGAAGAGAAGTCGGAAAGAGAAAGAGAGGGGACAGGTAAAAAGAAATCAGAAAGAGAAAGAGAAATCAGAGAGAGAGAGAGAGAGTAAGAAAAGTAGAGAAGAGAAAGAGATGTTGGAGAGAGAAAGAGAAGTCAGAAAAAGAAAGAGAAATCAGAAAGACAAGGAGAAGTCAGAAAGAGTAAAAGAAGTTAGAAAAAGGAAGAAAAGTTAGAAAGAAAATTCAGAACGAGAAGGAAAAGTCAGAAAGAGTAAGAAAAGTCAGAAAGAAAAAGAGGAGTCACAGAGAGAAAGAGGAGTCACAGAGAGAATGGGAAGGTAGAAAGAGAAAGAGAAGTCAGACAAAGAAGAAAAAAGAGAAATACGCTGCTCCTCTATTTTTGTTTGTGTGCTGTTGAAATCAAGTTTGAACTAAGTCTTTTAAGTTCGATTGTGTTGTGAACACCCCATTGTCCATTCCCCATTCCTTCTTCAAACACATAAATGTTATTTTTCAGAAGTCTAGGTTATATTCTGCCTCTGGTTCCGACATTTTTCAGTCGCAGCTGAAACAATAGAACTTCAGAAGGAAGGAAAGCGTTTTATAAGGGCAGACTAATATGAATAATGTAGAGGCGAAAGGGCGAGTAATCAATCTGAGTAATATCCTAGCTGGATTCAAAATGACAGGTTTCTATCCATTCTCAAGAAGGGTTTTATCGGACAAGGATTTTGAATGCTCAAATGATTTCACCTATTGGAGCGGAGGTAGCAACTGACTCATCGGGTAATACAACAATGCTGCAAAACATTGCGTCTACAGCACAGATAGATTATACTTTGGCAACTTTGTCCCCGGAAAATGTTGAATCTTTTCCAAAAATTTCACTGCGGAAAACCACCACTCGAAAACGGAGGAAAGCAAAATCATGATTTTTTACTGACTCTGATAGCAAGCAGTTTCCTTCCAGACAAATACTGATAAACAGAAAAATGCAAAATATGCTGGAAATAAGAGGCAACAGAAGTAGTTGTTGATAAACAAAAAATTTTAATTTTTTTTTCGTTGTCCGAAAGTGCCCCAGGACTGTTTGAAATAGCCCCACATATGGGACACATTTGGACAAAAAAGCAATTTTCAAAAATTCGAATAAACCATCCCTTATCGCATCAACGCGCACCTCTAGCACGCTCATATGATACATTGATGTCCAAATGACAACCAGGATGAATTCAGGATTATTTTTTTAAGTTTACCAAAAATATTAAAAATCAAGGAAAAAAAATGACCGAATGTGCCCCCCTCTCCCCTACATTATATTTTGATCAGACATCTAGATTTCGAGTTACGGTTTTTCGCAAAAAGGTCAATGATTTTTAATATGCCCTTATGAAATATCAGTCGTAATTGAAAATGGTCATATGATAATGAAAATTTTGAATTTTTGATTTTAGCTGCCTTGACATGCACAAAATTAAATAAAAAACCAAAAATGACCGAGAATCACTCAACTTTTGAACTTTTCTTTAACGCAAACTTTTTTTTCTTGCAGAAGGTTTATTAAAAATTGCGTTGAGAAAAAAAACAGAGTATTACAAGGTTGTTTTTTTCTCAACGCAATTTTAATAAACCTTCTGGAAGAAAAAAAAGTTTGCGTTAAAGAAAAGTTCAAAAGTTGAGTGATTCTCGGTCGGAAAATTTTTGGTTTTTTATTTAATTTTGTGCATGTCAAGGCAGCTAAAATCAAACAATCAAAATTTTCATTAGCATGAATTCCTTTATGAATTCCAGATAAAAACCTCTTTTTGAAAACTGATAGTTCTATCCTTGATGGAGATGTGCTTTTATCACTTTGGCGAGAGTGTCTCACTGCACTGATCGTTCAAGAAAATAAACAAATATTTCATAGTAGAACTGAACTTTATTCATAAACAACGTCCCAAATACAAATAAACTTTCTACGCAGCTCAGAGTCTATAGCGTTCCTGGGGCTGGAGCCAGATTCAGCGATTGCTGGGAGATGGCGTGTCCGGCGAGTGGGGCATCATGAATGGCTCCACGGGTGGCAGCCAGATAACGAGCTTCCTTCTGGGCGATCACGGCAATGGCTGGCTGCTGAACGATCGTGGTGGGGATAACCGAAGCGTGGGCGGCATAACTGATAGCAGGAGCAGCAATAGCATGAGCCCATGGAGCAGCGTGAATCAGAGGGGCACCCAAGTTCTGTTGGATGACGGTGGTGTGGGGAGCAGCCAGCGCCAGTGGAGCGGACCAGGACAGTGGAAGAACGGATCCTTCAGCAACGGCAAGGGCGACGGCCATCATGACTACAGCTGCGATGCACTGTTGAAAAAAAATGGTTTAAATTTTCAAAACATCCATATTATTTTGTTTCAAAGCTCACCTTCATGATTGTTGTTTTAAGTATTGTCGTTGCGAGACGATTATTACAGATTAACAGATTGATGTGTTATACCTACTGGAAGAACTGATTTCTGCTTTTATACATCGATTGTGATTGATCAGATGTACATTAAAATGACTGGCTGATGAAATTTTGAATAATTTGGTATAAACAGCCGGAACCGAATAACGAGAGGTTGTTGTTCTTTGTTTACAAGTTGTCAATCTTAAACGAAACTCGACCAAAAGCGACGTGAATGAAACAGAATCCATTGCGAAACTCATGGTCTTCATGACGTCGAGAGGTGCAATCAGTTGTAAACATGTTTTACCACTAAGAAATTCACTGGAGTGAAAGGATTTTTTTGTTACTGTTTCATTGATATGTGCGTAAGAAGTAAGAATTGTGAATTGGGTGCGATAGAATTTTTACACAATCATAGTATGGTGAATTTTATCAGTCAGCTCCTATCTACATGTTTCATAATATTCCTGGACGATTGGTGTATAAAAGCGCGAATCAGTCCGTTATGGAGACATAACACATCAGTCTTCAAAAGTGTATCAATCGTCTTGCAACGACAATCCTTAAAACAACAATCATGAAGATGAGTTTTGAAATTTAGCAGTGGACAAAACTATAGGAATTTCCTCTTCGTCTTTGATGATTAGTTGTTCAAAAAATAATAACCGCATCACAAATCGAAAGGCAATTTTGAAAACTTCGTTGAAATCGATGCAAAAAAAAGAGTTTTTTCGTCAATGTTATAAATTATCCATGTACAGAAAAGTTGTATTTTATTTGTAATGAAAAAAAATCGACAAATTACTTCTTGGGAAACCCAATATTTTGTCGATTCCACAACGTTTCAGTGTGAACTTCATCTAGAAAAGTGATATGTACTCGATAAAAAACATTACAATTCATGCTCTGTCCGCTTTCAATTTATTGGGTATAAATAAAGCATTCGTGATTCCAAATCACATTCAAATCACACCAGCTAGCGAACAGACAACGGTCTTTCCCGATGCTGATATGATAAACATTGCATCGCAATCCCCATCTCTGTGTGATTTTCCTGCCAGCCAGGATGTATAAAAAACAACTGACCCGCAGCTAATTGGTCTGTCAGCCGTTATACCCGTGAAGTTGACACAATGTAATACCTTTCCGTTTACTATCTTTGACAGCAGAGGAAGCGTGGCAGTGTTCCGAGCTCTGCAACACAATTATCTTAACACTCCTATACTCGCGCATTGGTCTGTCAGACCTAGAAATCAATAATTTGTTCATTTCTCAGAAAATATCAACACTACGACTTTGCGTTACTCTCTAGCTTCGTTATTCGTCGTTCGTCATCGTTTAGCGCAGGGTTTCTTAAAGTGGTCGATATTTCGGTTTCACTGGGGGCCACAGAAACGAGAATTGATTTTGAGGGTCGACGGGGTTTGAATATCGACCCCTATAAAATAACACAAGTTCTTTTTTGAAATATTTAAGTTGTATTACGTGAATCACTCTGTTATAAAAATAATCTTGGTTGCCACATTTGATCCTGTAAAATTTTCTAAGAAAAATCTGTATATCTGTATTTTAGCAAAAAAATCTGCATCAAAAAACTAACGGAAAAAATGGAAAGAATTATAAAAAATTCTTTCTCATTTACGGTTTACTTTTTTCGCATTTCGAATTTTATAAGGAAAATTACAAAAATCGGCTGTATTTATATTCCATCTCCACTCCACATATTCCACATTTTCCATTTTTATGCATTGATCGAGGAAAATATATATTAATGTCTATTTTCTTTTTTCTTCCTTCAAATTGAAGCGTGTTAGTAAAGATAGGTATATAAGAGACGTCCGAAGACCTAGTGTTAAGTCGTATC
Organism: Toxorhynchites rutilus septentrionalis; assembly: GCF_029784135.1. Lineage (NCBI taxonomy): Eukaryota > Metazoa > Arthropoda > Insecta > Diptera > Culicidae > Toxorhynchites > Toxorhynchites rutilus. The sequence continues at coordinate 65,192,122 of NC_073746.1, read as the reverse complement.
AATACAACAAAATAAATCATAAAAAAAGTTTTCTCATAATAAATTGTATGATATTTATACATGGTTTTGTTGAACTTTGCTTCTCTTAAATTTTCCGTCAATTTCATCCTTGACGCAATTTGAACAGTACTGAAATGAACTATTTTTGCTACTATCAAATGTGTCAAACATAGTAGTGACAGAAATCGTATTTTTTCGCAAATAATGCGAACAAAACAAAAGTTTGGAACCCTCTCGCTACAAAAACTATGAACACAATTATCAAATCGAAATTACTTATTAAAATCCGAGGGGGAAGTGCCTCAGTACAGTTATCAAACGACATCGTGGCCAACTCCTGCAAGATATCGAAACACCACGAGCAAAGTGATTACATAAACTGTTTCCGTCAGTTTTCCCTAAAAATACATTTTAAAATGTTTTTTTTAATGGCATAATATTATATGTATCTAAAACTCTCAATCTAAGATATTTCATATTTTTGATCTAATTAGACCTCTGTGTGAGAAAGAATTGCACAGTAAATTTTATGCATAGACGTGAAAATTGAAAAATAGTTTCATTCATAAAAAAATTGGCAAGCTATACCAATGATCACGAGCTTCGAAATATGGATAAGCAGAATATATACGCTTTACTACAAGTATGCTTTTATTACTTTCTACTTAAATCTTATGCAAAAGTCTTATCAGGTGCAAAATCCTTTATACAGATTCCAATACAGATTTTCTATTTTCAGTACAGATAAAAAAGATTTATTTTTGCTCGGAAATACAGATTTCAATGTGGCAACATTGCTTGACGCTCCTCCTTAAGCCGATACAAAGTTCTTTGCTTTCAAAATAGATTCCATCATTGTGGAAGCCAACCGTGTCTCATCAACATCCTTAGCAGGAATGGAGAAGTGAGGTGACATTTCATATGGTTGAACATTTTTATAAATACATATCTTCATGACTCAACGATAAAAATACAAAGTTTATTTGTAAGAAGGTAGACAAAGGAAGTGGACTGTAATTTTTTTAACATTTAAATTAGAATTTTAAAAAAATATCTTTAAATTCTGTATCTTTGCAGAAAATATATAATTTTGGATATACAAATTCTGTGTCTGAAATTTGGCGAAAAACCTGTAAAATACAGAATATTCTGTGTATGCCACAACCCTGAGAATGACTGATATCTTAGTAGAAAATATTATTGCAGTACATTTTAATAGACGCACATGATGAAAATAAAATGTACAAAAAGTACAAGATGAAAAATTCGGCAAGTAAAAAAACGTGAACAGGTTCGTGTAAGATAATGTGTTTGAGCGTACGAGTCCTTCAGGCATGTTTAACATTTATCTGAATTTCAAACATATACGCGATTTAATTCGGAGGAACTTCTAATTTAATTCAATAGATTACAAGCTATTTACACAGCTAAATGAAGTGAACTAGAATAAAGTGATTGAAAAAGTATTTACAAAATGCTTGGTTATCTATGTGCATGGCTCAATAAAAATTATTTTTAATTATTTCAGGAAACGTCGCGAAGAGGGAAAAATGCTATTCAATTTATTATAGACCAACAGATTTTCTCTCCAGCTGGACGAGTCTACATTACCCAGCAATTAAGCTCTGTTGTTAGGATATGTTCGATATATTAAAAATGAAAATATGTGCCAAGAAATGATTTCTGCTACATATATGAAGACTGATACCAGGGAAGAATCGATCGGTTATTTTTTACCGAAAAAGCTATTCCACGAGAGCATTGAGACTGATGGTGCACCATCAATGGTTGGTCGTCATCGTGGTTTTACAGCTTACTCAAAGTTACAACTGCGAAAGGTATTTTATTTGAGGCCATTCACTGCGTGATTCACAGACAGCATTTAGTAGCAAAAAATCTGAGCCCTAGATCGCATCAGTCTTTACTATAAGTTATGAGTGCTATCAAAAACCTTCGAATCATTTTATTGAACACTCGATTATTTACTCAGCTATATGAGGAAAATGACGAAATCTTTACTCGGTTACTTCTACACGTTGGAGTTCGCTGATCACCAAGAGCCTCTTGCATAGCAAGATTTTCAGCTTTTTTGAAATTGTGTTTCAGCTGACGATTTCAACTTGATTGAAACAATATCAATAATGTCGGCCCTTCTTGCAAAACTTTCAAAACAAAATTTAAGCAGAAGAGAATATTCACAGTTTCCACATTTGTCAAAATTATCACAAAAGCTTCAAAACCATGTCATATCATCAGATGTCACTCACTTGGACGCATTACACAATGATTTTACTAAAATGTTTTTAGATCTTCAAAATTTTCAAATTCCTCAAAGGATAATAAATCAGTTGTTACGCAATATGCGAACGCGCCTCCGTTACTGTTACGCAATATGTGAACGCACCTCCGTTACTGTTTTGAGCCCCTACCTGAACTCATCGTCACTGACACGGACAAATGGAAACAAATTTCACAATGGAACAAAATAATGTGAACTCTTATGATTAAATAATTGAACTCCATGTTGAATTCTATACATATTTCATATTCCTAAAATCTAAAATACTATTCTAAAAGTAATTAAAACTATTAGTACGGTTTGATGAATTAAAGGTAAAACTGAGCTTAAAAATAATGCTTAAACTAAATTAAACTAGATATAATCGCAGGTTGTTTATAATAGGATATTGCTGAAATTGTAGGAATAGCAATAGACCTCACAAATTTACATTAGCAAATCGCTCTCTGGATATAGCGGAATTTTAAGAAGACACTAAACGTGAGTCACTGAATTTATGAATTGTATACTGTAGCTATATAAAGAAATATTCTTAACCTGCAGGGAAAATTTAACAACTCGCCAATAATAAAGAGTCTGTTCAAGTTTACGGAAATCCGTCTTTCATCTTGTTGCCGTTTCGGAAACATCAGTACTATATCACATTCAAGGAGTGAGCCAAGGTGATAATGCAAGAAAAGTTTATTATCATCAGCACAGATGAGGCAGGAGTACAACCGAGGTTGTCATATGTTCTAGTTATAACGAAACATTGAAAAACAGTGTCCTGCAATGTGGGACTTTGCTGAAAAATATCTTCTCATTTTTCCAGCATCATACTTTGGCGAAAAAAGCTTCATTATGGTTACAAACAACGCGAAACCGAAGAAACCATTTGGAAATCAACGAATGCGGAGATTTTAAACTTTAATCAACCAATACTGAACCGTATTTTGATATTTTGGTAGTTGTAGATAGACCAATTTGTGATTTGAATGTTTTTATAGTTTGTGAGTAATTTGTATTAATAATTATTTATTACTCTCGATATTTACTAAATTTTATCTCTATTTATTTTGTTGAATATGTTGAGAAAATGATTTGCCTTCTGTATTTTGGTTTGACACATTACTTCCTTTTTTTGGAAGAATGTTGAGAGTGTTAATTGAACTCGTGACCTTTTGCATGAGAGGTGCGGATGTTACCACTACGCCAGATCGCTTCCGTAAGAAAATAATGTCAAGTTTACTCATTTAATCAACTGCAATGTTCTCAAATTGATAATTATTTAGTAAGAAAAAAAACTGAGGATAGGAAATTTGGCTATGGGGGTCTAATGTATGGCTTAATTCTGGAAAAGGGGTTTAGCGTATCGCATGTGTTGGTACAAAGGGGACGTGTGTCACTGTTTAACCCTTTCGGTCTGATACACTGACGCGAGTATAGGAGTATCTTTTTTGGACAAGTGCCTTTTTCATATTCTAGAATATTGTTGAATGAAATGTATAAATTAATGTTAGTGGCGTGGAACATTTATTGAATTTAATACATAAGATCATTACCGGACTATTCTTACTTGATTTCAGACCCTTTTTGTGACTGGATTGAACGGATCTATATATTAACTATTCGTCGTTAGATTTATACGTTCAAAAGCAAAATATAAATGTTTGACTTTCGTATAGTTATTCGTTAAATATAATGGTCATACGTGTCAAATGGTTATAAGTGCATCCGTGGCCGAGTGGTTAGCGTCTCACATTATCATGCCGGGTGTTCGGGTTCGATTCCCGTTCTGGCCGGGGGATTTTTCTTCAGAGAAATTTCCTTCGACTTGACTGTGGGTACGCGTATTCTAGAGCTTGCCCCTCGGAAAACATTCAAGGCGTGTTATTTGGCTTAAGAAATCTCAACTAAGTATTAATAAATGACGCTAGTGCATACGTTTGCATACGTTGCATACGTTGAGACGGCAAAAGTTCCACAGGGAACGTTAACGCCATTCAAGAAGAAGAAGACAATGGTCATACGTATACACACTTATGAAAGAATTTCACTTGTGGAAGAATTGTAAACAGTATAAACTAATCGGTAGCTTATGGTAATTTTAAGAGTTACAGTTCCGGGGATTTTTTTACAATGAACAATATCAACAAAAAAAACAAGAGAAAGAAAAGGAAGTTCCTAGAAATCGATTTATATCATCTTTTAATGCCCTATCTATAAAAAGGCATTAATTCTTAATTTACAAAGAATACAGAGACAAAGAATATTAGAAATATGCAAACTTTATATTCCAGAACCATTATCATCTGGTGATTATCTAGAAGGTCGGCATACATTCTTCTCTGCGATAAGAGACCCGAAAATGCGCAAGAAACATTTCATGCAAAAAATATGTTTGTTTCGAGCATGTAGTTATGCTATGTTCTGATTCTTACTCCAATGAAACCACAATCGATTGATACATTTTTATGTTATTTTATAGCTCTTTATACTTCCATGAATTATATTCAGTTGCTTACTTTTAATTAATAACAGTGAAAAAATCGAATTTCGTTATTTGTGTTGGAGTATCAAAATGATGACTATTCAAACATAATAAAAACGAAGAAAACGTATTTTTTGGAGTTTTTTTCATTTAATCATACCCTCTTCTTAAAATAAATGCCAATAAAGCCTGAAAAATACACAATGGCAACATTACCGAGAAGTTTCAAACAATTTTCGGTGTGTGACAACGTGCGCGAGTATACGTGTTATGATTTTGCACGCGAGTACACGAGGGTTAACCAATGTTAAAGTTGCTAAAACTTACATTATAGACCCATTAAATGTAAAAACAATAATTGTATTGATATCAACACAATTCTATTTTACTGTTTTTCATTACATGAAACGCTATGACTCAGGAATAACATTTTATTAAGTGGTTTTTATAGCTGTTTCGATGATGTTGTCTGGCAAATGAAAGTTTAGCCTTCAGGGCACTAGCTCGAGTTTCCCGACGTTTGTCACTATACATTACTTTTTTTTTTTTTTTATCTTCGCTTATTTTTCGTCGGCCTATTTCCGCCACTTTAGTGCCAATCACCGACATCAGGGAGGCGACTCCACCTGTTCCTACCTATCAGACTCAACAACTCATGAGCCGGGCCAACTTCTTTTACTTCCCTTCCGAAGGAAGACGTAACCAGAGATTTTTCGCCTCAGAAAATCCCAACGACGCCAGCTGGGATTGAACCCAGGCCGATCGGATTGTGAGGCTGTTACGCTAACCACACAACCACTGGCGCCATCCACTATACATTACGACGGCAGATGAAAATTTAAAATTTAATATCTTGTGAGCAATCGATTAATGTTTCTCATTTCATTTTCTACACACTGTTTCGCAAAATAATTGATTTTCGGGCGAGGGGTGAAGGACGGAGATGAAAGAAATGAGCGCCATTGTGGCAACCATTCGTGGCTTTCTTCCAGCTTCACCTTAAACCGCAAAGTTCATTTGCCTCTAGCCTTGAAAAAGACCAATTGAATTATCAACCAATGATCAGTTCTGGGATAGAAACCACCAACGTTCGCTTAGTAAGAGAACGTTTATGTTCGAAAGTATTCATAAAAACAAATTATCTTTGGGCAGACGGAGTTGACCGTTTAGCTTGGAACCGGCGGGAAATTTTGTCGATTCGATTTCAAACAGAATTGACAGACTCAAATCATAGTATTACTTTTTGTTAGCTCCTAACTCTAAATTTGTTTTGAAGGATAAGATTTGAAGTGCGTTTAGAAAATTTTTCTAACAAATGAAGAACTCAAAATTTCACGGTCGTCAACGCATAGATAGAATGATTCGCTCAACCTAAAGGGTGTGTCACATCAAATTGCATCACGGAAAAAACGCTGTAGAAATTCGCCCAGTAGACCGATCCTTTTGAAAATTTTAGACAGTAAAATAAAAACTATTAAACAACTTTTGGCATTTTCTTTTTATTCATACTTCGAGCCCAAGCCCGTATGCTCGCACCTTCCTCTTTACCCCGTCCATAAGGTTCTGTACAACGTCAGGTTGTAGTTTTTTTTTAACAGAAATCCATTTTCTCTTGAAGTCCGCCTCCGATTTGACAACTTTTGGGTTCTTCCGGAGGGCCTGCTTCATAGAGAAATATTGGGCGAAGCTCCGGCGCGTTGGGCGGGTTCATTTCCTTTGGCACGAAGGTTACCCCGTTGGCTTCGTATCACTCCAACACGTCCTTTGAATAGTGGCACGAAGCGAGATCCGGCCAGAAGATGGTCGGGCCCTCGTGCTGCTTCAATAGTGGTAGTAAGCGCTTCTGTAGGCACTCCTTAAGGTAAACCTGCCCGTTTACCGTGCCGGTCATCACGAAGGGGGCGCTCCGCTTTCCGCAAGAGCAGATCGCTTGCCACACTATGTACTTTTTGGCAAACTTGGATAGTTTCTACTTGCGAATCTCCTCCGGAACGCTGAATTTGTCCTCTGCGGAGAAGAACAACAGGCCCGGCAGCTGACGAAAGTCCGCTTTGACGTAGGTTTCGTCGTCCATTACCAGGCAATGCGGCTTCGTCAGCATTTCGGTGTACAGCTTCCGGGCTCGCGTCTTCCCCACCATGTTTTGCCTTTCGTCGCGGTTAGGAGCCTTCTGAACCTTGTATGTACGTAGGCCCTCCCGCTGCTTGGTCCGCTGGACGAATGAACTTGACAAATTCAGCTTATTGGCGACATCCCGGATCGAACTTCTCGGATCACGTCTAAACTGCTTAACTACGCGCTTGTGATCTTTTTCACTGACGGAGCATCCATTTTTGCCGTTCTTCACCTTCCGGTCGATGGTTAGGTTCTCGAAGTATCGTTTTAGTACTCTGCTGACCGTGGATTGGACGATTCCCAGCATCTTACCGATGTCCCGATGTGACAACTCCGGATTCTCGAAATGAGTGCACAGGATTAATTCACGACGCTCTTTTTCGTTCGACGACATTTTTCCAAATTTACGAAAAATTGACAGTGAAGCATGGCCAACGTGATCTATACACTCTTATCTGATTATAAGCGAAAGCTGAAGATATAATTCCTAAAAATTAAATTTCTACAGCGTTTTTTCCGTGATGCAATTTGATGTGACACACCCTTTAAAAGCCTAGGATTGATAAGTAGAAACAGTATAGTGTTTACAAATTAAGCAAAATATCTCACAAGTTTTGTAACATGTTAAAAGCTTCTACTACTTGAATGAGGAGTGCTACTCGTTATACCTGTCATATTCTCCGCATCTTCAATCTAAATGAAAAACTATGTCATGAACAACTTGGATCATCTTAATGTCAGTGAAAAATTTGTAATTTAAAAAAAATATTTTTGAATTCTAAGAATTTTTTTCAGGCAATAACTATTGAATAACGAAGTTGGTTTGTTCCGACGATTCTTCATACTAAATAACCTCAACCGCTCTTTTTTTTTTTTCGAAATAGCGATTTAAAACAATAAAGGTTGTATCTGTATTTGTTTGATAATTTCACAAGAAAATTGTTTTAGATTGAAAAAAATGTCTATCAATTGACAAACGAGATTTTTTTTTCATTCAATCATTGGTTACACACCAACCATATTTATTTTCTGTAAAATTATTAAGGCACTAAAGCTATCGATAGTGTTTAAATACCTTCCACAAAATTAAAAATGAAAACGTGTATTTTTTGGAACTAAGTTAAAATTTATTCATAACGACTATTCTGCAGCATGTACAAGTAAACTAAACGCGCAGCTGCATAGTTTACAGTGTTCCTGGGGCTGGGGCCAGATTCAGCGATTGCTGAGAAATTGCGTGTCCAGCGAGTGGGGCATCATGCACAGCTCCACGGTTAGCGGCCAGATAGCGGGCTTCCTTCTGGGCAATCACGGCAACGGCTGGCTGATGATGAACGTAAGCAGTTGGGATGATGGAAGCGTGGGCGGCATAGCTGATAGCAGGAGCAGAAATGGCATGAGCCCATGGAGCAGCGTGGAGCAGAGGGACACCCAAATTTTGCTGAACGACGGTTGTGTGTGGAGCGGCCCAAGCCAGAGGAGCGGAATAGCCCAGCGGCAGAACAGATCCTTCAGCAACGACGAGGGCGACGGCCATCATGACTACAGCTGCGATGCACTGTGTGGGACGAATTATTAGAGCTTAAAATATGATAACAGCGATTTGAAAATAAGTAATACCGTACCTTCATGATTATTGTTTTAAGGATTGTCGTTGCAAAACGAGAAGAATGTTACAGTTTTGAAGACTGATGTGTAATGTCTCCAAATCGAATCGATTCCAACTTTTATACTTTGAGTGTGCTAGGAAGTAAATCGAACACACAAAATGTGTCGTTCGTTTCCAATATTACCGATCTACTTATTTTCATTCGCGTATTGTTTTTAGTTGGCAGTTTTGCAGGGCGGAACGAAAATTTAACCAAAAACGGCGAGAAAAATATGATCCATTTGACAACACAACAAGTTGATTGACATTCACTCGGTGGTCGTTACCTTTTGTGTTTCTGGAGCAGCGCTTACCTTCTTCCTTATTCTCTCGTTCCATTGTTAACATATTCAAGTTTAATTGAGTTCTGGTTGAGAGACCGGAATGCGTCTGTGAGCAGGAAGAGAACATAAATAATTTATTATGAGTATTTCATTTTTTTCAGAATTCTCGCTTTCAGGATTTTCAGCTCTATATTTAGTATTTAAACAGTGCGAAACCGTTCCCAGAAGCATTCTTCACTCGTTAACGCAACACGCATCAAACAAAATCCCCGACAGCAATCATGAAGGTAAGTTGTAGAGAGTTACATCAATCAAATCTCATGTTGTAACTGATTCCCGTCGTTTCACATAGTGCATCGCAGCTGTAGTCATGATGGCCCTTGCCCTCGCCCTTACTGAAGGATCTGCTGTCCCTCTGGCATACTCCGTTCCTCTTGCATATTCTGCACCTCTGACATTATCGGCTCCACACACCACCGTTGTCCAGCAGAATTTGGGAGCCCCTGTTCTCCACGCCGCTCCATGGGCTCATGCTGCTCCTGCCGTCAGCTATGCCGCCTACGCTTCCATCATCCCAACTGCTTACGTTCATCATCAGCCAGCCGTTGCCGTGATCGCCCAGAAGGAAGCCCGCTATCTGGCCGCTAACCGTGGAGCCATCCATGATGCTCCACTCGCCGGACACGCCATCTCCCAGCAATCGCTGAATCTGGCCCCAGCCCCAGGAACGCTGTAAACTGTGAGCTGCGCAGACAGTTTACATGTACATACCGCAAGATGTTCGTTTTGAATAAATTTTAAATTATTTATAAAAAAAGCGTTTTTCGGTGCATGATTTCGATTGCCCTTTTTCCATGAAAAAAGGATCTACCGTAAAAACATTGTTCTGGCTTTCCCCTTTATCCTAGGTGGCGAATGACATGAGATAGCAAAATTTTCCGCTTTATTGTGGAAGTTACCTCGGTAACATATGGGGACGCGACTTCAAATCTCACCTAAGTGACCAACTATAGTCACTTCAGTTGCCGTGGTGAATAATGGGGTGTGTCTCAAACCTCGTATATTTACTTTTTTTGGTTTTTTGTTTTTTTATTTTGTCTTTGGGTGGTATTTGGGCTTTAGGTCCATTTTCCGATTATGGTCATTTTAAAATGTTCGTTTGAAACAAGACGATTTTTTTGAGAAAAATATTGAACTTGTTAGAGGTTGTATTTAGGAGAGATTTTGGGACTTTTAGGTGAAACACTTAAAATCATTTGTGTTCATAGGCCAAAGAACTATTTATAATAAAAGTACCGGTAGGTTTCTTCATTTGCTTTATTCTGCAAAAATGGTTATAAATTCAATATTCAAAGTATTGCCCATCGCTAGTAACAACTCTTTCCCATCTTTCTGGCAATTCACGAATCCCTTTGCGGAAATAATAGGCCGGTTTCTTGGCTAACCACGAATCGATCCAATATACGAAAAAACAAATTGAAAATACTCACGATTTCGTGATATTTTGAGGTAAAATACACATGTAATCATGAAGTTGCTTTATTTTAAATGAATTGCTATGGTATTGTGATTTCTTTCCATTGCCTTATTCTTATTATTAGGCATCGAGAACAGTAGCTTTTTCGGTGAAATAATGTTCGTTTGCAGACAATCATAATCAATAGGTATTGGTTCTACTGCTCAATCTATCATAGAAGGAATTGAGTCATTGAGAATTATGAATATGAGCAATGAAGATTATTAATATTTCATTTCGTTTCATTTTTGTGATGCGATGTAATGCCGATCTCAATGAGTACTCGCATGATAATCACTGCCTCCTCCTAATTAATGAACGATCACTGTATGGGTGACGTTTCTAGTTGCTTTGATGAAATCTTGCATGAAGTTTGAATGATGCATGAAATCTGATTACTTCAACATCTTGCTGATTTGTTAGATAGCACGATTTATTGAACGCAATTTAGTGTTAAATACAACATTCATGGGAACGAAGTTGGAAGAAAGAATGCATAATACATGATTTACCTTCGCATCCGCTCGCAACACATACCTCTTTTTTTTGTAAAGTTGCTCACTTGTTTTATTATTTATACTATTGATGTCTCAGGCGAAACATATGTTGGATAAAATTTCCGTATAATGGTATATACTATAACATATATCGTAAGAACGATTCTGCGTAATGTGCATTTGAAAACTATTATTAAACGTTACACTTTTCGTAGAGTGACCACTCCATATAGTAATCAAAGACGTAGTCCTACGACAAAAAGGCGTTCGACGTCTCGTGGCTTCGATTCATATGGCACCCAGTGTCCTATCTTTCGAATCATTCCCATTGCTTTTAAGCGATCGGATATGGTTTGCTGAGCTACTCCAAGTGTATCTGCAAGTTCTTGTTGCGTTTGTGATGAATCTTGATCGAGTAGAGCATCCAATTCTTCATCTTCAAACTTTTTTTTGGCGGTCCGAAACGTTCTTCGTCTTCCAAGTCTAGAACAAGTCAAGTCAAGAACGTTGAAACCGTTCAAACCACGTCTGACACGTTCGCTCAGGGTCACCATAAACTTCCACCAAAATGCGATGACTTTCCGAAGCTTTTTCTTCATATTGAAGTAATGAAGTAACACTCCCCGTAAAAACACTCTCGTTCGTACGAAATTCGATATATTCGAATTGACAAAAAATATGTTGTTTACGCTTCAACTTTTTAACATATACTGAAAAAGACGCGCAATGACAGTAGCTTTCCAACGAATGTCTGGAAATTTGATTCACTGGAATAATAATTAAGTTGCGCCATCTGTTGTAAAACCGAAGAAACTTACCGGTATACCTAATATATTGTTGGATTAGTGGACTATGATCGAAAGAATTATAAATACTGATATAAAAAGCTATACTATACATATGCTATACATTAGAATCTCCTGGTTTGTAAATGGTTAAAATGCATGAAAACTTTACGGGTTTCATTTTCCCATACATTTGTTCTGTCCGTTTGTGTACTTTCCCGAACAGAGCTGCCAATAACGAGCAACTTATCGACGAGCAGCGAAGGGGAAATCGTCCGGACCCACTTGTTTCGGGTTGGGTTCGGTTTGTTTCGAGTCGGTTTTCGGCACGTCGGCAAGCCCGGGCGGTACGTCCACATTTAGTCGGTTTTACCGGGCGGCCAATGCCGATTGACGTAATGTGGACGCGTCTTAAGATTGGACCCCACCAGTGGTAATCCAACTTGGATATCGTCGTGAGGTTTTTTCAGTTTGTATTTGGCGTTATTCGTATCGTGTTTTTCTTTCCGCGTCATAAATTGGACGCTTCGCGTAGTGTGTGATGAACAAAAAGAAGAGGAAGGCTGGCTCGAGCACTGCAAAAAGCGAACGCATTGTCAGGGGCAATCAAATTTCGAGGCAAGCGTCATCTAGTGAAGCACGCGATGTTGGTGCAGTGAAAAGCGCTCGCACTGAACCGAGCCCTCGCGAGTGGGACACCGCATCGAATAACAGCGGAGTAGGCGACTTCGGCGCGTTGGTCGAAAATGTAAACGGCTCTACCCAGGCAGCAACCAAAATCAAGCTCCCCCCGCTGGTGGCTCTGTATGCTTACTATGGCGAACGCTTGTTTGGCGCTTGGTTTACGTTGTACGAAGGATGCCTAGAGATGCAATTCCTCTGATGCAATACTAAATAACATGTAGCATGATATTTGATACTTGCATGTGTTGTCATTGTTGTTGTTTCCTCGCGGTGCCAAAGATATAATATATTGATGTAGTTATGAGATGTGGAATAATGGTGCTGGTGCAACATGTATATAATCGACTGTAACCGAGTCTATGTCAATTGCGAAAAAGGCCACCGGAATAGCGTTCGGCGTTAATTTTCAATGCATTGACATGAAATTAATTGCGACATATGATCAGCTAGTTTATTGTTCTGCGAGGGCAAGAATGAATCATCAATCAATTATCGTCAACTGATTCTACAATGAAAAATATTTCAGAGATTATCTTACTACGCAGTTGTTTCTAAAATTTCACAGCACTATAGAATAATATCCGAAGGTATAAACGAGCGACTTATATAAAATAACAGCGTAGTTCTACGTCAACAATGCGGTCGTATCTTGGACACAACCTCCTATAATTTTATTTGTGTGCTATTTTTTGTGGTTATTTGTTTTGTTATTTTCTACGTAGAACTACGATCTGAGTGCCTCGAGAAGCTCCTTTTTCCGTTCTTGCAGCAGCACGACGAAGCTCCGCTTTTTGGCCAGATTTTACATCATGCCACTATTCTAAAAGTGTCCTGGAGTGGTATGAGGTCAATTCTGTCCATTTTGTTCCAAAGGATATGAACCCGCCAAACTGTCCGGAGCTGCGCCCGGTGGAGCAGTACTAGGCAATAATGAAGCGGGAACTTCGGAAGAGCAAGAAGACAGTCAAAGACGAGAAGGACATGTTAAGAAAATGGAAAAAAAAAACTGAGAAACTGGTACCGGATGACACTGTAAATACTTTGATGAAGGGCATCAAGCGAAAATGCGTTCAATTTTACACTGAAGGCTCCATCGATTAACTTTTCTTTTGATTTTTGAAGTAAATATATGTAGAAAAATAACCTCTAAAATTTTGGTTTGATTCTAAACATTATAAGACAATTGGTATGACATTTTCGGTGTCGCAATAATTTCGTGTTCGTCCTTTAGGTGTATAAATATTAATTTTAATTTGCATGTAGGAGATGATTATTCATATAATTTCTAGTTGTAGGATAAATTTTAGCAACTGTATAAGTTTAGAGCCCCCGCAGACTGCAGACTGATTTGTCGGCCGATAGTTTGGTCGGCTTCTTAATCAGTACGGAGAGGTATGCATGTGCGCACATTACGCCGACTCTGTTGGGTCGGTTTTTGTACCAGAAGACCGACCAGACTAAACTGTTGACAGAAAGTCTGTAGTATGCGGGGGCTTTTACTCACGTTAAGTCCCTCTATTGTAGTTTATAATTTCATCTATTTTAAGAATAGGAAGCAATCTAGTAATCCTAGTAATAATAATGTATCTAGGTTTAGGATATGTTTAGGATTCTGCTAAGTATATACTCACTAAGTAATAGTGTATAATGTAGATGGTAATAATAAGCAAAGACGTGAGTATTTATAAAATTAGATTATAATTAGAAATTCACTTAACTTCAGCCAGCACATGTTAACATGTTACCACGCCCAGTGCCATGTTTTTATAAGTTTCTCGTAAAGTCATTAGAATACCTTTCCTGTTGCACTAGAACAGACTCTCGCAACTTTTTGACGTAGGACTACGTCTTTGATTTCTATATAGGGGGGTCACTCTACGAAAAAAGGAACGTTTATTAATAGTTTTCAAATGCATATTACGCAGAATCGTTCTTACGATATATGTTATAATATACACCATTAGACGGCAGATCTATCCAGCATTTTTTTCGCCTGAGACATCAACAGTGGAGATGATTCAACAAAAGCCAAAGGTTGTACCGCTCATGACAACTCTACATGAGCTGATGATTGCGCCGGCTAGTGACCATTCTATCCTGGATTCCTCGAGAAGACGCACCACGCTAGATATGGGGTACAGACTAGGGGGGCCTTGCTGATTAATGGTCAGCTGCATCCCAATAGGAAGTATCCCGTGTCGGGCACAGGTACAGATCATTGAAGACAACAACATCACAATTACGAAAACACTTGTAATACTAACCTCGAGCCAACCGCGAGTAATCGGTTACATATTACTAACATAGTTATAAGGCAAACATTGTCGAAATATTGAACTCCCGGCCCCGTCAGGTTGACGCCATATGAGCCTTAATAAAAATATATATTTTGGATAAAAAAAAAAAAAATCAACAGTGGAAATAATAAAACAAGTGAGCAATTTAGCAAATAAAAGGTGTATGTTTTGCGAGCAGATGCGAAGGTAAGTCATGTATCATGCATTCTTTCTTCCAACTTCGTTCCCATGAATGTTGCATGTAACACATAATTGCGTGCAATAATTCGTTCTATCTAACAAATTAGCAATATGTTAAAGTGATCAGATGCAAGATTTCATGCATCACTCAAACACAAGATTTCATCAAAGCAACGAGGAAAGTGTCACCCATACAGTGATCGTTTATTGATTAGGAGAAGGCAGCGATTATCATGCGAAGACTTATTCAGATCGGCATTACATCGCATCACAAAATTGAAACGAATGAAATATTAATATTCTTCATGATTTACATTCATAATTGAGCAGTAGAACCAATACGACTTGATAGTGATAGTCTGCAAACGAACATTATTTCAATGACAATGGAAAGAAATCACAATACTATAGCAATCCATTAAAAATGAATCAACTTCATGATTTCATGTGTATTTTACATCAAAATATCACGAAATCGTGAGTATTTTTAACTTGTTTTTTCGTTTCTTCCCCATGAATTTCATATTCAATGAAACCAATTTCATATTCAATGACGATATATATTTTTTGTATATCAATTCAAATATCCTTCATCTACCATTCCACCCTGTTATGTGTCCCACTGATATTCATTAATCATTTTCAGTTAGACAGTTGAACTTCCTGCTAGAAGCTTATTGTTCTTCTTGGTTCGTTACAAACCGTTTGAAAGTTGCGAGTACATACAACAAACGGCCCTTTTCAGAGCTACTATTTAGTGTTTCAAAAGTTGAACTAACATATTTCTGAACAATGAAAAGAATTACATTTAAAATAACCAACTGTTCTAAACAATCACAGTCCTACGTCAAACTTCCGTCCGTGCCCTGGGCTCAGACCCTTCTACCTTTTTCTTTTCTTTTATTTTTAAGGTCAAAGTTGATAGAACAACAATTAAATTTTTCAACTTTTTTTTAACTCTCTACTCTTCAATTTCTACTCTCTGCTCTCTATTCTACTCTTTACTCTATTTACACTCGACCTCTTCAATTTCGACTCTCTACTCTCTGCTCTTTACTCTCTACTCTCTACATTAACACGCACACACGCGCAAATCCTTTTACAGATTGGTACGAGCAATCGCTGCTTCTCAAACAAAGCAGTCAAAGTAAAGCAAAGGATCGTGCGTTCAATCCCAGAAAATCCTCCCCCCTCAATTTATTTGAATGCTAGAGGCGAATAAACTTTGTAGTATGAAGCTTCTATAATACATAATCTGTAACTTGAGCTAGAGCTCTGTAACCACTATACGTCAAACTTTGTTAAATTTAAATGCAAGAAACCCTTTAACAATTTTAAAAATATTTTTCAAAATATCGAAGGGGACATGCATTGATATATACATATTTTTAATATTGAATTCAATTTTTGAGTAAGATTTTTCAATGGTGAACCTAAAATCTTATTTTTTCCTAAGTAGTTCGTTTTTTACATCGTTTTATGTATACATTGTGATTTGATCGTGATTTTAGGTAGCAAAGTTTTAAAAAACCAAGAGTGTCGCGTCAATATGCGAGGTTTTTAAGCTGATTTGGAGTGGAATTGCTCTATATGAAATGGTATCACTGTCTTAGAGAACAATGTTGATAATGAACCACAGAATTTTTTATGAAAACTTTATTTTCATTAACTACACACATCAACATTCTACATAAAATCTATAATAAATGAACAAATGTCTCATGACCATGGTATACTCCTGCGCAGCACAGAGTTTACAACGTTCCTGGGGCTGGAGCCAGATTCAGCGATTGCTGGGAGATGGCATGCCCGGCGAGTGGGGCATCATGAATGGCTCCACGGGTGGCAGCCAGATAGCGGCCCTCCTTCTGGGCAATCACGGCAATGGTTGGCTGTTGAACGATTGGGATGGTTGGGATAACCGAGGCGTGGATAGCGTGGCTAATGGCTGGAGCAGCAATGGTATGAGCCCATGGAGCAGCGTGCAGCAGAGGGGCTCCCAAGTTCTGCTGAATGACGGTAGTTTGTGGAGCCGCCAGAGCCAGTGGACCAGTCCAGGACAGTGGGAGAATAGATCCTTCAGCAACGGCGAAAGCGACGGCCATCATGACTACAGCTGCGATGCACTGTGAGAAAAGAATAATTGAAATTTCAAACCACTCTTGTTTTGTAGATCCAAACATACCTTCATGATTGTTGTTTTAAGGATTGTCGTTTGAAACGAAATAAATGTTACAGTTTTGAAGACTGATATGTTATGATAAAAGATTGGGCGATTCACAGCTTTTATACGCTAATTTCAATCGGAAGTAATTGAGCGCACAAACTTTGGCTGATGAAATACTTCCTGTAGAATTACAAGAGATCACATAATTCCATCCAAAAGCAGAATGATTACGTTCTCCCTTATTAGATTTTTTGTGTGCTCCAGCAGCATCTGGTTTGTGACGATTAATTTTACGTCTTTATTGCAATGTAATCGATTTTCTGATTTGATATACATTCCTAACTTTGTTTGTTTATTTGATCGAGAACCGGTTGTTAATACAAGAAGTAACTGTTAAGTCACACCCAATCCGATACATTTCAATAGGCACAAAAATAGACTGTCAACTATTTTGGACCAACTTAACTCGATCGCATGGGATTATGACGAAATATGTATGAGGTAAATATGATCAGCTGTTTCGAGTTGGAATGAATTTTGTTTATTTTCAAATGATTCGAAATATGGAGCGATCAGTGTATAAAAGCGAACATAAGAATGTTCTGAAGACATTCTACAACATCGTTTACAATCTGTAACACCGCTTTTGTCTCGCAACGACACAATCCTAAAAACAACAATCATGAAGGTAGGTTTTGAAAAGCATTTATTTTGCAATTTTCTTGAACTCAAAACATTTCTTTTTGTAGTGCATCGCAGCTGTAGTCATGATGGCCGTCGCTCTCGCCGTTACTGAAGGATCCATCCTCCCGTTGTCCTGGACAGGCCCACTGGCTCTGGCGGCTCCACAAACCACCGTCATTCAGCAGAACTTGGGAGCCCCTCTGCTGCACGCTGCTCCATGGGCTCATACCATTGCTACTCCAGCCATTAGTCACGCTATCCACGCCTCGGTCATCCCAACCATCCCAATCGTTCAACAGCCAACCATTGCCGTGATTGCCCAGAAGGAGGGCCGCTATCTGGCTGCCACTCGTGGAGCTGTCCATGATGCCCCACTCGCCGGACATGCCATCTCCCAGCAGTCGCTGAATCTGGCTCCAGCCCCAGGAACTTTGTAAATTCTGAGCTGCGCAGAAGTGTCGTTTGTACATAAATAATTTTAAGAATAAATTGAAATTTAATCGAAATTTTTTTTGGATTTTACTTTCTTTTGTTGATGCTTTGGATTTTTTAGTTCGTTCGTTTATAATTGACTTCAAAATAATGGTTCCTTCTTTGACCAGAGTGATACAAGGATAACTCACGAAGATCTACTGATTTCCACTAAAGGTTTTTACATGGTGTAAACGTTGATTTGCAGTATTCTTTATCGAAATGAGACAGCCAGCTCCTTATCGGTGTTCGTGGATTTATATTATTCAAATAGAATTATTTTGATGCTCATGAAGAGAATGAAGGATGAAGAAAACAGGACGTGTTTCCAATAGCATCATCATAACAAATTCTCAAACTGCAACTAATATATTACAAATAAGTCGGGGTTCTAAAAATTTTTTTTTATGCCAAATGTCAAGACAAGTTGAAAGGTCGGGATCTACTGTCATTTCGAAGATAACAATCGAGAAATTTAGTGTTCAAAGATTTTGCTAATATCCACGAAGTTTGAATGAAGTCTGAAAGGTACTGACAATCTCATCGCGAAATCCGTCTGGGACAGTTTTGGTTGCCGGTTTTGTTATGTCTTGAGAATGGTTCGATTTCACTTTTTTATACACAAAATTAATACAAAAATTGGCTGATGTAATTTACACTATATAGTTGCAAATACTAGCAACACATCGATCTACTTTTAGCTTGTTAATATTGTTTATGTCAATCACTCAATCAGATCAGAAGAAGAAAATAGAATCCAAAACAGATATAGCAAAGCAAGACACTATGTAATTCGATTTACTGTATTCTTGCTTTGTCATTCACATCGTTTTTATGTGATGTATCATTTTTTAGCAGATCGTTTGATTGTAGGTTCAATTACGCGGGGAGAGATCTAGACAACTTTCAGCCACACAACACAAAAAAAAGACTCGGATATAACTTACCAGACAAGAAAAAAACTAGAAGTTCATTGTCAACAAATCGTATATAATAATAAACAGCACATCGTAATGTTCATTCAACGGGTGAATTGTCAAGCCAAAAATGAAATGTATTAATTGATGAACGTGTGTAAATATTAATATTATGAAATCCAGGCTAGCGGAGTGTAACGATGGAAAGCCTAGTGATTTTGAAACTCAATCTGAACCAGTTTGAAGCATTACCACACTGCCAAAGGAAAGGCTAGGTCGTATCCCAGAAACTCGGCAGTAGGTGTGTAAAAAAAGAAGGAAGCACTGTAGATTGTAATCCATTTTGCGTTAAATTATTACGATATGATTGCGTTCGAGTATTGCGTGAGCAAAAAAATACACATTTTTGTGTGAATTATGACATCTCCAACAAAATGTATTTGATGAGGGAAATATATTTTCCAGGGATCGAAGCTAGCGTCGAATGATTATTGACCACATATGGTGAGGGAGCATTTTCTCCACTCAAAATAAAAAAAAATGTATGGCCACTTTTTTCGGCGTTGTTCTGAGACGAGGTAAAATTTGGGTATAAACGCTGGAATAAGAATATTGTTATGGAATAACGAAATAACGGAATAACGAAATAACGAAATAACGAAATAACGAAATACAGAAATAACGAAATAACGAAATAACGAAATAACGAAATAACGAAATAACGAAATAACGAAATAACGAAATAACGAAATAACGAAATAACGAAATAACGAAATAACGAAATAACGAAATAACGAAATAACGAAATAACGAAATAACGAAATAACGAAATAACGAAATAACGAAATAACGAAATAACGAAATAACGAAATAACGAAATAACGAAATAACGAAATAACGAAATAACGAAATAACGAAATAACGAAATAACGAAATAACGAAATAACGAAATAACGAAATAACGAAATAACGAAATAACGAAATAACGAAATAACGAAATAACGAAATAACGAAATAACGAAGTAACGAAATAACGAAATAACGAAATAACGAAATAACGAAATAACGAAATAACGAAATAACGAAATAACGAAATAACGAAATAACGAAATAACGAAATAACGAAATAACGAAATAACGAAATAACGAAATAACGAAATAACGAAATAACGAAATAACGAAATAACGAAATAACGAAATAACGAAATAACGAAATAACGAAATAACGAAATAACGAAATAACGAAATAACGAAATAACGAAATAACGAAATAACGAAATAACGAAATAACGAAATAACGAAATAACGAAATAACGAAATAACGAAATAACGAAATAACGAAATAACGAAATAACGAAATAACGAAATAACGAAATAACGAAATAACGAAATAACGAAATAACGAAATAACGAAATAACGAAATAACGAAATAACGAAATAACGAAATAACGAAATAAAGAAATAACGAAATAACGAAATAACGAAATAACGAAATAACGAAATAACGAAATAACGAAATAACGAAATAACGAAATAACGAAATAACGAAATAACGAAATAACGAAATAACGAAATAACGAAATAACGAAATAACGAAATAACGAAATAACGAAATAACGAAATAACGAAATAACGAAATAACGAAATAACGAAATAACGAAATAACGAAATAACGAAATAACGAAATAACGAAATAACGAAATAACGAAATAACGAAATAACGAAATAACGAAATAACGAAATAACGAAATAACGAAATAACGAAATAACGAAATAACGAAATAACGAAATAACGAAATAACGAAATAACGAAATAACGAAATAACGAAATAACGAAATAACGAAATAACGAAATAACGAAATAACAAAATAACGAAATAACGAAATAACTTTGGAGGGAATATGAATTTTCCACAGCATTTGGGAATTTTTTGATTCAAGTGTAACCTTTGAAAAAGGGCTATCGATTTTAGTAAGAGAAATCTTTGAAAATTTCTATCTCAAAAACGATGAGTCGTATCGAAATAGTGTCTTAGAAAGAGTTATAGAGTATTGATGCTGAGAAAAAAAATTAGTACTCTTTTTTTTTACAAGAAAAAGTTTAATTTGCAACGCAATTTTTTTCATATAAAAAAGAAGTCATGTAGAAAATTTTAAAAATGAGTCCAAGATGGTAAAACTATTTTTGACGAACTTTGTGAAGCATCGATTATTTATGAATTTTCGAAACTTCGAATTTTTGTATGTTCACAATCATTTAAAACAAAAAAGCTCTTCATCAATCTCCTTCTAAATGTAGTCATTCTCAAGATATTTAAACAAATATTTCAAATTTTTATTTTTTTTTATTTTAGTTTTTTTTATAGTAAATATGCTCCTTTAATATGTTTGTCGTGTTATTTTATGAATTTGCTTATGATTTTCAACAACTTTTCCAGATACATCATTATAGTAAAACTATATGTTTAGGAGTATTAGTATTAGCCCACGTGTCTTCAAATGTTTTTCAACGTAACTCCTGAACATATTTTTTTATCCTAATGATGTATTTGGAAAAGTTGTTGAAAATTATAAGCAAATTCAGAAAATTTCTTGGACATGGCGGCATAACACGACAAATATATTAGAAGAGCCTATTTACTATAAAAAAGACAAATAATTAGTAATATTTTTTTTTATTTCTTGAGAATGGCTGCATTTAGAAGGAGATTGATGAAGAGCTTTTTTGTTTAAAATCACATTAGGATTCATAATTTATGCTTAGAAATGATTGTTAACATACAAAAATACGAAGTTTCTAAAATTCATAAAAATTCGATGCTTCACAAAGTTCCTCAAAAATAGTTTTCCTATCTCGGACTTTTTTTTTAAATTTTCTACATGATTTCTATTTTATATAAAAAAAAGGAAAAATTAAAAAAAATTAAAAATACATGTATAAATTTAAAAAATTATTAAAATTGAAAAAGAGAATAAATTAGTAATGCTTTTTCAAATATCTCGAGAATAGCTGCATTTAGAAGGAGATTGATGAAAATATTTTTTATTTTAAATCACATCGGGATTCATAAGTTGTGGCTAAAAATTATTGTTAACATATAAAAATTCGATGTTCCACAAAATTCGTCAAAAATAGTTTTACCATCTTGTACCCATTTTTTAAATTTTCTACATGACTTCTATTTGATATGAAAAAATAAAAAAAAAATCAAAAATATGTATTTTAGATATTGCAAAGTGAAGTTTTTTTTTGTAAATAAAAAAAGAGTACTTTTTTTTTACTGTATATATTTTGGACATTTTGGACATGAATACTCTATAACTCTTTCTAAGATAAAGTTTCGGTAGGACTCATAGTGTTTGAGATATGAATTATCAAAAATTTCTCTTACTGAAATCGATACGCCCTTTCCAAAAGTTGCACTTGAGTGAAAAAAATCCTAAATGCTGTGGAAAACTCATATTTCCTCCAACCCAAACGGAATACAAACTTTCATTCGAATCAAAAATACTCCTGTTTTGTCATTTGTCGATTCAATTTGGAATTGGGGTGGGTCTAAGTTCGCCGGGTCAGCTAGTTTGAAATAAATTGAAAAAAAAACAAACTACTATTTAAAGTACAATTTTAATAATAAGACAAAATGAAAAAGTTTTCTAATCCTAGAATGATTAACAGCATCCTCACAGACGAACTAATAATGGAAACAATACAAGATATCAATGCAGAAATTTCACTCCTAAAATAGTGGAAGCACGATTTCCCCAGAAACAGATGACAGATTTTAATGAAAACAGAAAAAATACGATTGGAATCCATAAAAGTATATCCTCATTAAAACACTTAGACCGATTTATTCTGCTTAAATACATATTTTATAGATATTATCGTTTGAAAGCAAAATGCATAGTGTATTTCACCCTGAGATAAACTTTAAAAAATCTTAAGAAAATCAATGAAAGGGAAATTCGGGAAAGATGGACACGGCGGGTAAGATCACCTATGAATTATTGATAAATTAATTATTTATCCTGAATTTGAATGATGTAAAAACTTGTAATACAGTGTATCAATACTTTTGACGTTTACTGTGTGCACCTAACTGATCTTTTGCCAAAATAGTAAATAAAAACATAAAAATGATCTGCAAATTACAGTTCGATGTAAATTTGCGTCTGCAGTAAATATGATTCTTATTTTTTTTTTTTTTTTTATCTTCGCTTATTTTTCGTCGGCCTATTTCCGCCACTTTAGTGCCAATCACCGACATCAGGGAGGCGACTCCACCTGTTCCTACCTATCAGACTCAACAACTCATGAGCCGGGCCAACTTCTTTTACTTCCGCTCCGAAGGAAGACGTAACCAGAGATTTTTCGCCTCAGAAAATCCCAACGACGCCAGCTGGGATTGAACCCAGGCCGATCGGATTGTGAGGCTGTTACGCTAACCATACAACCACTGGCGCCGTCCTATTCTTATTGTTAACAAGTAGTGTTTTAGGTATTTTTCGTTACGTGAGCGTTTTACCATCACTTTCCGTTCTTTTTATCGAATCAGAAATTTTTCTCGCTTTTACTCCAAAAATATTCATGTTAAAAAATACTAATCAAATTGGGAAAGACGGACACTCCACCGAAGGGAAAGATGAACATGTTGACAATTTGATTATCTTCTCCTTCTTTGTTAACAGATGTCCACTAACTACGCTTGCAATAGCAGCCGGAATCATGTACGAACCAGCTGATGGAAGAAACTTTTAAAAGGAAGGTCCCACGTGAACACAGCCAACATTCCAAGAACAACACTTATACGGCACCTCAAAAATTTTAGTTTTTCACCACAATTAGGAACACTTCCGATAGTTTTCAGTCAGCGTCATGAACAAGAAAATTCAAATGGGAGTGACTGAATAGTTGTAAGTATCGACATCTCTTCGGCCTAGAAAGAAGATCCTTATATTGTAATAGGACAACAAATTTTCGGATTCGATGCACAAATAATCGAAAATATTTGCAGAATACAAAAGTCTTGTTTTTGGTAAGTGAATAGTGAATGGAATTCAATATAAGGTGCACAGGGGCATGTTGAGATTCGGGCTAAGTTAAAACGGAAGCCATAACTTGTACTTGGGATAATGAATTGATATGATAAAAATATACATAGCTAACATTATCTTTCGATCCTCCTTAAGACAGCCATTACCAGAGTATTGGAATGCCTCGACCGCGCCTTTGTTTACTTTTCCTTGTTTCGTGAAATCAAAACAAACATTTTTACGCGTTGACTTAATTGGTCCGAAAACAAATAATTTTTAAATTTTTAAAGAAAATCAAGTGGAGTGGTGTTGAAAACTAAACTGAAAAATCTTTTTCTGTATAGCTCTGAGCATTTTAACTCACTCCGTGTTTTTTCAACCCTAGAGTGAGTTGAAACTAGTGAAAATCGACAATTTTTTTTAACATTGCTGAGTTATGTAGACATGAAAGCGTTTAAAACAGTATTCTTGGTGTTATTGTTTCGTAGAATAATTCCTAGTATGTACGGCCCATCTCACATGTACCAAAACCCCTTTTTCCAATTGTTTATATGTAATTCCTTAAATTTAGTGTTCCATAAATCAGTTATAGATAGTTAGCTAAGAAAAACCGCACATTAAACTCGTGATATTTCGCGTCTCAACTTACCGCCCATGGGTTGAAACAATACATAAGAGATCTAACATTTAAAAAATTCATATTATTCGGAAAGTCCAGTGTGAATCTCTATTTTTTATCGAAAGTCATCTGTCATACTTTGTATATGCTGCAAACAGATTTCAATTTAGTAATTTAGTGATTTTTTAAGATAACTTTCAAGTTGAACTTACAAAAAATCGTTCCAACTTTCCCCGGTGTACATTATATATTTTTAGATGACACAGAACCCCAATTATCTAGATAGGAACTCATCCCCGTGCGAAAGTTCACAGCGATCAATTATTCATTGAGAACATATCGCTCTTAATTTTCAATTTTTGTCACAATGTGGTTGTAATGTCTTGGGACAAAGGTAATGAAGATAATAGAGTTTCAAGCGGCATAGTATGCGCTGCCATAATTATTTCTCAAATAGTGTCATCAGTTGTTATGGTTATCTTTGATTGCCCACCGCATCCATGTGAAAATGCTATTTTCAGGAAGTAATTTATCAATTAAAAACGTACATTTTTTTAGAGTTCCCGCTGAATATGTAAGTAAATATTTGTGAAATCACGTCGAAAAAGACGAATAAAAGTGATATTTCAATTCGCTATTTTCACTCCCCCACGTTCATAGAAACAAACGAAGAGTTCATTCCGATTTTCAGTCGGAATTGCTTGCCAATACAGATATACTTCGCCAACTGCTCCACCTCGATATGTATCTCATTGGTGTGGTTGATAAGCCATTGTTTTCGTAAACATCGATATGAGATGAAACATATAAGGCATGTAATGTAGGTCTCAAATGTTCATTGTCAAGAGGCAATCCCCTTGAATACTCGCCGGGAGTGACGTGAGATAACACATTTTCTCATTTTATTTTAGAAGCCATTTTACTGTTCAGCTTGTATTCAATACCCGAGCCGATAGAAGAGTACAACACGACTTCAAATTTCATGGTTGGCAAACTATAGTCACGCCGTTTTCCTTCGGGAATACTGTAAACCGTGTAATACGCCGTGAATAAAAATAGAGAGAAATATTGTTAATTTACTTCGTTTGGAGCATTATTTTTCGCAGTTATTGTTTTGATACTTTAAAGGGTAAATTCAAAAAACTGCAAACACCATTTCGTTCAAATGGGTTTGAGTAAATTTGAAACGGCAGAGCTGTTTTTCGTCGAGAAATATGTGTGTGTTTATTTGTTATTACCACATGAACATACTTTAAACTTGGCCTTATTTATTAATCATCTTGTCATATGTACAAAAAAAAAGAAACCATCTGCACAGCTCAGAGTTTACAGAGTTCCTGGGGCGGAGGCCAAATTCAGAGACTGCTGGGAAATAGCGTGTCCTGGGAGAGGAGCATCATGGACAGCTCCACGAGTGGCAGCCACATAACGTCCTTCCTTCTGGGCAATCACGGCAATAGCTGGCTGTTGAACGATCGTGGTTGGGATAATCGAAGCATGGACAGCGTGGCTGATAGCTGGAGCCGAGATCAATGGAGCGGCGTGAAGCAGGGGGGCTCCCAAGTTCTGTTGAATGACGGTGGTTTGTGGAGCGGCCAGAGCTAGAGGAGCAGTCCAGGACAGCGGGAGAAGGGATCCTTCAGCAACGGCGAGGACGACGGCCATCATGACTACAGCTGCGATGCACTGTAAATAGAAGGAAAACTTTCACCTAGGAAACCCACAACAAACATTTCAATACATACCTTCATGATTGTTGATTTAAGGATTGTCGCTGCAAGACAAAATCGATGTTACAGTTCTTGAAGAATTTTGTGTTATGGCTTGAGAACATTCTTATGCTTGCTTTTATACCCAAATCGTACCTCATTTCGAAACGCTCCGAAAAAACAAAAAATCACTCGTATGTATCCGTTCAGTAGTTCATCTACTGATTAACTTAGCGTTATAGGCATTTCGTTTCAAGGCGGAAGATAGTTTAAAAACATGTACCGTTCTGAATAATATTTCGGACAACATCATATTACGGACAACATCATATTTCGGACACTTTGTTCTAATATCTTGAAATGCTTAATGCACTGATGATATAACTATCAAATTAATATCACAATTGCTTCCTTAGAGTAATCCCTTGGTTTCACTATCATTTCACATGAGAACTACATTTAAATTATAACATAATCGGCAGAAATCTTACAACACTACTCATTATCGTTTGTGTTTGACGTTTCCTTAGCGTGAACACGTAGAATTTACCCGTTCATCAATATTTAAATTTCTCCCGTGTTTCATCAGTTCTCATCATCGTTAACAGTTTACTGTGATTGGTTGGCAAGTGTTTCGCACTTGACTATAAAATATAATCAAGTGTAATGTAATTTTCGCCCGAAAAATTACAAAACAAAGTGTCCGAAATTTTAATTCAATCTGTCCGAAATTTGATTTAGTGTCCGAAGTTTGATTCTTATTCGCTTCATTTGAAAAGCATTTCGATAATTTTTTAATTTTTTAATCAAATAGGTACCAAAGTAGAAAGCATATTGAACTAATTTATTAAATAAAAATATCAACCAAATAATACCTGTGCATAAAGTTTAGATCTGTTATCTGCATCATATGCCTTAAGCGTCCGAAATATGATTCAGAACGGTATCAGTAATACGAATATGAACGTCAAAATCTCGAATAAACGTCCAATCGCACCGACGAAAATAATTGATAATCTATTTGTGTATATCCAGGTACCAGGCGCGATTTCTCTGTTACTTTCAGTCACAACAATTGAACCGGTTCTGATCAAAATAAATACAGAAAAAAAGTTGTATATCGATCTAACGTATATCCATCGTGAAAACAAATGAGATCGATTAAATTTCACAGAGAAAAAAATTTCGACGTCACAATCGCCACGTCATAGCTACTGTAAAAATTAGATCATAAAAAAGCTAAAATGGGAGAATGTAAACATTCTGTTTTCGGATAACTGATCTCCTGTAATTCAGTAGGTACTATTTCATCAGCCAATATTCATGCGATCGACGGGTTTTATCCAATTTCGACAATATAAAAGCCATCTATTGATCGATCTTGAGACACGAATCAACAGTCTTCAAAACTGAAACATTCTTTTCGTTCTAAACGGCAATCCTTAAATCAATAATCATGAAGGTAATGTTATAATTTTGATAGCATTTACACTGCATGTTCTAACTTTATCATATCTCACAGTGCATCGCAGCTGTAGTCATGATGGCCGTCGCTCTCGCCATTGCTGAAGGATCCCTTCTCCCGCTGTCCTTGACTTCTCCACTGGCTCTGGCTTCTCCACATACCACCGTCATTCAGCAGAACTTGGGAGCTCCCATGCTCCACGCCGCTCCATTAATCTCTGCTCCGGCAATTAGCCACGCTATCCACGCCTCGATAATCCCAACCATTCCAATCGTTCAACAGCCAGCCATCGCTGTGATTGCCCAGAAGGAAGGCCGCTATGTGGCTGCCACCCGTGGAGCTGTCCATGATGCTCCTCTCTCAGGACACGCTATTTCCCAGCAGTCTCTGAATTTGGCCTCCGCCCCAGGAACTCTGTAAACTCTGAGCTGCACAAACGGGTTCATTTTTTGTG
The DNA here is from genome assembly GCF_029784135.1 of Toxorhynchites rutilus septentrionalis. Classification (NCBI taxonomy): domain Eukaryota; kingdom Metazoa; phylum Arthropoda; class Insecta; order Diptera; family Culicidae; genus Toxorhynchites; species Toxorhynchites rutilus. Next base: position 65,163,826 of record NC_073746.1, on the reverse strand, counting down.
TACATATAACAAAATGTAGAATAAATAAGGCCTAATTTAATGAACATTTTGGTGTTTAACCATTATTAGCTTACACACAGCTTACCTTTTTCGAATGCCCTCAATTCTTTTTTCTTCTTCTTCTTAAATGGTACCAACGTGTCTGGAGTAACTTCGCCGTCTGACTTGTGTAATTTGTAATAGTACGTAGTTGAGATTTCTATGCCAAATAACACACTTGAATGCATTCTGAGTGGCAAACTCTAGAATACGCGTGACAGTGCAAGTTGGAAGAAATTGAAAAAAAAATTTTTTAAACTGATGAAAAATTTCCCAGCCTAGAACGGGAATCGAACCCAAACCCCCGGCATATCGGTGGTGACGTTAACCACTCGTCCATGAAATCAGCAACCGATTAATGTTGCAGTAGTTAATTTACAATTTTTTGAATGGATAAATCAAAGGAAGCAAATAGTATACAGTATAACAAACTATTTCCTCTTTTGTTCTTATAGCATTTTGATTTTAATTTAAACAAAAATGGCGTATCTTCAATTTTATATTTTTTAATTAGAAAAAAATTGTGTTCAATAAAGTTGTAGGGGTAACACAGTTAGGAGTTTGGATCCCTTAAACTTATGTAACTGAGCCTGTAAAAAAACAATTAAAAAAAAAAGTTTGTAGGGAAGTCAATGAGCTTTATTTTTTTATCCCAATTGTTTATTTATTTTAGGCTCATTAGAATTTTAGCGTACATGTTACATGCTCTATTGTATCTATAAATTGTGCATTACACAATATCCATTTGACGTAAGAGTATTCCTTCTGTTCTGTCATTGTTCAGTTAAGATCACCGAACAGCGGAGACAGGCGATATGATCATTGATGTGTTATTAATAGAACAACAACCCGGTGTTTCTTGCAGAGCAAAGCAGTTGTATGGATGAATCGAACTCCATCGTTTGATGACTGTTGGGTGGACGTAGTTATTCTATAACAACACAAAGATGGTCAATTGAGGGCCCTGACTTTCGAACTCAACATCGATCGCTTAGTAAGCAAATGCACAACTAATGTGGCTACGAAGACCCCCCGAGCTTTATTGGAAATATGCTGTGTAAAATACTTGGTTAAAAATTGAATTTTATATTCAACACTTTTATATCCCAAAGCGTCATTTTTTGTGCTTTTCTTAATTATAATATTGTTTTTATTTAACGAAACTTGACGCAAAGTGCTTCAGTGTCGGACTTATCAAAATGTAGATACGATTATGAAAACGTAAATTCGATTGATTCTATTGAAACGTTTTATCCTAAGATATCCTAAGGGTGCGTTTAGACTAGGGATATATTCATGTGAAGAAATATGATGAGATTTATAGAAATCGCATCAACCGTTTACACTAGCGCGAACTTCTATAATGAATATATTCAAATTTTCGATGAATTTATTCACCTGAGGGGGGGGGGGGGGTGGATTGGTTTGGTGTTCTTTAAACACCTTTGAACACGCTTCACAATTTAATCGGATTGGCTTGCATTTTCTCTTTTCTCAAAACAAAAAAAAACTACAAAATGTAACGAATTTTCGCTTTGTTGGCTTCCATTGTTAACACCCTGTATCTCTCAAATGAATGGAACAAACAAACAAACAAACGGCGAATGATTCGTTTAGTGTGGAATGTCACCTTTACAACGAGCATAAATTTTAATTTGTTTGATCGATACTATAAGAGACATTGATTACTTCAGCTATCCACCGATTTTTTTTTCTTTTTCCCCTACATCAACATCAACTCACATTCGTTAACCAGCTGCCGAGGCATCCAGACGTAGAGTTGCTTGCGTCTGTTGTTCCGTTACAACAATACCGTTATTGGCTTCGTGACTGGTGAAGTGCTTTTGTTTTCACCCAAGCGGGTTTGTGAATGTCGCGTGTGATCCGTGCTGTGAAGAAGCGGAATACCAGTGCCACAATCAGCGGAGAACAAAGGCTGCTACAGCGGACGCTGTGACCTTTTGCTGGTGTCGGATTATCGGCATTGTTTTTCTTGCATTGCCGTATTATCACCGAGGTATACCGATTCATCGCATTATTGGCCGATACACCATCTCGTCTGTATCAACGTGGTCTGCCGTTCGTTTTGGTGCAACGAGGTACATATAAAATAAATATAGATATAAGATTATAAAATTAGTTAGAACATTTAATATAATGGAGAATGATGAGGGATCTCCAGAAATGGAGACCTCCGACTCTGAAACCAATTCAAAAAAAGTAAATGGAAAAAAACATAAACGAGTCCCTCCTACAGAATGTAGTTCGTCTGGGGACGAATCTGCTCATCCTACCAAGCCCCCCTCGAAAAAAATTGCCTCCTCCCTCCTCCCTGAACTCCCCAAAACTCCCACTTCTCCTCTCCCACCATCGATTTCACTTCCTTCTTCTGATATTTCCGAGCCAGTTCAAACCTCGTCCTCGTCTTCCTCTTCTGTTGTATCCTCTCCCCGTGTCAAGGTTTATCCAGAAGATGCACCTGGAACTGGTCCCTGGGTTGTTTTCTTCCGGCCCAAACCAAACGGAAAAGCGCTGAATGTTATTCAGATCACGAAAGATCTGACAAGATACTACTCCTCCGTGATCGAAGTTTTAAAAGTTAGACCGAACAAACTGCGTGTTATCGTGAGTGACCGGAAACATGCAAACGGTATTGTGATCGACCAGAGGTTTACCCTAGAGTATCGTGTCTACGTGCCGTCCCATGACGTAGAAATCTCGGGGGTTGTAACCGAAACGGGTCTGACGTGTAGAATGATAAAAGAAGGATTTGGAAAATTTAAAAAACTCCCTTTGGTGAGTGTTAAAATCTTGGACTGCCGCCAACTAGGGAAAGTCTTCCAAGAAGGGGGAGAGACTAAATTCACGCCGTCCGACTCGTTTCGAGTAACATTTGCTGGTTCCGCCCTCCCTGACTACGTCATGGTGGATAAATTGAGGCTGCCTATGCGACTCTTCGTGCCTAAGCCCATGACTTGCAACAAATGCAAGTCAGTTGGCCACACTTCAGCTTATTGTGCCAACAAGGAGCGCTGTGCCACTTGCGGAGAGCAACATGTGGGTGAATCCTGCAGTGCGACTGAGCATAAGTATCCATATTGCGGAGGAACTCCACATGTACTCTCAGCTTGTGAAACTTACAAGAGTCGCTGGGAGAAACAGAAGCGCTCTTTAAAGGAACGCTCGAAACGCACATTTGCGGAAATTTTAAAGGGCGCTTCTCCACTGGCCCAGCAGCAACAACAACCAATCTCCACACACAATGTTTTCTCTACGTTGCCAGTTGATGAAATGGAAGCGGACACAACTAACGGGGGCACACCGCTTATTTTCAAAGGGAATCCCCGGCGCAAAAATGTGACCACTCCCAAAATTCAAGAACAAGTCCTCCCGGTGATACCCCCTGTTAGCTTGCCTAAAAAATCGAGTGCAGCGGACAAGCAAAATCAGGTTCCTCCTGGCTTCCGTGGGAATAGTTCATCTTTGAACGACCCAGCACTCGAGGGGACATCAAAAACCCCAACTGTCCCTGTTTTTTCCGTCCAGTTCAACTTCCTAATCGGGATTTAAAAGTTGACTGACCTTGTGGATCAAATCTTCAAGTGTTTTAATGTTTCCGACTCCATCAGAACCATTGTCATCTCAATGCTTCCAGTATTAAAGACAATTTTGCAACAATTGATGCAAACATGTCCCCTCCTTGCAATGATTATCTCTCTTGATGTCTAATTCAAATAGAGAGGTCGGAGATATCACTGTTTTACAGTGGAATTGTCGTAGTCTTATCCCTAAATTGGATACATTCAAATTTTTAATTCATAACTTCAATTGTGATGTTTGTGCTCTGTCCGAAACTTGGCTTTCTTCGCGAGATCATATCTCTTTCCACGATTTTAATATTATACGCTTGGACCGTGATGACAGATACGGAGGGGTGCTATTGGGGATCAATAAGTACCACTCATTTTTTCGAATTGACCTTCCACCTATTGGAGGGATTGAAGCTGTTGCTTGTCATGCAAACATCAGAGGCAAAGACCTCTGTATTGTCAGCTTGTATTAGCCTCCGAAAGCTGCGGTTAGCCACAAGCAACTTGTTGACATGTGCTCACTCCTTCCTGATCCACGATTGATCTTGGGAGACTTCAACTCTCATGGAACTGCCTGGGGGGAACAGTACGACGACAATCGTTCATTGTTGATCTATGACCTTTGTAACAGCTTCAATATGACCGTTTCAAACGTATTAGCCCTTGAAGATCAATTTAAAAACTTAATCAAAGGGAAAAAACGTGCTTATTGGCGAAATTTCGTGGGAGGTTTGTCACGAGAAACGTCAATGAAAAAATTATGGAAAGTGGCTCGAAACATGAGAAATCGCTCTTCAACGAATGAAAGCGAAGGTTTGCACGGAAGGTTTGTCCTGATTCTGCTCCTGTGCAAAAAATTGTTCGAGATATACCACAAGGTAGGTGCGATCTTGATTCCGAGTTTTCGATGGTAGAATTCTCTCTTGCTCTGCTCTCATGTAACAATTCTGCTCCGGGATCGGATAGAATTAAGTTCAACTTGCTGAAAAACCTCCCTGATGTGGCGAAACATCGTAAGAGTTATAGCTATTCAAAAACCCGGAAAACCCGCGTCCGACTTCAATTCGTACCGCCCAATAGCAATGCTGTCTTGTATACGGAAATTGTTGGAGAAAATGATCTTGTTTCGCCTTGATCGTTGGGTTGAAACGAATGGTTTACTCTCAGATACACAATATGGGTTCCGCAGGGGCAAGGGGACGAATGATTGTCTTGCGTTGCTTTCTTCAGAAATTCAAATGGCTTACGCCGAAAAAAAACAAATGGCTTCAGTATTCTTGGACATAAAGGGGGCCTTTGATTCTGTTTCAATAGAGGTTTTGTCGGACAAATTACACTCTCGGGGTTTGCCGCCTCTATTGAATAATATGTTATATAACTTGCTTTGTGAGAAACATTTGAACTTTTCTCACGGAGATTCGGCAGTAAGTCGGGTCTCTTACATGGGCCTCCCCCAGGGCTCATGTTTAAGCCCCCTTTTGTACAACTTCTATGTAAGCGACATCGACAATTGCCTTACACAAAATTGCAGCCTAAGACAACTTGCAGATGATGGAGTGGTGTCTGTCGTAGGATCAAACGAATCCGACCTGCAAGGACCCTTACAAGATACTTTGAACAATTTTTCAACCTGGGCCATTGGGCTAGGGATCGAATTCTCCACGGAAAAAACAGAGATGGTGGTTTTTTCTAGGAAGCATAGACCAGCAAAACCAAAGCTTCAACTTTTGGGTAAACCGATCACTCATGCTATGTCATTCAAGTATCTTGGGGTCTGGTTCGACTCCAAATGTACTTGGGGGCCCATATTAGGTATCTGAGTAAAAAATGCCAACAAAGAATAAACTTTCTCCGTACAATTACCGGCACCTGGTGGGGAGCCCACCCAGAAGATCTTATAATGTTGTATCGAATAACTATTCTCTCAGTGATGGAGTATGGCAGTTTCCTTTTTTCAATCAGCTGCCAAAACACACCTCATTAAACTCGAGCGAATTCAGTATCTTTGTCTCCGTATTGCGTTGGGATGTATGCCCTCAACACATACCATGAGCCTCGAGGTTTTGGCAGGTGTACTCCCACTAAAAGATCGCTTCAATTTATTATCTCTTCAGTTCCTCATCCGGTTATGAGGTTATGGTGATCGGGAATTTTGAGCAGCTGATCGAGCTGAATTTTCGCTCCGGATTCATGAGTTCATATCATGAATTCATCTCCATGCAGGTTGATCCTTCTTCGTATATTCCCAACCGTGTTTGTTTCCCTGACTACATCAATTCCTCTGTGCATTTTGATCTGTCCATGAAGCAAGATATCCATGGATATTCAGATTACCAACGATCGAGGATCGCTCCAACGATCTTCGATGAAATGTATGGGGTTTTTTTTATCCCATTTATTTATTTAAGGCTCATTAGCATTTCAGCTGTAACAGAGCCGAATTTTAATCGTGTACATGTCACATGGTTATCATATCTATAATTAGCACATTACACAGTTGCCGTTCGCCAGTATTCCTTCTATACCATTACATATGATTCATTCACACAGTAGCCATTTAGGCGTAAGAGTATTCTGTTTGTTCTTCCATTATCCAGTTGGACCACCGGACAGCGGAGACAGTTGATTGATCATTGTTGAGTTATTTATAGAACAGCAGCCCGATGTGTCTTGCAGAGCAGAGCAGTTGTATGGATGAATCGATCTTATTTCGACCGTGGATCGATCTTCATCGCTGATGATTGTTGCGTGGACGAAGCTATTCTGTAACAACACAAAGATGGTCAATGAGGGTCCTGAGTTTTGAACTCACGATCGATCGCTTACTAAGCGAACGCGCAACCAATGTGGCTACGGAGACCCCCCAAGTATGGGGGTATCAATTGTGATAATATGTACTTTACTGATGGGTCCACTATAAATGATTCCACAGGATTTGGAGTGTTCAACGAATTTTTTAGCACCTCACACAGTCTTCAGAATCCTTGCTCAGTGTATATTGCTGAATTGGCAGCAATTCATTGGGCGCTGGACAGCGTCGCCTCACGACCTGTTGAACACTATTACATTGTAACGGATAGTCTTAGCTCTGTCGAAGCTATCCGTTCAGTGAGGCCGGAAAAGCACTCGCCGTACTTCCTTGAGAGAATACGAGAAATTTTGAGTGCTTTATCCAGACGCTGTTATGTCATTACCTTTGTCTGGGTCCCTTCACATTGCTCAATTCCGGGTAATGAGAGGGCTGACTCATTAGCAAAGGTAGGTGCAATTGAAGGCGATATTTATCAGCGTTAAATCGCCTTCAATGAATTTTATTCTTTAGTCCGTAAAAATACCATCGCTAACTGGCAACGCAAGTGGAATGAAGATGAATTGGGCCGGTTGTTTCACTTAAGGTTAGCCTCAAACCGTGGTTCAAAAGTCTAGACTTGAGTCGGGACTTTATTCGCACCTTCTCCCGACTCATGTCCAATCACTATTCGTTAGACGCGCTACTTTTTCGTTTTAATCTTGCCGAAGGCAATATCTGTGCTTGTGGCCAAGGTTACCACGACATCGAACACGTTGTTTGGTCGTGCGAGTTGTATCTTGTCGCCAGATCGAATTTAGAAAACTCCCTTCGGGCCCGAGGAAGACAGCCCAATGTGCCGGTGAGAGATGTGTTGTCTCGGTTAGACCTTGATTACATGTCCCATATATATGTTTTCCTTAAATCTATCGATCTTCGTGTGTGATTGTGCCTACATCCTTATACCCTCCTTTCCTTCCTTTGCGGGTAATTCGTCCCCTTGCTATAAATAGTAGAATAAGTTGAAATGTAAATACACTATAGATATACGAATAGATTTAAGAAATGAGTGTTCATCAACATTGTTACAATTTCCTTATAGCCCATCCTTCTCCTAAAAATATGTCACCCTCCTAAACTCGAGTACACCGCGAGTAATCGGTTTTTCACTTTACTTACCATAGATGTAAGAAAATTGTTTATATATATAGTTTTAAAATTATACTTAAGAATTCGGCTCCTTTAAACTTAAGTAACTGAGCCTGTAAAAATAAACGAATTAATAAAAAAAAAAAAACATCAACTCAACATAACTTTTTATACAACACTAGCTGACCCAGCAATCCTTGAATTGCCATAAACATTATTTCTAGTGAATATGTTGGTTGTTAAATAAAAAATAACTAATGTATTGTAAGTGTGTTTAAACGTTTGAACGATCTACATATACGTGAAACGTTCGTTACTCTTGTGTTTGACATACCGAGAAATAGAGCGCCAAGTCGATGGCCACCGACAAAAATTGAAAAAAAAAAACACAAACCATTCTTGTATTCCAGTCCCGATGTATTTCATTAACGAATCTGAAGTGAAAATAGGAATATATTTTTGTCGTAAAGTAGACAAATTAAATGAAGAATATCAATATAAATTTCGTTGTTGCAAATCTATTTGTTGCTCTTCATCGAACCACAGAACTCAACATTAATATGAGCATTGAATGTTTTGCTCAGCTGAGGCGAATATGGTACTGTCGAACGATTTTCCATGTCAATGTTTGCGTTGTTAATGTTTATGAATGATTGTCTGTCATAATCAGTTTTTAATAGTTGATATATTGGACATGCACCTAAGATTGCGGTCGTGTCGTTGGTGAATTTTTTGAGAAAATGCATTGTACACTTTCCATCTGCTATGCAAGGCTATAAAAGTTTTAGATTACCGCACGGTCATGAACCATATTTGTGGTAACAATATCGAACAATAAAAGCAATTTTAAGTTGTTGAAATTTGAATGAAAATTTTTATTCGATGTTGTTTCAATACTTAGTAGACATCGTCCTGACCCTAACTTAACAATAATCTATTGATCTCCTTGCATTTCAACCAAAATATCATTCAAAATATAAAATAATTATCAGAGACTATTCTTGTTCAAGATACCTGAAGAGAATGTATTATTTTGCTACACAGAACACACAAAAGAGCCATATTTCATTTATTTTTATGTTTTAGAAGCGTGTTCAATTCACTCGAAAATTCATAACAATTTACGCTTCACAGAAATGGAACACGAAGCTTAATGACTGAAATTTTTGAGGAAATTACACTATCGATTTCCTCAGGGCGTATTTTGTCGATTATCCAAATTAAAAATGTGTATATGAGGTAATCCCAATTTTTTGTAATTTTGCCATCCAGCCGAATACATTCAGCAAGGTGTGGAACCGAATACATGTAACGTTGTAATGCAGCTCGTTCTACATTTCATTCATTTTTTTTTGTACACACGTTTTGTAATATCATGACAATGCATGTGTTTAAACCTGGCAATATTAAAGGCTGCGTCGGCGTTGCTCATGATAGCGTCTGGAAAATGAGTGTATTTTTCCTCACACCGCTTATGATGGTTTAGAATCGCAGTCATTCGCTCTCTACCTCAATATCGTTCGCAAGTTATTCTGCGTTGAGATGGTGAACGTTAGGAACATTGGAAACATTAGTACCATTGAAGAAGAAGATGGAGAGTGTCGTTTGAACGGTGAGTGTCAACGATGACCTCCATATTGTTGTTTTTTCTTCGAATCACAATTTCTCGGGTCACTGCGCAGTCACCATGACTCCATCACTCCAGCAATGTATTCAACGACATACACATTGAATGTATACATTGATTAGAATGTATGAAATTAACGTGATCGTCACCTTGCAAACCGAGCATGTATGATATGAAGGATGTCAATAATTCATTATGTTTATTCAAAAAGTCTTCCAGCTCGCTGGTAATACGCATGGCTTTAGTCGAATTAAGGTTATTGGCGCATGTGAGGATGAATGTCTAATGAAGTGAACGCGCCATGTCATTTAACAACGTAAATAAATTCGCTCTCTTTGAAAAACAACCTACGGGTCGATTATTTGAATATTATTTATACCAAAATAATAAAATCGCGATTAAAAATAGGAGATGGGGTGAACCTTTGAGGTTATATATAGTTTTATGCCAAATTTGAAAAAATAGAAATCAGAATTATTTAGATTTTTTTTTGCATAGGGCTACCCTAATCGGTATTAAACATACGGTAATTAGTACACTAGCGGTATCATATATAGTTTACGTCTTTTTCTCATGCCTACCAAATTTTTTGTGCATAATTTCTTGAAAATCGTTCGAGTCGTTTCGGAGGAATTCAACCACGAATATCGTGACACAAGAATTTTGTATACAAGATTCCGATTTCGCAAAGCAATGGAATTTCATCAATTCTTGGAAAAAAATCAATCTCTTTTTTTGGTGGCTCAGGCAAAGCATTGTTATATTTTTCGTCAAAATTTGTTAATTGATTTTGTTCAAACTTCCAATAAAAAAACAAAGCTGCCATCTGGTGTACAAGGCTTATGAAATCGGAGAGGGTCGGGTCAAAATCAGTTTTTTGACTAATTTGGCGTGGAATTGTTCCATGATATTGATGTCAATTAACAAGAAATAGAATAATCGAAGAATAGTTTTCAATCAAATCCATCTTTAATTCGTTCCAATCGGTTCCAAGCACAGTAGATTACGCTAAAAAGGTACATTGAGCTCAACGCAGCATTTCTGGAGCTTACAGAGTTCCTGGGGCTGGGGCCAGATTCAGAGACTGCTGAGAGATAGCGTGTCCGGCGAGTGGGGCATCATGGACAGCTCCACGGGTAGCGGCCACATAACGGCCCTCCTTTTGGGCAAGGACGGCAATGGCTGGCTGATGGACGTAAGCGGTTGGGATCACGGAAGCATGGGCGGCGTAGCTAATAGCTGGGGCAATGGCAGAGTAAGCCAATGGAGCGGCATGGATCAGTGGAGCACCCAGGTTCTGCTGAACAACGGTGGTATGTGGGGCAGCAAGGGCCAATGGAGTGGAATAGGCCAGTGGCACAATGGATCCTTCAGCAACGGCGAGGGCGACGGCCATCATGACTACAGCTGCGATGCACTGTGAGGAAAAGAAGAATTAAGATTTCGAAGCATCCTTATTATTGTGTCTCAAAACTCACCTTCATGATTGTTGTTATAAGGATTGTCGTTGCTAGACGAGAAGAACGTGATGGATTCAAATGTGAATTGGTTATGCTTCTTTGACGGAACGGTTTTCGGCTTATATACGCCAATTGTTTCGGCAGATCAGAACCAACAGTTACATTGGGTGACGACATGCGTTTGTTTCGTCACAAAACGTTGAAATATTCCTTTCTAATCCAAAGACAATATGTGAATTCAAACAGGTTGGAATTCATTGGTAGTTTTTTTTTGTTTCGGAAGATATGAAATACTCTTGCTTTTATTGGCAACTTTTACTTGAAATTCTATCTCGGCATTCATAAAAAAAAACTAGTTCTAAATGATATGAGTCTTAAGAACCTGTTCACTGTGACATAATATTCTGAATCCGGAACGTAGTAATGTGCTCATTCGAGTACACAAATACGTTTGGCAGTTAAATTTACATTGCTTTTGATTGTTTTTCGTTACTAACCGGCGTCGATACAAAAAAAAGCAGAACATAAAAGATTGATAATTGTCTTTCCGTTATTAGCTTCAACGTTTGGTTGGTGTATAAAAGCAGGGAATAATCAGTTCTGGAATCACACATAATCAGTTCTCTCAATTGTAACTATCGTTTCGTTTCGAGACAGCAATCCTTAAACCAACAATCATGAAGGTAGCTTGTGAATTATTCCAACTTCCAGGGCACGCAATGTAACTATCTTCCTATTCCTCATAGTGCATCGCAGCTGTAGTCATGATGGCCGTCGCCCTCGCCGTTGCTGAAGGATCCATTGTCCCACTGGCATATTCCTCTCCGCTGGCCCTCGCTGCCCCACATACCACCGTTGTCCAGCAGAACCTGGGTGCTCCACTGATCCACGCCGCTCCATTGGCTTACTCTGCCATTGCCCCAGCTATTAGCTATGCTGCCCACGCTTCCGTGATCCCAACCGCTTACGTTCATCAGCCAGCCATTGCCGTCCTTGCCCAAAAGGAGGGCCGTTATGTGGCCGCTACTCGTGGAGCTGTCCATGATGCCCCACTCGCCGGACACGCTATCTCTCAGCAGTCTCTGAATTTGGCTCCAGCCCCAGGAACTCTGTAAGCTCCAGAAATGCTGCTTGGGGTAGGCGACTTTTGTATGAAGAAATTAATTGAATGCTTGTCTGTGATTTGTGTATGGTGAAGAATATATTTTTGAATTGAATTTAATTTCTTTTCTTTCCATTGCTATTTTTTCTGAAATAGTGAAAAATAGTTTCTTCGAAAAATTGGTGGTAATGAAGGAATTTTCATGGACTTCAATAACAACAGATCCTTTTCAGCTATTTACAGTGATGTCAATATTCTTGTTTTTAGAATAATCTCGATTTGTTTGCTCGTTACCATAAATTCAACAAAGCATCCTTTTTCAGAAATGATTTTTGTTTTTGTTTTCTAATTTCTCATATAGCGTGAGTAGCATTGTATATTTTGTGCCGAATTTCAGGAAAAAAAATCGAATTTTTTTTGTCAAAAATCAAATCTGGGATTTTTTTGGAACAGGAGGCATAACGTATTGTTTAGGGTGCCAATGAAAAAGGTCATCTCGAATTTCCGAATGAGACTTCTTGCAAAATGTTGATTCCCGAGAAAAAATACGCTATGCAGAATTTCAGCTAAATCGTATTTTGTTTACTATTGTCACAAAAGGTGTGAAAGTTTGAGTTTTTGATGTCAAAAAAAAATATTGTCACTAAAGGCGTAAAAGTTTGAGTTTTTGATGTCAAAAATTGACTTTTTAGTAGAGATGAAACGGATATCCGAATATTTGTTAGCCGGCCGGATACCGTATATTAGAAACAATCGATAGTTTTTCATTGGCAAAAGATAAATCATAACAAAATAGTTTATTGACATCATTCATAGATAAGTAAAAAATAAGGTTTGATTACCGAAATGCAATTTTACATGAAATGCAATCATATCATTGACTTGTAAACAATATTTTTTCGAGGTGGTGAACATTTTTTATGAGGTAACTTTTTCAAATTCGAGATGACCATTTCCATCCCTAATCCACATAAAGCAATATAAACATTTTATCCGTCAAATATTCCAAAACTTGAGAATTTATGTTTAAAAATGATGTACAACCCATATTTATACGTTCAACTTAAAAAAACGGTGATTAGAGTCCAATACGCCTTGACACGAAACTTCAAACGGCGTTCGAAAGAAAAACAATATTTTTGAATTTCACTATTTTTGAAAAAATTAATTCGTCATAGAAAAAACGTGAAAAAACTCAATTTTTGTTTTCAAACAGCCGCCAATTTAAGAAATTTGTTTTTTGAAAAAAATATATTGTTCTAGTTCGATTTTTTGTGTCATTGAATCGGAAGGCTGAATTCGTGTACGCCATGGCATAACGTTTCTTTTGAACCCTCTCACTTTGCGAGCTTGTTGCTATTCTAATTCTGAATATTCTTAAACGGTTTTATTTAGCTGTAATCTGTTTGTATGTTTGTATGTTTGTATGTTTGTATGTTTGTATGTTTGTATGTTTGTATGTTTGTATGTTTGTATGTTTGTATGTTTGTATGTTTGTATGTTTGTATGTTTGTATGTTTGTATGTTTGTATGTTTGTATGTTTGTATGTTTGTATGTTTGTATGTTTGTATGTTTGTATGTTTGTATGTTTGTATGTTTGTATGTTTGTATGTTTGTATGTTTGTATGTTTGTATGTTTGTATGTTTGTATGTTTGTATGTTTGTATGTTTGTATGTTTGTATGTTTGTATGTTTGTATGTTTGTATGTTTGTATGTTTGTATGTTTGTATGTTTGTATGTTTGTATGTTTGTATGTTTGTATGTTTGTATGTTTGTATGTTTGTATGTTTGTATGTTTGTATGTTTGTATGTTTGTATGTTTGTATGTTTGTATGTTTGTATGTTTGTATGTTTGTATGTTTGTATGTTTGTATGTTTGTATGTTTGTATGTTTGTATGTTTGTATGTTTGTATGTTTGTATGTTTGTATGTTTGTATGTTTGTATGTTTGTATGTTTGTATGTTTGTATGTTTGTATGTTTGTATGTTTGTATGTTTGTATGTTTGTATGTTTGTATGTTTGTATGTTTGTATGTTTGTATGTTTGTATGTTTGTATGTTTGTATGTTTGTATGTTTGTATGTTTGTATGTTTGTATGTTTGTATGTTTGTATGTTTGTATGTTTGTATGTTTGTATGTTTGTATGTTTGTATGTTTGTATGTTTGTATGTTTGTATGTTTGTATGTTTGTATGTTTGTATGTTTGTATGTTTGTATGTTTGTATGTTTGTATGTTTGTATGTTTGTATGTTTGTATGTTTGTATGTTTGTATGTTTGTATGTTTGTATGTTTGTATGTTTGTTTTTGGCAGACTTATCTCACTTCTTAACTAGGCGAACCTAGCCAGAATTTTCACCTGCCCCCGGGCTACTGAATGCCAAAGGGGGACTAGGCTCTGCGGAATGCACGTATCTGCATGCTCGTGCTGTTTTAGTCCTGACCGAGGAATTGTCGGACAATCGCGCAGGTGCTAAGGATGACCGACTTTTGGATGCCGGCCAATTCCTTCTCCATGTTCAACACCTTTAGCGCTTCCAGAAGTGTCTTCGGGATAATTCCAGTTCCAGAGAGAACGACTGGAACAATTCTTGGGACCTCCCTTAGCCCCCACAGTTCCTTGAGCTCCACGGCCAATGGTCGGTACTTGCAGATTTTGCGACCGTGGGTCTCCTCCAGATTCTGGTTCAGTGGAATAGCGACATCGATGATGGTGACTTTGCGGTCGCTCTTGTCGTAAACCATTATATCTGGGCGGTTGTGGTGGATCGAGAGGTCGGTCAGAACAGTGCGATCCCAGTACAGCTTGAAACGGTCATTTTCCAGGACAGGTGCAGGCAGGTACCGGTAGTTTGGTACGTTGTCTTCCAGTAGAGCACATTGGAGCGCCAGTTGTCGATGAACAATACGGGCCACGTTGTTGTGGCGCTCGGTGTAGGCTGCGTTGGCCAAAACGGGACAGCCTCCCATAATGTGCTCTATGTTTTCACCTGGTTGATGGCACATCCGGCAAATGTCATCAACGTCTTGATGCCAGACGTACCGCCTGCAGTTTCTCGTCGGCATTATCCTGTCCTGGATGGCTATCATGTCGGCTTCTACTACTGAAGAGAGTTCACCACGCGTTAGCCACAGATTAGATGCGGCCTTGTCGACGTGTGGCCGGTCCAGTTGATGGGGGTGGGCACCATGCACTGCCTTCTGCTTCCAAGCTGCAATCTTCTCCTCCACTGTCTGCAGATTGCAGTTGAGTTGGTACTCCGCTTGCGCCAAGTGCAGAGCGCTGTATCCTCTGTCGGCGGCGCAGACAGCCCGGTATAGCGCGTTTTGGTTGGCGCGTTCTGCGAAGTACTCGCGCAGTTGTCGTACCTGGGCAACACACAGTGCAGATATGTCGACTATTCCAAGTCCCCCTTCTTTGCGTGGCAGTGAAACTCTCTCCAGTGCCGATTGAGGATGGTGCATTCCGGCCTCTTTGAATGCTTTCCTCATCCTCCTCTCAAGGTCCTCTAGGTCAGTTTTGCTCCATTTGACTACACCAAAACTGAAGGTCAGCAGGGGAACCGCGAATGTGTTGATCGCGCGTACCTTGTTCCCCGCGTTGAGGAAAGTCCTCAGGACACAGTTCACTCGACTCAAGAACTTGTCTCGCAGCTCCGTCTTGATGTCGGAGTGGCGAATCCCGGTGAGCTGTCGGAATCCAAGATATTTATAGGATTCGCCACGAACCATGTCTCTTATGAACTCGCCGTCATAGACCTCGTAACCTCCGGATTCGGTAAGCTGCCCTTTCAGCAGATGGACACAGCGGCACTTGTCGAGGCCGAACTCCATGCAGATGTCCCTGCTTATGTCTTCGACAACCCGGATAGCTACACCTAGACGCTGACGTGAATCAGCGTAGACCTTGAGATCATCCATGTAGAAGGTATGGGTCACTTCTTCGTGGGCGCCGTCGCCATACCTTATTTTATAGCCATGACCGTTTCTATTGAGCGTCCTACTGAGGGGGTTCAGTGCCAGACAAAACCAAAGCGGGCTGAAAGAGTCGCCTTGGAATATCCCCCTCTTTATCTGCAGCGTTCTAGACTGCAACACATTTTCCCCATCACTGAGGTGCAGAGACGTGCTCCACTGCCTCATCGCATGCTGCAGGAACCTAACGACGACGGGATCAATCTTGTATAGCCCCAATACCCGGACGAGAAACGAGTGAGGTATGGAGTCATAAGCCTTCCTGTAATCGATGTAGGCCATACTTAGGTTCCGCTGGTTATATACCGCCTGGCCGACTATGGCTGCGTCGATGATGGCCTGGTCTTTGCAGCCATGCGTATTTTTCCTGCATCCTTTCTGCTCTTCTGCGATGATGTGATGCTGTTCGCAGTGAGCAGAAACTTTGGCGGTAATTATGCTGCTCAGTATTTTGTACAGACTCGATAGGCACGTTATCGGTCTGTACTTTGATGGGTTCAATGTGTTGCTGTCTTTCGGGAGGAGGAAGGTGACGCCACGGGTGGCGAATTCAGGAAGGTTGTGTGGGTCACGTAGCACCTTGTTGAAGCACTCAGCTATCTTTGGATGTGCGACGGTCAGCTTCTTGTGCCAAAAGTTCTGGACACCATCGGGGCCCGGTGCTGCCCAGTTCCTCAGGTACCGCGAGGCTTCGCGGACATCGTTCTCTCCGACGATGATAGCTGGCATCTCTCCAATTTCACCACAACTCTCCTCCTCCCGTCTTAACCACATTTGCCCGTCGCGATGTTCTACTGGGGTCTCCCAAATACCAGCCCAGAAGTTCGTCACATCGCTAATATCTGGCAAACCTTCGCGGTAGTCGGGCTTCTCGTCGCTAATGTGGTCGTAGAACGCTTTTTCGTTATCTCTGAACATCCGATTTTGTTCCTGGCGCTTTGCAGAGTCAGAGTAACGTTTCAGCCGTTTAGTTAGGACGCTCAATTGCTGTACCAGTGTGTCGAGTTTTTCCGTCAGCTGGTGAGCTCCCAGCTGGCGAAGTTCAGTAGGCCGCACGATCACAGCAACTTGGCGACATAATTTCGCCGATCTGCTGCCTCTTTTGTACGCCATCAGTCTTCCAATTGCGGCGCGCTTGTTTAGGATCCGTTGCTCCAATCTCCTTCGCCATGGAGGCTCACGCCTTTCACGGAGATGTTGGAGCAGTCCGCCTCTTGGCCTAATACGGTATCCTAAACTTTTGGCGGTCGCCACAGCAGCACAGTACACTTTCAGTTGCAGCTCCTCCATGTTCTCAGCATCAACCAAGTGCAGCGGAAGAACGTGCTCGTTCATGAGCTTTACTGCACTTGTCAGCCTGCGGGAATGCTGCAACTTCGGGATCCTGGGGCGCGACAATGGGTCTGTGTCGCGGAACTGTGAGATCGCCTCGTCGTAGTGGAAGACCAGATCGCGTAGTAGTTGTTGATCTGGCTGTGGGTCTTCCGGCTCAGGGGGTTGTTGTACTGTGGCCTCCACTGGTGCTGATTCGCGTGCCCCACTCGCGAATGAATTGCTCAGCCGTACTGAACTTAGTCTCGACACATCGCTTGCTCTGTTGTTCCTGGAGCTTATTTCTCTCTGCACCTGCTGCTTGATCTCGTCGATTTGCGTTTGGGAGAGCATGTTGTTGCGTACTATCGCTCTACGCCTCGCGTTCATCGCGTTCTGATCAAGCCTCCCGACGAACTCTGGATACGCTTCCTCGAACATTGTTAGTATTCGAGGGCGACCGCTCATGTCCGTCTCCAAAGCAGTGCAGATGTAATAGGCGCGGATCACGAATTCATTCATTTCGTGTGTCCACATGATCCGGCGCCTAGTGGTACCCACAAGTGTGGACGACTGTCGTCTGGCAGTCGCAACACGTCTCGTAGGCGCAGCGTTTCTTGGGTGATGTCGATGGCTGCTGTTTCCGTGTGGCGGTAGCTCTTCGGGTTGAACCCGGCTGGTGGCCCGCTCTTGCACATCGCCCTCCAGCCGCTGGCCGCTCGCTCTTACGCCCGTTCCAGGACCAGCTCCAGTTCGGGGACCCTCCTCGGGTGATCGCATTCTAATTATTCTTCGTGATCGTAGCTCCATTTTATTGGGTGTATCTCCTTTGCCCGGGAGACAGCGGGTTGGCAAGGCCTCCATGACCCGGGAGGCCTTCCCCGGGAGAGATATAGCGCTCTGACTCGCTCGCACCCCCTCACTTAGCCACTTTCGACACCCGTTCTCGGAGCCAAGACCAGGTGTGTGTTTCCAGTTCACGCCCGATCTAAAAATGTCGTCATATGATCTTCGTAGAGGCGTGAGATAGGAACATTTGAGACCAACAGGCAGGCTCCTACCCTATGTTGATCCCTACCCTATGTTGATCTATGTTTTTTTTTTTTTTTTTTTTTTTTTTTTTTTTTTTTTTTTTATAGAGGTGAGGAACGCTCTTCCAGCCTTATCTGGGAAGGGATAACCCAGACGTCGAGTGGGGATCGCACCCACAAAAACCAAGCCCTCTACTCGTAGCCTCATTCCCCCCGGGACCACATCTAGGCGACTACTTCAGGGGGCGGCTGTGCTCATGCACTTCACGAGTTTTCAACGCTAACTAGCGTTGATCCTTCCCTTTTTCTCTATACATCTCATTTACGTTTCCGTTGTACTCCGCCACGCACATCCGCAGCACAGGCTTCCTTTTACCCGTCGAGACGTGTACCGATTAGGAATTGCCCTCCAACTTGACGCGCAACCCGTCACAGTCACCCTCGCGGGGTTTCTCACCTGTCGAGACGTGAACCGATTAGGAAGCGCCCTCCATCTTGACGCGCGCCCCGTCACAGCCACCCTCGCAGGATTTCTCTTCCCAACGGAGCGCCGATTAGGCAGTGCCCTCCAACATAACGCGCACTCCGTCACAACGACTCTCGTGGGGTACTACACTTTGCAACAGCCCTCGCATTTGTTCCTCTTCTATGGTCAGGGGTTATTACTACGCTGGTCGGCCCTCCACTTCCGCTGTAGCTCGGACATGATGTGTATGATTACACTGTTCACAGCGTTCCAGGTGCCCTCGTCGCGACACATTTTCTCTACTATGTTCCCGGCATGAAGGGCAGGCAGCCCCTCGCGTCTTGCGGTGAACCTGGGACACACAAATACCACGTGTTCTGGTGTTTCCTCCACATCTTCACACTCCGGACAGAGTGGCGACGTTGCGTGCCCGAACCGGTGCAAATATTGCCTGAAGCAGCCATGTCCAGACAGGAACTGTGTCAGATGAAAATTCACCTCCCCGTGCTTCCTGTTCAGCCAGGTCGATAGTACCGGTATGAGCCCATACGTCCACCTGCCTTTCTCCGCCGTGTCCCATTCCTGCTGCCACTTCAAGAGTGATTCTACTCTCGCTGTTTTCCGGATACCCCTGATTTCCTTTCGTCTGTAGCACTCTCTGTCTTCCGCCAGAGTGATGCCAATAGGGATCATGCCGGCGATAACGCAGACTGCCTCCAACGAGATCGTCCTATACGCGCTCGCAACTCTCATCGCCATGAGCCGAAACGTACGGTCCAGTTTACTACGATTCCGGTGGGTTTCGAGAGCCGCCGACCAGGCTGGTGCTCCGTACCGCAGTATGGACGAGGATACAGCAGCCAGGAGACGCCTTTTGCTACTGCAAGGTCCTGCGTTATTCGGCATTATTCTCGCTATCGCGCTAATGGACTTCTCTGCTTTCTCGCAGACGTAGTCGACGTGGTTGTTGAAATTCAGCCGGTCGTCGATCATAACTCCCAAGTATTTCAACCTACGCTTAGAAGTTATCACGTGTTCCCCGACTGTGATTTCCGCTCGCTGCACGGCTTTGCAGTTACTCACCAACAATACTTCCGTTTTATTATGAGCAATCTGCAGTTTCGCTGCTTGCATCCAGTTCTCTACTGAGACGATGGACTCGATTGCAAGCATCTTCACCTCTTCGAGTGTCTCGCCTGCCACTGTGAGAGCGATATCATCCGCGAAGCCCACGATCTCCACGCCTTTGGGAAGCTTCAGATTCAGTACTCCGTTATACATTACGTTCCAGAGCGTTGGGCCCAGGATAGAGCCTTGTGGTACTCCGGCCGTTATATTCAACGTTGTCTGCCCCGTGCTCGTCTCGTAGACTAGGACGCGGTTCTGGAAGTAGCTTCCTAGAATTCTGCACAGGTACCCAGGAACCTTCATACGGTGTAGGGACTCAGCAATGGCTTCCCAGCTAGCGCTGTTGAAAGCATTCCTCACGTCGATCGTTACTATAGCACAATGTCGGTCGCCCCTCCGCTTTTGCTGTGACGCCTTCTCTGCCTTTTCAACCACTGTCCGGATAGCATCAACGGTGGACCTACCTTTCCGGAATCCAAACTGCATCTTTGACAGACCATGGTCACTCTCCGTACATTTCGTCAGTCTGTTGAGGATAATCCTTTCCAAGAGTTTCCCAAGAGTATCCAGCAGGCATATAGGCCTATAGGATGTTGGTACCCCCGGGGGCTTTCCTGGTTTTGGCAGCAACACTAACTTTTGGATCTTCCATTTCTTAGGAAAGTGACCATCGTTTGTATGTTTGTATGTTTGTATGTTTGTATGTTTGTATGTTTGTATGTTTGTATGTTTGTATGTTTGTATGTTTGTATGTTTGTATGTTTGTATGTTTGTATGTTTGTATGTTTGTATGTTTGTATGTTTGTATGTTTGTATGTTTGTATGTTTGTATGTTTGTATGTTTGTATGTTTGTATGTTTGTATGTTTGTATGTTTGTATGTTTGTATGTTTGTATGTTTGTATGTTTGTATGTTTGTATGTTTGTATGTTTGTATGTTTGTATGTTTGTATGTTTGTATGTTTGTATGTTTGTATGTTTGTATGTTTGTATGTTTGTATGTTTGTATGTTTGTATGTTTGTATGTTTGTATGTTTGTATGTTTGTATGTTTGTATGTTTGTATGTTTGTATGTTTGTATGTTTGTATGTTTGTATGTTTGTATGTTTGTATGTTTGTATGTTTGTATGTTTGTATGTTTGTCTGTACCGCCCACATTAATATAAATTTGACCCCCTTTCTGTTGACCGATTGTTCTGAAATTTGGAACACACCTTTATCTCTGTAGTCATTAAAAAATTGTGTATTTCATGATCTTGAAAATCCAAGATGGCGACAGCTACAAAATGGCGGATCACATATTTTTTCAAAACCTCATCGATATGGGTTTTCCAAAACCCCATCAATATGGGTATCAAATGAAAGGGCTTGACTAGTAGAATTCAGTTTTTTATGAAAAATGCAAATCCAAAATGGGCGCTACCACAAAATGGCGTCATATATATATTTTTTAAAACTCCATAAATATGGGTATCAAATGAAAGGGCTTGACTAGTAGAATACAGTTATTTATGAAAAATGCAAATCCAAAATGGCTGACTACATATTTTGTCAAAACCACGTTAATATGAGTATCAAATGAAAGGGCTTGACTAGTAGAATATAGTTATTTATGAAAAATGCAAATCCAAGATGGCTGCCGCTACCAAATGGCGGACTGTATGTTTTCTCAAAACTTCATTAATATGGGTATCAAATGAAAGGGCTTGACTAGTAGAATACGGTTATTTATGAAAAATGTAAATCCAAGATGGCTGCCACTACAAAATGGCGGACTACATATTTTCTCAAAACCCGATTAATATGAGTATCAAATGAAAGGGCTTGAATAGCAGGTCACAGTAGATCATGCAAAAACCAAATCCAAGATGGCCGTAATCACAAAATAGCAAATTACTTTATTAAACGGTTTTATTTAGCTTCAACTGTTTGTATGTCTGTAGGGTTGTCCCATATTAATAGAAATTTGACCAATAGGAACTGACCGAATTTATAAAACACCTTTATCTCTGCTGTCATTTTAAAACTGCTTATCTTGAAAAATCCAACTTGGCCGCAGCTATTAAATAGCTGATTTCATATCATCTCAAAAAAAGTTGATTGAGATATGTGTATCAAACGTGTATTTTTTGCAATCCACTCAATATCAGTATCAAATGAAATTATTTGATTGATAGAATATTGTACAATCGTTTAAGTGTAGAGAAATATTCTAATAAAACAAATACTGTACTGAAAACTAGAAAATAAAATAAGTAAAAAAAACTTTTGAAGTTAAACGGTTTAATTGTGATTAAACATAATAATGTACTAAAAGCTTGAAAATAATTAGGCAAGTAGCGGTTAGCAGTTATCACACCTCTCCTTCATTAGTCTAGGGCATTGATAAGACTAAAATAAAATCGTGGGGCACGTTGGATTTCCATTATCCACAATTAACGACTTCATGATATGTCCCACGATTTTATTTTAGTCTTATCAATGCCCTAGACTAATGAAGGAGAGGTGTGATAACTGCTAACTGCTACTTGCCTAATTATTTTCTAGTTTTTAGTACATTATTATGTTTAATCACAATTAAACCGTTTAACTCAAAAAGTTTTTTTTTTACTTATTTTATTTCCGTTAAGTTCCTGTTGTATTGTTAAAAGATAAATATACAAATAATGAAATAATGGACACTAAATATATTATTTGTTACATTTATTCAGAGATTGAAGAAACGTCCAGAATTCGTGACCTTAGACTAGAATACCCCCTCAATGATGTTAAGGGTTTATCCAGATTTTTTGGCATGTTACCTGATATATTTACAGGCACCGTTTTGTTTCGCATGATTCGCCATCTCAACGCAGCTAGGAAATTCGACCCACCCGAACTTGTTTTGTATCTTGTCAAACAAGTGGTCAAGGTGCTTTTTATGATGTCCAAAGATTCAATGTTATGGCCCTTAAACGAATTTTGCAGGAACCTGAACAAGGTACGTTCTAAGGGTGCAATATATCGTTGGTATAGGTGGGATATTGAATCTTAGAGAATTCGTCAGGTTGTCAAGAAAACATGAGATTCGGTGTTGACCTGGTGAAACACAACGTCAGTCATATTGGCTAATTATGGACGTTTTTTTTGTCCCTTTTATTTATTTAGGGCTCATTAGCATTTTAGCAGTAACAGAGCCGAACTTTAATCGTGTACATGTCACATGTTAATCATACCTTTAATTAGCACATTCCACAGTTGTCATTTTTCGGCGTAAAGGCGGAATTC
The DNA here is from genome assembly GCF_029784135.1 of Toxorhynchites rutilus septentrionalis. Classification (NCBI taxonomy): domain Eukaryota; kingdom Metazoa; phylum Arthropoda; class Insecta; order Diptera; family Culicidae; genus Toxorhynchites; species Toxorhynchites rutilus. The sequence continues at coordinate 65,140,893 of NC_073746.1, read as the reverse complement.
GACCTATTCAATATGATACATGCTACAAGTTCAATATTACCAACAATGGATATGATACTTGCGTGTTTTTTAAAATTTTGTTTTCACCTCAGCCACTACACAGTAGTGTGCGATCGCGCACTGCTCCAACATATATCTTGATGCTATGGTTCTTATAATAATAATTTTGTTACTCCATTATTCTGGTGAATAATCTGGAGGGCCCTGAGTTTTGAACTCACGATCGATCGCTTACTAAGCGAATGCGCAACCAATGTGGCTACGGAGACCCCCAATTATGGACGTTGGTCCTGGATCGCTGCCTTCAATTCGTCTTGTTGCGAACAGAACTTGTTGTAGTTTATCGACTGGTTGCTGGACTTTCTTCGGGTGAAAACCAGCTATGGAGGTATCTGAAGATGGTTCATTTTGAATACCTCAAGATTTTTGTAAATCATGTAAATGATTAATTTCTCATGCTTTACATTACTTGCACTGACATGTTTTTCGATTATATTGTATGTAGCCAAAACATCGTAACGATCAATATAACAAAGTTTCCTTTAAGACTACCGAAAATTTAAAAGGCTTTTGTCGAAATGAGATACATCTAATTTGGCTTCTGTATTCCTCTTTTATTATACTCATGAACCATATGAGTTTTACTATACAATTTGTTGTTGAAGTCACTGAAATTAAATATTTAAATCAATTTATGGCCAATATTGAACCTCTAATTCGTTGCAGAATTTGCTGGATTTTATGGAAGTTTCAGATATAGTATTGCTCAAACACAACGAGCACAAACACAAACGAGCCAATTGCAGTTAAAAAGTTCACCTAATTTATTCCACATAATCAAATCACATAGAGCAGAAACTTTGATCGAAACCGTAAAAAACCCCGTCAAAATCATTCACACAACGCACAGCACATCGTTGCTTACAGAGTTCCTGGGGCTGGGGCAAGGTTCAGCGACTGCTGGGAGATGGCGTGTCCTTCCAGAGGGGCATCATGGATGGCTCCACGAGTGGCGGCCAGATAACGACCTTCCTGCTGGGCAAGAACGGCAATGGCTGGCTGATGGACATAAGCGGTTGGAACGACCGAAGCGTGGGCAGCGTAGCTAATAGCTGGGGCAACGGCGGAGTAAGCCAATGGAGCGGCGTAAGTCAGTGGGGCACCCAGGTTCTGCTGGACGACGGTGGTGTGGGGTGCAGCCAGGGCCAATGGAGAGGAATAGGCCAATGGGACAAGGGCTCCTTCGGTGAGGGCGAGAACCATCATGACTACAGCTGCGATGCACTATTCAAATGGAAACAATGTTGATTACATGTTGTAATTTAAATAATGTGACGATTTAAAACTCACCTTCATGATTATTGTTTAGAGGATTCTCGTTGAGAAGCGGAATAAGTGAATTGCTCTGAACGTTGATGTATTGTGCTTCCAGAATAATTTAGTGCGACCTTATATACTCAATCAGATCTTCTCAGCTAGCCAGAACAAATGATTGACACTGGTCCCCGAGAATCAAAACTGGTTCATAAACTTTAATTCAATTGTTTTTGCTTCGCGTTCTTCGCTATGGAAATTATTTTTCGTCCAAACAGATTACACCTCCTACTTTTGTTTTATTGCAACGGCTATTCTAGTTTTTTCATAACTCTGGGTGGATGTTATAAAGTTCATCACATCTTAGAGGAACTGGTTTGGAAAAGTGAATCAAGTATCGATTCCTACATTTTCTTCGGTAATTGATAATTGTGTAGTTAAGCGTATGATGGCTTTTTCATAAGTATATGCAGCCTAGACATGTTTTTTACTCTCCTGTACTCGCGCGCAATATCGTAACTTATATACTCACAGACTGTGCGTGTCTCTGTTATATTATTATTGTGTATTTTTAGGCGTTATTGGTATTCATTTAAAGAAAAGGATGTAATAGAATGAAAGAACTCCAGAAAATAATTTTTCTTTAACTCCATTCAGTTTTAATAGTCATTTTCTTCAGCCACCTCATTGATTCTCGGTCTGTCAGACCTATGAGGGAGTATAGGAAGGTTGAAGAACGTTCATCGATTATTTTCATTCAATTATGAAATTTAATAATTGTATTATTTTTTATAAAACATTCGTACTTAACAACATACCTTCAATTAGAACTATAACGAAAATTATTAGAGCTGACACCGAGTTAACTAATTCCTGTAAGAAAACACTTCGGGTGAAAATGGCCTGGCTGGTAGGGAAGTAAAAAAGGCCACCAAACAAAACATTTTCTTTATTTTTATTTCAACAAATATTCAAGTCTCAGTAAAAAAAAATTCTTTTAATTTAAAGATTCAGTATTGCTTTGATTTGTAGTGAAATGCGTTACTTCGTCTTTTCTAGATATGTGTTATGTGTTTTCAGGATTTTTAGTGTACAAAATTGTGCAAAACATTTTTTTTTATGATTTCGATTTTTTTAATTATAATTTTGAGACCCAGTACTGCTCTAATTTATAATTGAATGCGTTCCTAAGTATTTTTTGATATGTGTGATTTTTTCAGAAAATTTCGAGCATTGCGTTGCGTACTAAAATATTTTTCCATTTTTTCACCGTCTATATTTTTTAATATTTGGAAAAACTATAATTTTATTGTAGTCCTAAAAAATGCTCACACCTCATAGAATATCTCGAGTTTTTTGAAATAACATTTTAGGGGCTAGTTTTGGTAGTCCTGAATAGTGGTATCAAGTGGCAAAAGCATCATTTGGTATCTCTGCACTATGTTCGTTTGGTGCAACTTGTGAGAATGTTTTCTGAACCAAGAAAAATGTGCGTCCATTTAACACGGTAGCAAAATAAAAATTAAGGTTGATTATTATTTGTTTGTTTCTTTTGTAGAAGCTTTAAACTTTTGCAGTTCATTAGCCTATAGCCTTGGGAAAGGTTTTTCTTTGGAAAACTCTAGCTATCAGCATCGAAAAAAGCCATTTGGGAGCCACGTCGTCGCTGCTGTCACGTAGTTAGCTAGAAAGTACGTAAATGTTGCGATTATATATAATTCCACTTTGCTCAACATAAAAACCACAACATCGTGTACGTTTGATTTAGAAATACAGAAGCACTCTCCACCAGACAACATGGAAATCGACGCGATGCCTCAACCGAACATGATTGCACCACTGTGTGTGTTGAATAAACAGCACGCTAGACGCTTGAACTTGTGTGAGTCCACTACGGAGACTCTCTTGATAAAATAGTTCTGAAAAGAACAAATAAATTAATTTCCCCGCTTTGTGAACGATGGAATAAAACACGAAACGTAAAGACACGTGTCGTATTTCCTTTCAGATTGCATCCGGGAAAATTAAATTTGTTTGCTGCTGCGGCACCGGTGTTGTTGCTGCTGCTGAAATTTTTTCTGTTGGTGTTGCTGCTTTGCTACCGTTCCAGTTGCTGAAGTTGAATTTGATTACTCTGTTTCTTTTCGAGTTCTTCCTTTTGGTTGATGATGTTAACTACCAATCAGTTAGAAATCGATTCGCAGCGGAGCAGCTGGTTTTATGCATAATAGAAGGTGAAATAACACATGGGTGGGGTTTACGATGCAATGTTTCGCTTTTCCGAAAAAAGAGTCCCAGAGTGTTCAATTTTGAGTAAAAAACAATTTTCGAGATGACAGTACTGTCCATTTTTGCATAGGAGACGTAATCACCAACACCATTAGTGTTGGGAAAACGCAATTTTGTTGTTTTTTGCCTACAAGCGTAATCATCCAAATTTTAATGAAATAATCTGTCCAGTTGAAGGATATTATCGGCAATATTTTTCCATTTGAAAACGCTGTGTCTATTTATGCGGACAATCAATCGTTTCAATGAACATTTGTCCGCATAGCTAGACGTAATCACCAGGTTGCTCTGTCTGTAGCGTTAGTATTTACATTTCAGATAATAGTCAAAACGTCTCGATCGGTAGTTTCTGTTGTTATAAAATCAAAAAGGTTTGGAAGAAATTTAGTGAAATGTCTGGAAAAGGTGTTCTGGATTCGTTGCGAATCTTTGATAGTACCTTTTTCCTGAATATTCTGGGATATGATAAGAACAGCAGGTTCGTGTTTTTTCAATCAATTTCAATCAGTAAAGACAATCTGCAATGTTGGTAACTTTAGCAACATGATTTACCGACATCACGATCCATCGCGTAAAGATGGTGGAGTGACTTACATCAACGGTATGAGTAAAAGCTGAGTATGTGGAATAATTCGATGTTGAAACCGAGGAGTTATAATTCTAAGAACCAATTTTATGTACATTTTACTACTGATCTGATTGTTTCATTATCTAGTTGAAGATTCAAATGCAGAAATTTAGGTAATTATAACATTAAAAAACACATAAATATAATTAAATGCTTCAGTTTTATATAAATTGTGTTTGATTGTACTCCATGCTTAGGGTGGCCGTCTTAACCCGTTCCCCCTATACAATAAGGATTTTGCTGCTATTTTAGTCGCTGCTTTTGGTCAATACAATTCGAGAAGCACAAATTGGGCTAATCTAAACGTGGGATTCAGCACGTTTAGATAGTGCTTGACGTTTTACAATCATTTATTTGCTTCTCTGAAAAAATTAACCATTCTCTTCATTGTGGTGGATGAGTAGAAATATTTGGTCGAAATATGTTGAGTTATAAGTATTCGAAATCATCAATTATTTCATACATGTTAATTTTGACATAGGACTATGTTATTGATATCTATATAAGGGGGTCACTCTACGAAAAATGTAACGATTTATTAAGAGTTTTCAAACGCATATTACTCAACATCGTTATGGCGACATATGTTGTGTTATATATCATTAGACAGGAAATTTATCCAGCATTTTTTTTGCATGAAACATGAACAAAAATAATAGTAAATAAATGATAACAAATTGACGATTAAAATGAGTATGTTTTCTTTCGATTGCACTAACCAATCGCTTTCTTCCCCATTGCGCAATGAGCAATTTGTCTGAATTCGGGCGTTAGCTCACAACGTGAGTTGATGCGTAAAATGAATTATTCTGCATTTACCGATAATAGGCAATAATCTTATATTATATTGTATGTAGTCTAATCAATTTGTGCTCAAATCATGTTTTTATCGTGTAGGTCTCACTACTAACAATTTGTGTAATTGTGGTCCAGGATGTCATAATATCGAGTATATTGTTTGGTTATGTGAAAAATGCAATTAATGAATTTAACTGGTTGCTGATTTAAATTCGAAAGTATATACTCACGCATATCAGATTCTAATAGTTTGAGTAGTCGCGATCATAATATTATGCTCCCCATGTATATCTTCCTAAGAAATCCGCTTTACTTCCTCGAATGCACTTGCCCATTCTCCTTTCCCTTTTTTATACAGAAACCGAACTAAGCACCCAATGTGATCAGTTTACTACAGAAGCTACACGAACTTCCCAAGAGAGAACTATGGTCATATAATGCCCAATATACATCACCGGGCTATAAAGTTGTTACAAGTAATGTTCCGGACAACGTGGTAACGAAGGAGAAAATGCTATTTTTATCTATAAAATATTTCAGTAGTCATAGATTTATTTGACCTAGGCTTATATTTATGTAGATTTTAACTGTTTAAACTTGTGTTTCAAAATCATATATGATGACACCTTTTCTTCTTCTACATAATTGAATAAACAGAAGAAATGGATAGTAATGGCTATAATAGTATTTTTGTGTACATTTTTGAACAGAATGTGGTTCCGGTCTTTACCACGTTATCTCATCTAACCTGTTTAAAGGATACAAGTTCTGCAGGAAACGGGTTTTTTCAGGGCTTCCATTTGATGTATCAAAAGAGAAAAAATACAGATTTTAAACAATGAAAAAACTCAATTCAAATGCAATTACTATACATAATCACAGTCCTATGTCAAGATCCCGTCCGTGCCCCTAGGCTCAGACCCATCAACTTTTTTCATTTTCCATATCCTATTAGACGTAGTTCTACGTTAAAAGTGGATTTGGCAAGGGATATATAGTTTCGAAGAGCGTCTTAGTTTTTTACAATAACTAATCAGAGAAAATAATCTCAAAAAGTGCCTCCAAAAAGTTCTGCAGACTTCTCGAGTATCGAGAATTAAACAAAAAATACTGTAACTTACCTGTTGCGTCCAACGCAATAAAGGTGGAGTCAACAAGCCGAGATCAGCAGCATCACATCACATCAGTTTGACAGTAGCAACCGCTACCCAACGAGTGATATAAATACGGGTACACTTGCCGCAAAATATTCATTCTCATCTCAAACTCTGTACCAGAAAGATCAAATAAATCAAGTGAATTGTTGCCACGAGTCTTTTTCTCTGCAGTGTCGAGCCGACCCCAACCAAAGCCTTTCTCAAGGCTCAGAGTAATAGTAAAGTTTTCCACCGTTCTCCCGCTTCACCGCTCATTGTTGCAGTATGAGTTGCTGCCCCACCGTTGGGAATTCCCCGCCTCACCAACAAGTTGATACAGCATCAGTCGCTGTCCCACCGCCGGGAATTCTCCCCCGATAACGTCGCGTCAAGACGAGGATCCGTGATCGGACAACGGAAGGTCCGTAGCGGACATTACCTCTACCTCTACGGACATTACCTTACCTCTACCTCGACATCTAGCGAATTGGACAGACCTGCAATGCGACACGAAAAATTGTACATTTTCGCCTCTAATTGGACATTCTTGTTAACAGCGAGTTTGGTACCCAAATTATCGCTCTAGATTGAATGTCACCACTAGACGTCGACACTGTACCATTGACATCGCAAATGTCCAATTACACAATCGCCTGTAATGCGATACTAAGTGATGCCTCGGTATGTCGGATTAGAGGTAACTAGTAAGTGGTTTCTACAGTATTTTGATTTAATACCCGATAATTAAACAACACTGGTCAAGTGTGAAGAAACTGCTGAGGGAGAAAGTTTTTTTTGAGACTTTCAGTCTCCAGGGCATTTTTATCCCAGGGAAAAAATTGTATTGTATTACCCAAAGTGAACTACAAACAAAATACAATTCTAATAGCTATTCAATATATCAAATACTCCTTTCTGAAATGTTTCCCGTTCTTATCTAGGTTCTAAGAGATCAACCTTGGTGATGTTTTTGATCTGACGAAACAATCTTTTCCGTATTACTTTTGGTATTACATTGAGGAAAAAGAGTCAGTTATCTTCCAATAGTTCTGGCCAATAAATGGCCACATAAACTAGTTGGAATGACACAGTGAAAAGTGAAGAGGTATTTGGAAGTAATTTTAGCGTGTTTAGATGTGATCGAGATTTGTCACTGTGCGATAAAAAATCGGAGGTGGTGTACTCATTGCTGTCAATGCTACGCTCAACGCGGTTCGTATTCCTAGTGAAAAACATAAAGAATTTGATGATGTGATGATGATGTGATGATGATGTGTTTCCCTCCCAATTTCGCCAAAAAATATTCGTATGAAAATTTTTTAAATATTGCGGATTCATTTATCGAAAAACTAGATCCCAAAAGTAAAATCCATATTTACGGTGACTTTAATCAAAATAAAATTGATTTCATTGCAGACGAGGAAAATGAATTATTATGAGTGAAAATGTGAGTGAGTGAGTGAGTGAAAATGAGACATTACAATTTATTTTCGATAAAACAAGCCAATCAAATCAACTCAATTCCAAATGAACTAAATTGTTACCTAGACTTGTTGTTCACAAATGGCACGGGAGATTTTCTTGTATTGAAAGCTATATCTCCTCTATGGAAAAACGAAAAATTCCACCTCGCTATTGAATACTCCTTACTCATTGATTACATTGATTACATTATTGAATACTCATTACTCATTGATTGATTACATTGATTACATATTTGTAGAGAACTTGATGCGGAGATATCACCACAATATAATAACTCATAGTGCAGAAAATAATATCAAATCCGATCCTAAGATTAATTTTTTTATTTCGCCGGCGATAAAATTGAATCTAATAATTTTCCATCACGTATGCAGTTTGAAAAATTTGTTGGATCAAATGATAAGGATATTAGTGATCTATTCGCCCGGTTTAAAAAAAAAACAATTGATGTGACTAGAGATTTCGATTACTTTTCGTTCTTACCAGAATATGCGAACACGGTTTCGATTGATAAAATCACTGTTAACGAACTTTCTGATGCGCTGGAGGTCTAGACCCATCAAATGGTTCAGGGCCAGATGATATTCCTCCTATATTGTTGAAAAATTTGGCAGACGCCTTTGTTCAGCCTTCATTATGGCTTTTCAACTTCTCGCTAAAATCAGCAGTATTTCCATCTGTGTTGAAAAAATCATTTCTTCTTCCCATACTCAAATCGGGAAACCGAAACTATCGTGGTATCGTCATTTTATCTTGTATCCCAGGGGTTTTCAGAATTTTTTTATGGTAGAGCACTTTTTATAGCAAAAATATGTAACGGAGCACCGGGATTTTTTCATCAAAAAAACAAATTCTATCTATTATGACATTACTCAACTGAGAACAACTCTATTTTGGTTACGCGTATCAGTTACACGACATCTAACCCGGAGAAAACAAAGTAAATTTCTATATTCTCAGTGAAATTGAATTGAAGATTTCTTTTTTTCGAGGTGGGTTTTCAAGAGGGAGCATTTGCTATAACTTCGCGGAGCACAAATTTCCCGCGGAGCACCATTTGAAAACCCCTGCCCTAAACTATTTGAATCCATTGTCAATAAGAAAATGTTCCATCAGCTAAAGCATCATATTTCATCGAATCAACATGGATTCTTTAAAGGAAAATCTACGACTACTAATCTGTTAGAGTTAACGGTAACGTTGTTGAGACACTCTACACCAGGGGTTCTCTGTTTTCGGCAAGAGACCTCTTTTCCAGAATTAAGTCATATCGCAGACCCCCATAGCCAAATTTCTTTGAAAATTATATCTATTTTTTTTCTTTACTAAACAGTTTTCAATGTGAAAGCATTGCAGTTGGTTAAATGTTAACCTCTCACGCAAACGGTCACGATTTCAATTCACACTTCCGACATACTTGGGAAAAAATGGAAGTAATGTGACAAACCAGCCAAAAGTGTTGAAAGTCACTATAATATAGAAAAAAAAATATTTCTCACCATATTCGACAAAATAAATAGAGATAAAATTTAGTAAATATAAAGTTTAATAAATAATTATTAATACAAATTACTCTCAAACTATAAAAACATTAATCTCAAAACAATCTATCTACAACTACCAAAATATCAAAATACGGTTCAATAATGGTTAGTAAAACCCTTAATCTTTACGTTCGAACCATTTTCAAATGGTTCCTTCGGTTTCGCGTTGTTTGTAGCCATAATGAAGCCTTTTTCGACAAAGTATGATGATAGAAAAACGAGAAGATATTTTTCAGCAATGTCTCACATCGCAGGTTAATGTTTTTCTATGTTTCGTTATAACTAGAACATATAAAAAACCTTGGTTATACTCCTGCCTCATCTGTGCTGATGATAATCAATTTTTCTTGCATTATCACCTTGGCTCATTCTATGGATGTGATATAAAGGGTGTGTCACATCAAATTGCATTACGGAAAAAACGGTGTAGAAATTCGCCCAGTAGACCGATCCTTTTGAAAATTTTAGACAGTAAAATAAAAACTATTAAACAACTTTTGGCATTTTCTTTTTATTCATACTTCGAGCCCAAGCCCGTATGCTCGCACCTTCCTCTTTACCCCGTCCATAAGGTTCTGTACAACGTCAGGTTGTAGTTTTTTTTGAACAGGAATCCATTTTCTCTTATGTTCCGCCTCCGATTTGACAACTTCTGGGTTCTTCCTGAGGGACTGCTTCATAATCGCCCAATATTTCTCTATTGGGCGAAGCTCCGGCGCGTTGGGCGGGTTCATTTCCTTTGGCACGAAGGTGACCCCGTTGGCTTCGTACCACTCCAACACGTCCTTTGAATAGTGGCACGAAGCGAGATCCGGCCAGAAGATGGTCGGGCCCTCGTGCTGCTTCAATAGTGGTAGTAAGCGTTTCTGTAGGCACTCCTTAAGGTAAACCTGCCCGTTTACCGTGCCGGTCATCACGAAGGGGGCGCTTCGCTTTCCGCAAGAGCAGATCGCTTGCCACACCATGTACTTTTTGGCAAACTTGGATAGTTTCTGCTTGCGAATCTCCTCCGGAACGCTGAATTTGTCCTCTGCGGAGAAGAACAACAGGTCCGGCAGCTGACGAAAGTCCGCTTTGACGTAGGTTTCGTCGTCCATTACCAGGCAATGCAGCTTCGTCAGCATTTCGATGTACAGCTTCCGGGCTCGCGTCTTCCCCACCATGTTTTGCCTTCCGTCGCGGTTAGAAGCCTTCTGAACCTTGTATGTACGCAGGCCCTCCCGCTGCTTGGTCCGCTGGACGAATGAACTTGACAAATTCAGCTTATTGGCGACATCCCGGACCGAACTTCTCGGATCACGTCTAAACTGCTTAACTACGCGCTTGTGATCTTTTTCACTGACGGAGCATCCATTTTTGCCGTTCTTCACCTTCCGGTCGATGGTTAGGTTCTCGAAGTATCGTTTTAGTACTCTGCTGACTGTGGATTGGACGATTCCCAGCATCTTACCGATGACCCGATGTGACAATTCCGGATTCTCGAAATGAGTGCACAGGATTAATTCACGACGCTCTTTTTCGTTCGACGACATTTTTCCAAATTTACGAAAAATTGACAGTGAAGCATGGCCAACGTGATCTATACACTCTTATCTGATTATAAGCGAAAGCTGAAGATATAATTCCTAAAAATTAAATTTCTACAGCGTTATTTCCGTGATGCAATTTGATGTGACACACCCTTTTAATAGGGGAAATCAGGGAAAAAACGATACTGTGGGTAAAATCGACATCCCCTGATTTTATCAGTTGGAAGCAATTTTTTGAAAATTTTCCGATGTCCACTTATGATATAATAACAAATTGGTCATTTCCTACGTTTCGAGTCACCCAACAGCTGCGGAAGTCGCTCGGCTGTCAAAACAAACAAAAGCACAGAACCGTAAAGCCCATATATAATTTCGCTCGTGGAATTTAAGTGTTTAAGTCGGAAAATTTAGGAAAATTCGATACTTTTATGAGCCTCATTCATCGTATCGTTGTTCAGTGTAGTTTGTGAGACGGTAGGTGGTGTTGTTTTTTATCAATGCTCGAAAACATTGTTTTTAAAATTCGAGTCCATTAGGATTAACACCGACACCTTCAGTCAGGGTAAAACCGACACCTGGTTTGTGTTTCACAGACACGAAAAATGCGTTCCTACTTTTTGTAGATGCCTCGTGTTTATATTCAAAAGACAAAACGGCTGAGCTGAATTGATAAAACAGCCAAAACCAACGTTGAATCGGGCATGTCAACAAAAAAAGCCTGGAAGAGCTCATGGTGGCCCTTCGTTCAACGTTCAGCGGAACATTTCACGTGGATGTTCGACTAAGTGTCCACATAGTACATAGATAACCTCTCAATAATTTGAAATTATTGTAACAAGTTTTCATTCTTTCCTTCAAAGGTGTCGGTTTCATACGCACTCCCATTTATTTCACTCGTAAACATCAATTTTTCTATTCTATCAAAATTCGAGTTCTACTCAAAAAATGATCAACAGATGCTGTAGAATGGTTAATAAAAAGTTGAAGAGAAGTTCTGTAATGATTTGAAGTCGAAGACATAGGGTAGATCTGGGGATTATGTGGAAGTTTTTAAGGTTAAGCTTGTGTAATGCGAGTAATGTGAGTGACATATGATAATATAACATGGTCTTGAAGCTTTTGTGATAATTTTGATAAATGCGGAATCTGTGAATATTCTCTTCTGCATCAATTTTGTTTTGAAAGTTTTATCAGAAGAGCCGATATTATTGATGTTGTTTCAAACAAGTTGAAATCGTCACCCTGCAGCTGAAATACAAATTTAAAAAAGCTGAAAATATTGCTATGTTATGTGGTCAGTGAACTCCAGCGTGTAGAAGTAACCGAGTAAAGATTTCGTCATTTTTCTCATAGAGCTTAGCAAATAATCGAGTGTTCAAAGAATTGCTTCGAAAGTTTTTGATAGCACTCATAACATATAGTAAAGACTGATGCGATCTAGGGCTCAGATTTGTTGCTACTAAATGCTGTCTGTGAATCACGCAGTGAATGGCCAGTACCTTACGCAGTTGAAACTTTGAGTAAGCTGTAAAACCACGATGACGACCAGCGATTGATGGTGCACCATCAGTCTCAATGTTCTTCCATGGAATAGCTTTTTCGGTAAAAAAAACGATCGATTCTCCTCTTGTATTAGTCTTGATATATGTAGCAAAAATCATTTCTTGGTACATATTTTCTCCTTCAATATATCGAACATACCCTAACAACAGAGCTTCATTGATGGGTAATGTAAACTCGTCCAGCTGGAGAAAAAATCTGTTGGTCTATAATAAATTGAATAACATTTTTCCCTCATCGCGACATAATTAAAAAAAAAAAGATTACGCCGAGCACATCGATGACCAAGCATTTTGGAAAATATGAACTTGCAACTTAAGAACAAGCTTGTTATACGGTAGAATATCAGGAGCATGTTTGGACATGAATTTGATGATGACTTCCTTCGTGTTAAATCATGTATATGTTCAAAATACAGAGAAATGTTAAACGTCCTTGAAGGACTCGTACGCTCAAACATATTATCTTGTACAATCCTTTTTCACTAGCCGAATTTTTCATCTTGTACTTTTTGTACATTTTTATTTTCATCTTGTGCACTCAATGTCTTGTTGAGTTTTTGAAATATACAGCAATGATATTTTCTACTAAAATATTAGTCATTCTCAGGGTTGACACATATACAGAATATTCTGTATATTACAGATTTTTCGCCAAATTTCAAATACAGAATCGGTATATACAGAATTACAGATTTTTTGCAAAGTGTACCATTGGCATACGCAAAATCATACCGTTAGGAAGGCCATGATTTGTAGCCATGGTACGACAGTAACAAAATGAAAAAAAGTGAGAGTTTAGTTCCAACCACCAAACAGAGAAGTCGAAATAAATCAAGCTCTTAACATTAAAAATTAATTTCATTCTTTGGAAGAACTTAACAATTTTGGCGACGAGGAGAAGTTCTTGCCATTTTCCGGAAGCAACGTCAAGCTTGTTCCTGTTCCTATTTAAGTTTAAATTCCGTTCCGCTTCTGAAGCCCTCAAACCGTCACGAATTCAAGAATGGCCGACGCAGATTTGAAGCAAGCGATTCTCCGGCTGACTGATCTCATCGCAAACCAGCAGCAGCAGATTGCAGCTCTCCAGCAGGGTAACGCCAATCAAGTTGGAAGCGAGAAGATCATCGAGTCACTCTCCACGGGAATCGACGAGTTTCAGTACGAACCAGACGGCGGCATCTTCTTCGATTCGTGGTATGCTCGATACGAGGACGTGTTCAAGGAGGACGGAAAGCATTTGGATGACAAAGCAAAGGTCAGGCTACTTCTGCGGAAAATCGGCACGCAATTCCACGAACGCTACGTGAACAGTGTTTTGCCGTGAACTTTTTGGACGCCAAAAGTCACTCTTCAACGCACGCTACCAGTGTCTTCAATGCGTGAAAAATGAAGTCGACGATTTTTCATCTTACGCAGCATCGGTGAACAAGCACTGCGAAGCGTTCCAGATCGAAAAGCTATCCAGCGACCAATTCGAGACGCTCAGGTTCGTATGCGGTCTCCAGTCACCACGCGATTCGGATATCCGGACCTGGCTGATCGGGAAGTTGGAAGCTGAAGAAAACGCGCCGCCCGCCGACGGTGCCAACCTCAAGCTTGAAAACCTGGTTGAGGATTGCAACCGCATCATCAACCTTAAGCAAGACACGCAAATGATCGAGAAAGGTTGTACGGACAAGTCTAAAGTCAACGCAATCTCTCGTCATCGTACTTCAAACGGAAAGGAGAAGAAGTCACCAAAAACACCTTGCTGGTTCTGTGGGGATCTTCATTATGTCAAGGAGTGCCCCTACTAGACACACACATGTTCAAAGTGTAAACGGAAGGGCCACAAGGAAGGGTACTGCTCCTCATCCGAGAAGAAGCCGACAAAGCAGATCGACAAACCCAAACCTAAGGACATCGTCAAGTCTAAAGGTATTGCGGTTAAGCGAGTTGATCTGAAAGCAAAGCGGAAGTTCGTGAAAATCGACATCAACGGTGTACCAGCAAAGTTGCAGCTCGATTGTGCATCTGACATCACCATCATCTCCAAACGAACTTGGACATCGGTGGGTAAGCCTGTCATCGAGATAACGGATGTCGCTGCTGTGAGCGCCTCGGGTGACGGCATCGACATCGTAGGTGAATTCAACACTGAAATCACCATCCAAGACGTGACGAAAGTGGGCCGCATTTTCGTTACAAGCAATCTGGATCTCAACGTTCTGCATCATCTCGCCAGTCCAGTTTTCTGATTGGGCTGCACCTATCGTCGTGGTTCGCAAATCTGATTTCTTCTCCTGTATCGATCTTTCGGATGCCTATCTCCAGGTCGAAGTTGAAGAAGCTTCACGAAAACTGCTAACGATAAACACACACAAAGGTCTGTTCCTGTACAACCGATTGCCACCCGGAGTCAAATCCGCACCAGGTGCATTCCAGAGGATCATCGACAGTATGCTAGCCGGAATTCCTGGAGTGAAACCGTACCTGGATGACATTCTAATTGCTGAAAAGGCCCAAGAAGAGCACGATCGTAGTCTGAATGATGTGCTCCAACGTATTCGTGGGTGTGGATTCTATCTGCGCATCGAGAAGTGCCGTTTTTCACTTCCGCAGATCATGTTTCTGGGTCACATCCTCGACAAGGATGGTCTCCGCCCGGATCCAACCAAAACAAGAGCAATCTTTGAGATGTCAGCACCAACGAATCTGTCGCAACTGCGTTCATACCTGGGTGCGATTAACGACTATGGACGGTTCGTTGGACAGATGAAGGAACTCCGAGCGCCGCTGGACTGTCTACTGAAGAAACTTGTCGAAGGGGAGAAGGCAGTAATGTTCCAGGATCTGCAGACGTTTCTATCGGTTTACCGGTCAACACCAAACAGAAGAATAGATGGTAAGACGCCAGCTCATCTATTTCTAGGTCTACCGCTACGAACGACACTGGATCTGCTGAAGCCGTGTCCTCCAAGTCCAACGCTGGTCAACGAAAAGCAAAATTCCCAGTTCAACAGACGACATTGTGCGATGGAAAGAACCTTTGATGCTGAAGAAATGGTCTTTGCCCAGGTTCATTATCGTAACACAACAGAATGGGTTCCAGGTCAAATCATCGAGCGCAAGGGTAACGTAAACTACACCATGTTGCTCGAGAACGGACGACTCATTCGAGCACACACAAACCAAATTCGACAACGATATGGAAGCGATGCCGATGCTGATTCTACACCTCAAAATCAACTTCCTTTGGCACTGCTGATCGATGAATTCAATTTTCAAGATATGAACCCTCCGGATCCAGTAGTTCCTCCAAAAGAAGATGAGCAACCGATTCCTGATGATGAGCCGATGCCTGTCGATGATGAACAAGAAGTTGTTGAAGACGACGTTAACGACGATTTTTTTTCCAAATTATATATTTTTATCAAGGCTCATATGGCGTTAGCCTCACGGGGCCGGGAGTTCAATACTTTGACAATTTTTCTTATTATCTATGTTAGTAATATGTAACCGACTACTCGCGGTTGGCTCGAGGTTAGTATTACAAGTGTTTTCGTAATTCGGATGTTGCTGTCTCCAATGCTCTGTACGTGTGCCCGACACGGGATACTTCCTATTGGGATGCAGCTGACCCTTAATCAGCAACGCCCCCCTAGTCTGTACCTCATATCTAGCGTGGTGCGTTTTTCTCGACTCGAGGAATCCAGGATAGAATGGTCACTAACCGGCGCAATCATCAGTTCATGTAGAGTTGTCATGAGCGGTACAACCTTTGGCTCTTGTTGAATGATCAGTGGACTGCACAACCTTTGGCCCGTGTATCTGTAAAGAGTGTGTGTATGTATTGCCGCGACTAAGTAAAAGTTTATCGATCGGATAGGAGGGATATGAAACGGGGACACAACGAAGGAAACATCATTAAACGTTGACATCGGCGTTCCTGAGGAACAGGTATAGATGAAGCAGAAGATCAGGATCACGGCTACCTAAGATATCCCGGACGGGGATCTCCGATTGCCTGCCTTGTGCTCTCAGTGCTCTAGAGAGCTGAGAGCGAGCAGTATGGAACCGGATACACGACCAGACAACATGCTCGATGTCGTGGTAGCCATCACATAGATTGTTTGCTGCGAGCCCAATGCGATAGAGATGCGGTTAACGACGATGAATCTGATGTTCCTATTGAAGACTCTCCACAACCCGTCAGGCTAGAAGGAAGACTTCGTAGGCTCCCAGCATGGCTTGCACCGTACGATATTTTCTAAAAAAGGAAGATGTACCATTGGCATACGCAAAATCATACTGTTAGGTAGGCCATGATTTGTAGCCATGGTACGACAGTAAAAAATGAAAAAAGTGAGAGTTTAGTTCCAACCACCAAACAGAGAAGTCGAAATAAATCAAGCTCTTAACATTAAAAATTAATTTCATTCTTTGGAAGAACTTAACACAAAGATACAGTTTTTTAAGATATTATATAATTCAAATTTGAATTTAAATTTAATTACAGTTCATTTTCTCTGTCTACCTTCTTACTTATAAACTTTGTTTTTTTTTATCGTTGAGTCATGAATATATGTGCCTTGATTCATAAAAAAATTGAACCGTATGAAATGTCACCTCACTTCTCCATTCCTGCTAAGGATGTTTTTGTGACACTTCTTGATAATTCCACATTCATCAGTGTGTGTTGAGTAAATATTCTCGCTTCACAATGCGAACAAAACAAATTTCTAAAATCGGTTGGTTTGCACAATAATAGACTCTATCTTGAAAGCAAAGAACTATGTCTCGGCTCAATAAGGAGCGTCACGGATGAAATTGACGGAAAATTTAAGTAGAGCAAAATTAAAAAAAACCATGTATAAACATCATACAATTTATTATGAGAAAACTTTTTTAAATTTATTTTGTTGTATTGATAGGACTTAGGCAAACCATGAATTAGAATAATAAATTCAAAATTTTGATACAGGTTTTTTGCTAAAAATACAGATGTACAGATTTTTTCAGAAAATTTTACAGGATCAAATGTGGCAACCCTGGTCATTTTTATAACAGGGTGGTTCACGTAACACAATTTATGGAGCATCTTAAATATATCAAAGAAGAACTTGTGTTATTTTATAGGGGTCGATATTCAGACCCCATCGACCCCTAAAATCAATTTTCGTTTCTGTCGACTCCTGGGAAACCGAAATCGACCACTTTGAGAAATCCTGTTCTACACAGACTTCAGCAAGGCCTTCGATAGAGTAGATATTCTAATGCTCATCTTCAAACCGCAACTTATGGATATAACAGGAACTCTATTGAAATGGGTAGAATCTTATCTTAGCAATAGAACACAGACTGTGCGTTTCAAAGGAAAAACCTCTAGTCCAGTGAATGTCACATCCGGAGTTCCACAGGGTTCTCATTTAGGTTCCCCGCTATCCATGTTGTTCGTAAATGATGTGTCGACCAACCTCAACATTCTAATTTATGCTGATGATATGAAATTGTACATGGAAGAAACTAAGCGTTGTGATCTAGATCTCTTCCAATAGGAAATTGATATTTTCTATGAATGGTGCGTAAGAAGTCTTCTGGATATTAATGTTAAAAAGTGTAATATTATTACGTATACTCGAAAACATGAGACATATAACATCGTATGTTCTTTAGGTCTAGAAACTGTAGAGAGATGTGTAAAAAATAGAGTCTTAGGTATAATACTCGCTTCTAAACTTACTTTTGTCGAGCACTACAACGCGATGATCAATAAGGCAAATAGTATGCTCGGATTCATGAAAAGATATTCTTACAATTTCAGGGATCCATACACAATCAAGACTTTGTATGTATGTTAGATCGATTTTAGAATACTGTAGTGTTGTATGGGCACCCGTTCAGAAACAATTTGTGTTATTTGCTCTGAGAAAGTTAGGTTGGACAACATTTCCACTTCCTCCATATGAAGCTCGTTGCATGTTGATAAGTATTGAAACGCTTAAGAAACGGAGAGAGATTGCTGATATTTCATGTTTTATTAACTTGGTCTCGGAACGGATTAATTCAGGAAACTTACTCCAAAAACTAAATTTGTATGCGCTGTTCACGAAATTTATTCAAACCAATTTCATTTAAAGCTTTATACGCTATGAATGGGCCACTCAATAGAATGATGAAAACATACAACAAGCACAGTGATGTAATTGATGTGACAATGTCGAAGAATTTACTAAAAAAAATCTATCACTGAGAGATCATCGTAAAATATACTGCATTAGTTATATAGAACTAATTTTAATGATTATTTCTTATTTAATTTTTTTTATGAATTATTATGTAAGTAATTGTAGTCTACGATCGTATGACGAAATGAATGAATAAAAAATATATGATCTAGATCGGATCATTCAAACCTAAAAACATTAAAAATGAACCTAATCCTGGATAACAATGGACTTATTTTCCCTTCTACCTAATACGCGCTTGCTCTAAAGTTGAATCAGTGAAACGAAAATGAATGGAAATGAAAGTGTTATAAAACCAAAAAGTGAAAGATGGATACAAGATGAATTCCATTCGCTTCAGTACACATTGAGACAAGTTGCTACCAGCAGATAAAATGCATCAGACGGGAGATATATTGTTATTCAACTCCATTTGCTGTGTAATAAAGTGAACCGATGCTATATAAAAATATATGATGGCACTACGATAAAAAGGAATGTAAGAAATCACCAATATGAAACGGGCGAAAAGTGTTTGCGCGAACGCACGTAAAGCTTCACAGCTAGTTGTCAGGAGCCATTAATATGTTTTATCAACTTACTACAAGAGCTTCCAACTCTTGGTTACTTGTAAATCTTCTTCTTCTTAAATGGCACTAGTGTTCCCAGTGAAACTTTTGCCGTCTCAACGTAGGTGTTACATGATTAGTAGTACTCAGTTGAGATTTATTATGCCAAATAACACGTCTTGAATGTATTCTGAGTGGCAAGCCCTAGAATATACGTGACCACAGTGCTTTGACGAAAATCTCTCAACCAGAACGACTGTGTGACGCTAACCTCTTGGTCACGGGAGAACACATGTATGTAGAAGATTCAAAAAATATAAAAATGATCTTGTCAATTCAACTGTATCAAAAATGTTCACCCAATTTATTCTACATGGTCAAATCACAGAGAGTAGAAATTTTAATTGAAACCATAAAACCGTCAAAATAATTTACACAGGATGCAGCACTTCGTTGCTTACAGAGTTCCTGGGGCTGGAGCAAGGTTCAGCGACTGCTGGGAGATGGCGTGTCCTTCCAGTGGGGCGTCATGGATAGCTCCACGAGTGGCAGCCAGATAACGACCTTCCTGCTGGGCAAGAACGGCAATGGCTGGCTGATGGACATAAGCGGTTGGAACGACCGAAGCGTGGGCAGCGTAGCTAATAGCTGGGGCAACGGCGGAGTAAGCCAATGGAGCGGCGTAAGTCAGTGGGGCACCCAGGTTCTGCTGGACGACGGTGGTGTGGGGTGCAGCCAGGGCCAATGGAGAGGAATAGGCCAATGGGACAAGGGCTCCTTCGGTGAGGGCGAGAACCATCATGACTACAGCTGCGATGCACTATTCAAATGGAAACAATGTTGATTGCATGTTGTAATTTAGATAATGTGACGTATCACAACTCACCTTCATGATTTTTGTTTAAATGATTCTCGTTGAGAAGCGGAATAAGTGAATAGTTTTGAACGTTGATGTGTTATGCTTCCAGAATAATTTAGTCCGGCCTTATATACTCAATGAGATCTTCTCAAGTAGCCGAAAAAAAAATTATTGACACTGGTTCCCAAGAATCGAAACTGGTTCATAAACATTGATACAGTTGTGCTTTTTTGTGTTCTTTGCTATGTGAATCATTTTTATTTCGCATATTCTTTATTTTAAGTGTGCGTGGGCGATTGATATTTGATCTGTAGTATCATGTAATTCATTATTGTAGAATTTTGGGCACATGAATATATTCTCGTTGATGTCATCTTAAATCAAAACGTCTTTCTTCAAATGAAATTGAATGTGGTTTTAGGAGCACTACAAGAAAAAGGGTTAAAAAAATACATTTTAATTACTAGATGGTTTGCACGTCGATCAGCAGTTTACGAAATATGATTTCCTCGATTTTTCATCCAAACCATCAATGTTTTCTTTTACAAAATCACCCTGCCCCTTTTTCAAGAATGTTGGAAGTTTTTTTTTTGTTTTCGAACCAATATCGCAGAATTAAAAGCAATTCGAATAATTCCTCTGCTGTTTTATTAGGACTAAAATACTGTACAGTGCAAAATTTTTCTCATTACTAATTTACAAAGTTCCAGGAGCGGGAGCCAAGTTGAGAGATTTCTGGGAGAGCAAATGTCCGGCAAGTGGGGCAGTATGGATCGAGCCCCGGTTAGCGGCCACATAGGATGCTGGACCAGCAGCAGCCGCAATCAAAGGAGCTGGAGCGGCGGCCAAAGCAATTGGACCGGCAGCTGAAATCGGGATGGTAGCCGGAAGTCCAGAACCAATCAGGGCTGGGGATGATATAGCGGCCAATGGTAGAGCGGATGCAATTCCCAAATTTGATTGGATAACAGTAGGGGATGCTGCCAATCCAAGCGCGTTTAGCTGAAGTGCCTTCAGTCCTAGAGGATTTACTCCCAGTGGGCTCAATTCAAGTGAATTCACCCCCAGTGGGCTTAATCCCAGTGGACTCAATCCGAGTGGGCTCAGCCCCAGTGGCAGAATCGATGCGTGGGCTACTCCGAGCATAGCTACAACGACAGCAATGATGGTCTGGAAGAATCAAATTTCACGAATTGTTTGATTGATTTGCAAATTGTATATTATTTACCTTCATTTTGTTAGGTTTTTTTTGGTGATGTAAGCTGTAATGTTTACTAAACAATGGTTAGATTTTCACTGATGATTGAGGTCTGCCACTTTGGGTTTATATATCCACACCGAAGATATTGGGTCATTCAAAGAACTTAGAGTTAAACTTAGAAAGGGATTGTATGGGTTCTACCAAACAAGTCACCGTGTATGATGAAATTGTTTTGGCCAGTTGCTGAATACTCTTGTGGATGTTGTTTTAATTAGAGCAAAATGATAATGAAACCATGAGCAGTATGAATAATTCCATAGCTTGCCGTGTCACAGCTGATCCAGAACGCCTCTTCTAGGAGCCGAGTTGCGTAAGCCACCAGTAGCTTTTCGTCAGATTGCTTTCACCGCCAATTTACTATTGGATATACTGACGTAAAGAATATTAAACCGTTAAGCAATCGATGAATCAGTTGCATCATATCATACAAAGGAGCTTGTTAATAGAATATAGCCCAAGGACACTTTCTTGCTTCATGGTAATTAGAACATTCGGAACATTCATTTTCAGGTATATATACCAGAAGTTGGCACAATCAGTCATCAGAAAGCATCACAACTTTGTTTAATAAACAAACGATCCTGTAGAACAAATACTCAACAAAATGAAGGTGAACAAACCTTAACAAAATTTAGCTATAATTCTGAATAATATGATCTTCTATTTTCCAGACCATCTTCGCCATCGTCGCTGCTATTCTCGGAATGGCCCACGCATCGGTTCTGCAACTGGGTTTGAGCCCACTTGGGTTGAGCCCACTGGGAATCAACCCACTGGGAGTAAACCCACTTGGATTGAGTCCACTGGGAGTGAATCCTTTAGGACTGAAGGCACTCCAGCTGAACTCGCTTGGATTGGCAGCATCCCCTACCGTCATCCAATCGAATTTGGGAATCCCATCCGCTCTACCGTTGGGCGCTATCTCCTCCCCAGCTCTGATCGCTTCTGGACTTCCGGCTGCCATTCAAATTCAAGCTGCCGCTCCGATTACTTTGGCCGCCCAAGCTCCTCTGATTGCGGCTGCTGGTCCAGCTTCGTATGTCGCTGCCAACCGTGGCTCAATTCATGCTGCCCCACTTGCGGGTCATTTGATTTCCCAGAAATCGCTCAATTTGGCCCCCGCTCCCGGAACGTTGTAAGTTAGATGCCCTTCAAAAATTGAAAATCTATGTACAGTGCAATAGGTTAGTGTTAATAAAAAATAGCATTCTTATCAATTATTGCCCTTCTGGCCCATTCTTTGATTCAAATTCAGACAGACCGAGCGACGATAAACTTAAAAATGCCACCCGCTTCACGCAAAAACAGCTTATAGCACAACTCCTGTTGATCGCACAATATCAAGGTCGTTTGGTGTGATCGAAATTCCATTCCCCTGGATCTCCTTCCCTCCTCTCACTACGAGTAGATTTATAATACGCCCGTCAGGAATTAGCCCCAGCTTTTTGCGAGTGTGTCTCTTTCCCTCTTCAAAACAATTTGTTGTTTCGCGCTACACAAGTACCCCAAGCAACAAGGGAGTAACCGTAGTAAACCTACTGATCCGTGGTCTTTTCCTTCATTCCTCCGCCATAGCTTTCGTAGTTTTTCTTTTTCGTTGGCGCTTTGTTTCATATCGTTTTTAATGGATTCTGGCTCTTCTCGGTAGAAAGACCGGCAAACCCTCGCAGGTCCGGTCAAAGCCATAAAATGTAGTTTTCAATTGTCGCTTGCCCAGTTCATACATATCCAAGCCGATCACCGATCGAGACAGATGTTAAGATGCCGAGCGCGTGGTTCTGTACGGCCGCGTATGCCTTCACTGCCAACCTGCCAACGCCTTTTGCCCACCGGGGTGATCGCGATTGTACCGGGTGCGTTTAGTGGGCTGAACATTACTTGAGCAAATTTTTAATAGCCTTCAACGAATATGAAACAAACTTAGAATACATTCATATTGAACAGTGGGGAGATTGAAAAAAACGACATTCATTCGTGACAAATCGACATGAGGAAAAATGGGTTCTAAGTTACAAAACATTTGCGATAGAGTTCTTACCCTTTTTTTCTTAATTGTGGTTTTAAATCATTCGCCATCTACAGTAGAAATACAAAGACTATTCATTATCTTTAGTTCTTTGCGACCCTTAACTCATCTCTATATTCACTTATTCATTTCATTTATCATTCGACGATACAAACAAATTAATAAAACTTTCCAAAAAAACATTTACATTTACATTCGACCCAGCATCGCTTTCAACGCTTCAAGTACAACCATATATTCATTGAGGATTCTAAAGTTATTGGTTTTGAATCCGAAACGAAATATTTACCGGAAATTTGTGTTTTCAAAGAAAATGTTTTATTGATTATCTAAATTTATATTATCGCCTTCAAAATAATCCTCTTCTGAGGCAATACACTTTTTCCAACGAATAATCCATCGAAATCATCGAAACATTTTATAGCTGTACTCAGTTATTGCCCTCAGTTCACACTTCATTCGAAATCATTTTTATGTGCACAATGCAGTCAAAACGGGTCTCACGAAGCGGCAATTTGAGTTTCGGAAATAGAAAAAAGTCACACCAGCCATATCGCCAGTAATTCCGCGTTGGATGAATGTGGAATCAGAATTGGATCGTTCAAACATGTCTTCTGCCACTTGATTGCGAAGATTTGAAAGAAAGAAAATTGAGCTCCATTGTTGATGGTCGTGCCCTTGACTTGGTAAATTGTTCATCTTTTCTCGGCCGTCTTTGAATGCTGTTATATCATTCATACACCCTTATTTTTGACATAGTTGAGTTACCTAATGTATTCTGGAAAATTTTCACCTTTTCGGCACAAGAAATTTAGTTTGCAACACAAAATTTCACACAATATCTTTGACCAATAGAATTATCCATATCAAAAATCGCCGAGCAAAGAAAAACTTAACTTATTCCTAGTGTCGCTGTAATCAAACAACAGATCGCGTTCAAAACTGACATTAAGACGGAAAATAGTAACAACACAAAAAAAAAAAATTAAACATGTTCAGCAGGAAGATTTAAAATTGCAAATTCTTGGTATATATTTGATAGAATGTATATCTTCGCACTTGGGGCATTGAAAGAAGCGCTGGGTCCAATGGAGCATTTACTAATGAAATCGACAGGAAAACATGAGTATTTTTGATTTGAATGAAAGTTTGTATGCCGTTTGGGTTGGAGGAAATATGAGTTTTCCACAGCAATTGGGATTTTTTTGACTCAACTGTAACTTTTGAAAAGGGCATATCGATCGTTAATCTGCCGGGTCATGGTTTTGCCTTCGTTGCTAAAGTAAGCTTATTCCTGCTGTTATCTCAGGATGCAAAATAAAGCTGAGGCACCTCGGTCATGCTGGAGCAGTTCAATACAGTGGTCCAATGTACGATGCAATTCGTTCTGGAAGGCACTATTCTTCGAACGCATTTTCTCATGGGCTTGATTTTCAAAATGCGTGAGCTACCTGAATTCGAGATTACTCGGTATCAAGGAATAATCAAGCCAGTAATTAATGCAGATGGAGGACCAGACGAGAATTTCCTTTTGACGTAGGATTACGTCTTTCGGGAACATATTGGGGTACAAATTGAAAGTCGAAAATCGAGCACATCGTGAAAAATGTCCAATTTCAAACGCTTATTGTTCATTTCATGATGGATTGATGAAATTTTTACGTCAATCGATTTCGGCACTCCATAACAATTTTTTATATTGAAGAAAATAACATATGTCATGAAACTAACTATCGAACGATTGAAAAATCTCAACCCTCATTCTAACGGAAATGTTAAATGTTAAAATGTATGTTAAAACTTAAATGAAATTTTTCACACCATGTTATTAATTACTTGAAACACGTATTCTTGATTCTTATTTCACCATTTGTCGATACATTTCCGACATTTTTAATGAGACTTTTCATTATAATAATCCTTAATTATAAAGTTTAAAGTTATCTTCAAAAACGATTTTCTTATGAGATTTTTTCCCCGTCTGCAAACAAAGTGTTTTTCATTGAAATAGAATACTAATTTGATACACAGAAATTAATTTTCATTATAATTTTAATTTCAAAAACGTGTTCATTCTGTCTGAAGGTCAATTATTATTTTTGGCGCCCCCTAAACTGATGTTTACCAGCCCAATGCCGTCAACGCGAATATAATAGTTGAACAGACAAGGAACAAATGAAACTGAACTGATGTCAAGAAACGAAGAGCGAGAGACAGTCAGTTCATTTGAATCTTAGAGCTCTCACACTCTCTGCAATTCTTCAGCTCTTTTCCCTTCTGCATCATTATCAAAGTGAGCTAAAGAGCTGTTTTTTTTGCGAGCTGTTCCATGTCAACTCACTTCAAAGAGTCGATTCTTCGGAACAGCTCATGAGCTGATAGCACATCTCTACATGAATGTATGAAAGTGCTTTTGCTCCTAACGAAATATGTTCCCTAACAGAGACGTCAAAACCAAGCTGCCTGGGGGAAATCGACATCGAAAAAACATGAAAGTAGCGGGAGCATTTGTTCACACCGAAATTTGTTCCCTAACAAAGACATCAAAATCATGGGGACCGGGGGAAATCGGCATTGCAAATATATGCAAGTCGAGGCGGGGGGGGGGCGTGGCGGGTAAATAAGGAAACCACTGAACCAATCGACATGAAAATTAGTATGTAGGGTTTTTTGGGATCGGGGAAGGTTCTTATGATAGTTCGAGACCCCTCCCCCTCTCTAAGGGGGGGTTGCCATACAAATGAAACACAAATTTCTGCATTACTCGAAAATTAATCAAGTAAATGAAACGAAATTTGGCATGTGGAGGTTTTAGGGTGCAATAAATGGTTCTATGGTGGTTAGACACTTAACCCCCCTCTCTAAGGGGAGGGGGGAGGAGTGTGGACTGCCATACTAATGAAACACAAATTTCTGCATTACTCGAGAAATTAATCAAGCAAATGAAACGAAATTTGGCATGTGGAGATTTTAGGAGACAAGAAACACTTCTCAGGTGGCTCAACACTCCTCCCACCTTTCTAAGAGGGGCTGCCATAGAATTGAAACACAAACTTCTGCATAACTTGAGAACTAATCAAGCATATGGAGCAAAACTTGAGATGGGAGAGTTTTTGGGTACGAGAAATGTTTCTATGATAGTATGACACTGCTTCCTCTATTGGAAAGGAGAGGGGGTCCCTTAAAAATAGAATACATATTTCAACCAAACATATTTCAACCGAACATGACATGACGGAAAACTCTAAAGGAAAATGGGAAAATTTGAAAAATTCATTTCGCATGTGTTCTACAATTACATATTGACAAGCGTTGTTAGTTCATTTGATGTTTGCGGTAACGAAATAAATCTTCGTTCGAAAGTGGAAATGGATTTTAATGTGATAAAACGCACTCCTTCGCACTTCTTCTATCTATATAAATAAAAATGGATCGTCGAATGTGTTGATAAGAGCAAGACTCGAGGAAGGAATTGTCCGATATAGGGCTGTCTTCATATTTTCCGTATCAAACATTTATTCCATGTATAGGAAAAAAAATGTTATTTGTAAGTGGATGAAAAATCTTGCACGAGAATTGTGTCTGAAAATAATCTGTTATTATAATGTCGAGTTTTGGTAGAAGTACTGAAATTTTATAGTAAAAAGTCACAGGAGGGTTGTGTCCGAGACACGACCGCATAGTTGACGTAGGATTCCGTTGGGCTATCTGTTGATTTTGGATATGTTTGAAGAATTACATCGTTAAACTCTTTGAAAATGAAAGGGCCATTTTGTTTGGTTGTTGGGAATTGTTTGTTCACTCCACCGGTGTTCACCGAGTGATTATGACAGAAGAATGGTAGACAGTTGTTGAATGGTGCGTATCAGATAAAAGATATCGAAGTGAACGAGATATGACATAAACCGCCCTCTGTGATCCTAGACGAGATGCCTCCTGGGTTATGTATGGATGAAATAAAGAAAAAAAAATCACCAATGAGATAATTACTAATACCGAACATGATTATTATTTTTTCTCATCAGTAAAAACATGTTACTTCAATATAGAGAAAGCTTATTTGTAATGGAAAAGGTAAATTTTTTTTATAATTTTTACTTTCTGTGTGTTTATTCAACCCAATGCGAATTTTAATCGGACTAACAACAACTAATACAAAATGTAGAGCATACAGGAAATCCCTTTTTGTAATATTTCTTCGCTTTTCCAATTTTTCCCGCCGCATAAACTTTCCTTGGGTGAAAATGAATACAACAAAACAGACAGCTTAAACCAAACGATCCGTTCTCGAGCGGGAACACACCTTGGTTTTTATTTATGAAAATTGAAATGAATCGTTTCATATTTCAAGTCATTTTTAACACAACTGCTACCATATACAATTTTACACTTACACTTGTGCTAAATTTTTCACAATACACAATCGGTTATTGATATGAAATTTCTCAAAGCAACCAGCATTAAGGTTCCAAATTTAAATTTTATTTCCTAGAATTAATCTCGTATCACTCACCTTACTTGCAATATAGAAATGCCCCCGACTTGCATATATTTGCAATGCCGATTTCCCCCAGGCAGCTTGGTTCTGATGGCTCTGTTAGGAAACACATTTCGGTAGGAACAAAAGTTCCCCCTATTTTCATGTATTTGCGATGCCGATTTTCCCCCGGCAGCTTGGTTTTGATGTCTCTGTTAGGGACCCGCCACATGTAACGTCAATTTCAACCAATCAGAAGTGGTTATTTCCGTTAGGATAGGGGTTGAGATTTATCAATTGTTCGATAGTTAGTTTCATGAAATATATTATTTTCTTCAATATAAAAAATTGTTATAAAGTATCGAAATCGATTGACACAAAAATTTCATCAATCCATCATGAAATGACTGAGCAATAAGCGTTTGAAATTGGACAATTTTCACGCTGTGCTCGATTTTCGATTTTCAATTTGTACCTCAATATGTTCCCGAAAGACGTAATCCTACGTCAAAAAATAATTTTAGAGGGTATATTAGAAGATCAATCAATGAACAGTTCTGCGATTGAACCCATGAATGTGCGCTTGGCAAGAAAACGGGGACGAAGTTTGCCTGGTCAGCTAGTTATTTATATGATTTTTCTCAAATAGTTACGCTTTTGCAAAGTATTGAAATTTTTTAAATATATCTTTATTTTGGTGACGTCAAACTTTGTTAAATCGAAAAGGGTTCTCTAATCAAAATATTCAAAATGAAATATCTATGGGGACATGTTTTGAGTTATAAACATTTTTACTATTAAATTCAATTTTTGGGTAAGATTTTCTAAATGTGTATTAAAAATGTTATTTTCCCAAATAGTCTTCAAAAACATCATAGATTTTTCAATAACTTTTCGCTGCATCATATTCTAATCAGACATCTAGATCTAGTGTTATTTTTTTGCAAAAATGATCAATGATTCTGAATACGTCTCTATAAAACATCAGTCGCCATGGGTCATCTGATAATGAAAATTGGTACTTGGTACTCTTGGTACTTCATTTATTCATTTTCATTTATTTCTTGACTTGAGGACTAGCGATGATAAAGGGTGTGTCACATCAAATTGCATCACGGAAAAAACGCTGTAGAAATTCGCCCATTAGACCGATCCTTTTGAAAATTTTAGACAGTAAAATAAAAACTATTAAACAACTTTTGGCATTTTCTTTTTATTCATACTTCGAGCCCAAGCCCGTATGTTCGCACCTTCCTCTTTACCCCGTCCATAAGGTACAACGTCAGGTTGTAGTTTTTTTAAACAGAAATCCATTTTCTCTTGAAGTCCGCCTCCGATTTGATAACTTTTGGGTTCTTCCGGAGGGCCTGCTTCATAATCGCCCAATATTTCTCTATTGGGCGAAGCTCCGGCGCGTTGGGCGGGCTCATTTCCTTTGGTACGAAGGTGACCCCGTTGGCTTCGTACCACTCCAACACGTCCTTTGAATAGTGGCACGAAGCGAGATCCGGCCAGAAGATGGTCGGGCCCACGTGCTGCTTCAATAGGGGTAGTAAGCGCTTCTGTAGGCACTCCTTAAGGTAAACCTGCCCGTTTACCGTGCCGGTCATCACGAAGGGGGCGCTCCGCTTTCCGCAAGAGCAGATCGCTTGCCACACCATGTACTTTTTGGCAAACTTGGATAGTTTCTGCTTGCGAATCTCCTCCGGAACGCTGAATTTGTCCTCTGCGGAGAAGAACAACAGGCCCGGCAGCTGACGAAAGTCCGCTTTGACGTTGGTTTCGTCGTCCATTACCAGGCAATGCGGCTTCGTCAGCATTTCGGTGTACAGCTTCCGGGCTCGCGTCTTCCCCACCATGTTTCGCCTTTCGTCGCGGTTAGGAGCCTTCTGAACCTTGTATGTACGCAGGCCCTCCCGCTGCTTGGTCCGCTGGACGAATGAACTTGACAAATTCAGCTTATTGGCGACATCCCGGACCGAACTTCTCGGATCACGTCTAAACTGCTTAACTACGCGCTTGTGATCTTTTTCACTGACGGAGCATCCATTTTTGCCGTTCTTCACCTTCCGGTCGATGGTTAGGTTCTCGAAGTATCGTTTTAGTACTCTGCTGACCGTGGATTGGACGATTCCCAGCATCTTACCGATGTCCCGATGTGACAACTCCGGATTCTCGAAATGAGTGCGCAGGATTAATTCACGACGCTCTTTTTCGTTCGACGACATTTTTCCAAATTTACGAAAAATTTACAGTGAAGCATGGCCAACGTGATCTATACACTCTTATCTGATTATAAGCGAAAGGTGAAGATATAATTCCTAAAAATTAAATTTCTACAGCGTTTTTTCCGTGATGCAATTTGATGTGACACACCCTTTATATTATCGAACAAAATCTTTCAGCTCATCCAATATTGAATTGAGGGTTTCAAACACATTTATCAACATTGCCAATAACTTTTGAACACATTCAAGTTCGAGAGTAATGACAAACAAACTAAAAGCAACGTTTGATTGAATACCAATATCATCATTCAGCAAATTCGCAGAAAAAATTATATAATCTCTCCGAATTTCGCAATATTTGGTACGATGGTTCCTTATTGATAATAATCAGATCCATATTTTTTTTTATTCAGTCGCTTCAAAAAAACTTGTTTTTATAAAAAAAAAATCGCAAATTAACCTTTTGATGTAGTTTCTGGAAGAAAATAAAAAACCTTCGAAAATACTTCATTTTGTATGAAAGAATAAATATTGAATGCAAGAACAACTGTTCTTGGAATTTATTTGAAGCGGTGGCTCTTTTAAAACGGAACCCGAAGCTTTCATCGAGAAATCAGGTTTTTGTCATCCTGTGTTCAGAAAGCAAGAGTGAATTCGAAGAGTTACAAGACACAGGTTCTACCGGCCTGTGATGCGAAGCAAAGTTGGAGGTAAAAAAAAGCTCAAAGAAGCCCTTTGAGAATTTGATGGCGAAATATGATTGTTTGTGCATTATGTTTTTCAAGACCGTTTTGGGATAAATTTTCGAAAAAAAAATCATGGACCGGTAAATTTCAGAATAACAAAAAGTTCCACTTCTTCGTGTTGCAAGCAATTTGTAGCTGTGAACTGGATAGTTCCGCCCTCGTAATTTTTGGATCTATAAATTAATCAAAAGGAGTGCCTTCAGAAAATATTGTTGCCTTTTCTGGAGCAACATGAGGTTTTTCACAAATACTACTAGACAATGGTACAATGATATTTTGATTCCAATATTTTGCCATAAAAAACAAAAGGTTCGCCATAATCTGAGAACCACTTTATCGGGTTGGCACGGAATGGCTGATATATAATACGAAAAAATAATCATGCTATTTTGTATAAGATTTCATTCCATCAAAAAAGGCACTAAACGCAACACACCACCAGAGCTACACCCTTCCGTATAGATATCATGATAAATACGAGACACAATCTGTCGGCAGCAGTGACCATACCAGGCTAATTTCAATACTACATTACGAACGTAAGTTAGCATTCGTTCTGATTCCGCATTGTTTCGAACAGAATTAATCCAGTTTCGCCATTGCCCGCCAAATTGCCGCCCAGTTTCGGCATGCATATCGCGCGGGCACTCTTTTTCATACATCAATAAACAAATATAGGCAGTCTAAAGAAACACCTCATAAACTGGTTCTTAGCCGCCGTACGCCCGCGATTAAACCCAGGCACTAGCCACTGGCGCGAGCGTTTAAAACGAGTGTACACAATAAGAGCGATAAATATCCTTTTCGAGCAAAACCCAGGATAAACTGGTTCGGCCCCGCCGGAACGCTACCTGAAGCGTAATGGCATTTGTGCGGCCGAAACCAGATGTCATGTATTCTTACGCAATTTGGTCTGGGTCTCCGTTTGGTTTTTGTGTTACAGCAGATCCTGGATTGTTATGATCGAACCAGAATTTGTATCGAGAGCTAGTTTGGTTGTGATAACATAACACAAACCCTAGTCAACGATATGATTCATGAAAACCAGATATGCTAATCGCTTTCGTAATCGATACTGCCAAACACACCCAATTGTTGAATAAGTTCCCGAGATTTATTGTGAGAAATTCTACTGACCACCGAGTCAATGTTGACAGAAAAGCAACGTGCGAAATGATGCATTCACTCAACTGCGGGTGTTTTGTATCATTTCCCGATACTGGTTGACCCGTTCGTTCTAGTTCTAGCTCGAGTTTCTACAAATTGATAAATAAAGGTGTGAACAATGTGCGCCTGTTTGAAGTTGAAATCCAGCTTGAGCAAGAGATCAATCTCAATGGTCGTTTCAGTCAGCGGGGAACGGAAAATATAGCTACAATAATCTGCTGCATTCGAAGGCAACCCGGTGGAGTGAGTTGTGTGATATAGTTATATTGACATGAAGTAATTGGATTGTGGGTCTATTATTCATTGATCAAGTAGTAATGCCTTCTAGGAACAGCCCGTATGCTAATTTGTGGTGCGGCAGACTAGTGACCTCCAACTGCGGAAATGTATTGCAATTGGTATTTTATAATTCAACAATATCGATATGGTTGTCTTTTTTCTACAACTGATATGTTAGATGGATTGTGGATTTTACAAGAAGGTAGAAATTGTATGATAAGACTGAAAACTACATCAGCGTTTGATTTGTGAATATAATTATAGTTTAACGTAATTTGGTTTCTATCCATTCCAGTTGGAAGTAGAGTCGACATAAAATGTAAACAAAATTTTTAATATCTTGTCTTTTTTTTTCGATAAATTATTCGATGGCTTAAAAAGCTCGTTTAGTGAGAATTATATAATAGATCTACGAGTATATCATCCTTATAAATAAATAACTTTGGTTTCACATTCCGGATGAACTTTATTGAGCTACATAATTTGAGAATTTTGCATTGTTTTTTTCAAATGGTGGTGGTTATGAGAAAAATAATTTTCATTTTATTGAGATTAATTATATTTGAAACTTTTTTTCAAAGAGTTTATTCCAAATTAGAGATCTATTTCCAGAGAATCATGATATGAAAGTTATCTAACCGAAATATAATCTCGTTCGAAGTTGTTGGAAATCGAAAAATCCCCGATTATGCGCGAAGCAAAAATGAAATGAAAATGGTTGCCATCCGAAAGAAAATGGCACTTTTCGATACATCAATTATGTATGAGGATTGGGTTATCGTATCATGTAGCGTGCGTAAAGGCTGCATGCTCCGTGTCACTTAAAAGTTTCTTCAGTTGAATCTCGGATATTTATTATTATAAAATAAATATTCTAAATATGTTGATCTTTTAATCGTTTATATATGTGTTGAATCGAATCTTTATTTTTGATGTGCGTTCGTTTCAAAGGACAATTTCATGGTTCGCTTTTTGCTTTCATAGATATGCGATGTGCAGTCGGTTAATATTTGTCCGACAGTATTTCACTGCGAAAAAATAATTCCATTAAATAGTCAATTTCGTTAAATTCGAAGTGATAAGCAAGCGAATGGAATAAAATAATGTTGAAGTATAACGACAACAATGAGCTCATGTTTCGGACACCACACTCTATAATTTTTTAACGATTGTCCATATGTTTGATATGGGAATTGTTCAAACCTTTTTCCTTTTTTTTCTCTTCCTCTATCTCTCTTTTCCTCTTTTCCTCTTCTCCTCTCTTCCTCATGCTACTTTCACCTTTTCCATATCATGAGCTGCATTGATAGCATAGTAATGCTTGGATTATAAATTAGGTTCTGTAGTTTGCGAGGCATAATCCCTCTCTCCCTCTCTCCCTCTCTCCTTCTCTCCCTCTCTCCCTCTCTCCCTCTCTCCCTCTCTCCCTCTCTCCCTCTCTCCCTCTCTCCCTCTCTCCCTCTCTCCCTCTCTCTGAACCTGAGCCTGAGCATTCGTATAGAAAATGGAAAAGGAGGAATATCGTATTTTGATCGAACATCTTTCAGGAAGGGTGCCAAATCAGAAAACAGGTCATGTTTTTATTAAATAAAGTTAACGTTAATAATTATTTAAACTGTGACCGAATTCTCATGATTTGCATACCAATTGAATCGGAAATTCTCTATGATTTGTTAGATTTGCCATACATTACAATTCGCTAATCTCTAAACGGTTTAAATTCATGAAAACTGGAAGAAATTCCTTTTTCACTTTACATTTGTTCTACCGATTTGTGTGCGAACCCTACCCGTATTTCGATGTGCCTGGGGGAATCCACTTTGTCAAAACATGCAAGTCGGGGGTATTTTTTCACACAGAGCTGTGTTTCCCTAACAAGGACTTCAATATTAATGTGCCTGGGAGAATCCGCTTTGCAAGTACATGCAAGTCGGGGGTATTTTTTGGTATTGAGTACTTTTGTACACGCTTGTCGTTGTGCAGACCGGAATATGTTTCCCTAAAACGTAATTTTAAACTGAGAAGCCTAGGACAATCTTCATTTCAGATACTAGAGGTGAATAAACTTTCGCGGTTCGAGAAACTACGTAAACATGAGATGTGCAATATTTTCAGAGGGAAATGTAAAATAAAACGATCATTAGACAATTCATCTGTTCACATATTTTGATAGTCCTAGGCATCATATCAAACGTAAAAGGACGTTCATCAAATTTATTTGTAACGAAGAACATAATCTATCACAACAATTTCGATTCAGTCTAAAATAATATTCGAAGTGGTAAACAAATGGATTGCATTATAGAATTGCGTAGTTCTACGTCGAAAATATGCGGTCGTGTCCTAGATACAACCTCTTACAATTTTTTGATGGGAAAGAAACTCATGAACAATCAATGCAGTGGTTGACGAAATGTTAGTTTAATTCTGTTCTTCGAGAGCAACAGTTTATCGGTGGCTCAGTGAATTTAAAATGGGCCGTACAAGCACCGCAGATGCACCTCACTCGGAAAGGCCAAAAGAGGCTACGTATCCAGAAATCGTAAAACAAGTGCATCGACTCGTTTTGAACGATCGTAAAGTGAAGTCACACAAGTTAGCTGAGGCCGTAGGCATTTCAAAAGAACGAGTGGGATACATTTTGCACGACATTTTCAACAGCCGGTTTGGCGTTATTGAAGCTTAATCGAGTGGACTTCTTTCGACGTTTTGTGACAATGGATGAAACGTGGATCCATTACCACACTCCTGAGGTCAACAGGGAGTCCACACAGTGGCACTGAGACATATTTCGAAGACTTAGGCGTTTCGTACTACAGAAATGGGATTCGAAATGTCGGAAACTCGCTATAACAAGTGTATTACCCTCGAAGGAAACTATGCTGAGCAATAAAAAAACGATTGTTTTCATTTAAATCCAGAAGCTTTTCAGTCCATGTAGTAGAATGATGCACGAGGGTTAGCTATGATTGTTTTTGGATTGGTATCGATATATTCAAATTATATCTCGATGCTACTTCAGCTGCTCTTTTCGGTCCGTATAGTTCAAGCAGCAATTAGCTGGACCAATAAGAACGTGCGAGTTATTCCGTTTAGATTATGCTTAACATTGACCATTTATTCAATAGTTTGTTTTTGAAAAAAATATATTTTTTAAAGAGGTATTGTAGTGTTAAGGCACGAGTTTCGTAGTTTGTTTTTGGACTCTGAAAAAATGAAATAGAGATTTTCTTATTATACATTAATTCCTTATTTGTTTCTTTATCTTTTAGCAATACAACAAGATCTAAACGGAAAACAAATTATAGGAGGTTGTGTCCAAGATACGACCGCATTGTTGACGTAGAACTACGCTGTTATTTTATATAAGTCGCTTGTTTATACATTCGGATATTATTCTATAATGCTTAGGCGCACCTTAACGTCTGCTTCGCCATAACGTCAGTTTAATGCATTGATGAATTATCAATGGCTCCAACGAAGCCCTTATGATGACGGAAAATAAACAATGTTAACTGCTTGGAAAAAGACTGAATTGTGCCACACTGCTTGTACTCTGCTCAAACACCCATCGATGCGAATTCGCTGATGAGTTTGTCAAGAGCGACCGCCTTCACCACCAGCGGGGGGAGCTTGATTTTGGTTGCTGCCTGGGTAACGGCGTTTACATTTTCGACCGACGCGCCGAAATCGCCTACTTCGCTGTTGTTCGATGCGGTATCACACCTCTGGCAATGCGTTCGTTTTTTGCAGGGCTCGAGCCTGCCTTCCTCTTCTTCTTGCTCATAACACACTACGCGAAGCGTCCAATTTATGACGAGGAAAGAAAAACACACGATACGAATAACGCGAAAAACGAACAGAAAAACCAAACGACGATATCCAAGTTGGATTACCACTGGTGGGGTCCACTCTTAGATCGAAGCGCAGCGAAAGCAAAGTGAACTGGATTGCACAACAGTCCGATGCCGAATGAAAGTTTGCCTCAGCTAGATCCACTGTTTATACTCTTGGCAAGTATTCCCCTTCATTCTTCTACTTTTCTTGTTGGCAACTATATTGTCACCAACTAAAAATATTCTTTTCGCTGCACTTGGAATATAATTTCAATATTTTATTTAATCAAAACCTTCTAAAGATATCTGGCAATACTCCATTTTTTTGGACTGCTAAAAATGTACGATATTAATTTGGGAGTCATTTTTATGTAACAAAACCTTGATTTTAGAGCGCCGGCAGAAAACTCTGTCGAATTACCGTCGACAATGTTTTTTATTTTAAACGTACTATGTAGGATCTACTGTGTAGGAACATGTAGTTTTTTTTAATGAAATAAATAGTGTGTTTGATGAGAATTAAATTTTTTTTTCTTCGAAACTAATTTTTTTTGCTGCACTAGTAATATTGTTTTGATTTTTGTATAACCAAAGGCACAATAAAATGAATTTACAAGGCAGTGTTTTTTGGTATTAACGGGCTACATTGCCACCAACTTTTTCAACTGCTTCAATAGTTAAAATTTTTTCAAAGGTAAATATGTGTTATTCCTCATGTGGGGATTATGTTCTCTGTAGTTGGAGTCGATTCGTTGCTTTTTTTCCACGTTTTCTGATGAAGTGAGGGGTTCAAAAAAAAGTTGTGCCATGGTGTACACGATTATGGTTATCTGAAACAAAAAAAATCGAACAGATTCTGATCCTCGGACAAGTAAAAAATTTGTTTTGGCAAATTGGCGGCCGTTTGATAACAAGTACGCCTTTTAGTACGTGTTTTATAATTATTTCTGTTTTTGAAAAATATTGGCACAAAAATATTATTCTTTGTTGGTTGCGATAGAGATGTATCAAAACTTATTCACATCAAATTTGGAATAAATTGTTTCAGCAGAACTTGAGATATCGTGTACTAAAAGAATATAACTCGATAAATAATGGGATTTTTGAAAAGTCCTTTCTAGGGTACCGTAATACTTTTGAATCCGGACACTTTTTCATTATATTCAATATCGTACCAAAACCATAACATGTCTGGAATAAAAATAACATTCAGAAGACCATTTTAAATCCGGACGGATCAAACAATGATAAAGAGATTCATTATTAAAGAAGTTGCATACGAGTATATTACGAACCATACAAAGAATGGAGCAAAGATTTTCGATGTTTGATGTCAGGTTTAAGATTATAATAGAATAACAATGAAATAATAAGTTTTACAAAAATCAAGAACTAATTTCTCTCAAACAAATGCTGCTGTCAAAATGTGTCCGGAATTTTAAGCAAGAGTGTCCGAAATTCAATTCATGATTGAAAAAAGTATTGATTCGAAACTCTAAGAAAGGAATTAAACAAATATTAAAGATTTAAAAACATTTTAATTAGAAGATTCGCATTCGTTATACCTGTTGTGATGAACGACATTTTCAACTTGACATACAAATGGAATTCAATACTTTTTAATAGAAGGAGTCGTTTCAGTCGCATTGGGGGACTGGCCAGTAAAAATGTAATTGAGTTAGAGACGAGTAATCGAATTTAGTTTTGGTAGGTTATAAAAAACCATTTGAAGGATCTTGAAACATGCTCAACGACAACTCCTGGGTGCAACATCTAAATAACAAAAATAATTTAACGACTCTGATAATTTGACCATAACACACCCTATACCAGTTCAGATAACGATCGATCAAAAATGGTTTTAAGTGGATTTAATATTGCTATGTGCTTTAATAAGTGTGACAAAACCCGACTATTACTATTATATGTGTTAATTACATGCTATCGTTAATCTCAAATGCCAACAACCCGCTCTCCTAGTTTTTGTGTGCCATAACAAGCAAATGATATATAACGCCCATATTCATTATACTCGTTTTATGTCAGTTTAAATTTACTGCCGTAAGGAAAATTTTAGTAACTCGTTCCGGTGGAATATTATTGCTGAGAAGATTGTAACGAACTGATCGCTCTACAGTGCCCATCCCCCAGGAATTCAATAACTATGGAAGAATGTCGGTAACTGACTGTTCACACATTGGTTCCGATTTTGATTATTTGATGTTACTTGGCAGTGCGTCGCAGTTGAAGTTATGATGGTTCTCGTTGTTCTTATGGCTGAAGAATCCGCACTCACCGACCCCATTCCATTGGCACATAATCGCCCAACTGAATGTGGTTCAACGTTAAACTGCCTCCGTTCCTCCACTGTTCGTCCGCTTCCCCCAATTTCGTTATACTGTCCAATGCTATCCCACAATATGCAGCTCTAAAAGATCGCTACACAGTGGGGAATCGCTGGCCATCAGGCAAAAAATTAAAATTGCCTCCGCTGTTTCGTAATATTTTTTCTTTTTTTGCTATAATATTCAAGTGCTTAAATCACACATTTGGGCGTCATATCATCAAATTTGATTGTTTTTTGGCAATTTTTCGAAAGAAAATACATTACTTTGAAACGCTCTGCAGCTTCAATGGCAGCTTGGAATTTTTTGGGGTCAACAGAAAAGTTGTTCGAAAAACTATAGAAAACAAATATCTTTCATTGGATATTGTAAAATTTGATCATATTAAACCCGACAAAAAACGTTGGTGAAAAAAAAGTGATTTTTTGTAGAAAATTAGCTTGCTTGTTGCCGCAGTTTGCCACGGTTGTGATTACATGCAAAATTTTGGTAAAAACATAAGCTTTCAAAGGAGCACTGTCCGCTGTAGCGCAAAACTGAGCAAATTATTGCTCTAGTGAGAAATGTGATATCAATGTGTTTATTACATTTTTTTTAATATTGAAATTTTATCTTGGAATTAATTGATCACAGTAATCTGTGCAGGATAAAATATAAATTTGGGCCAAACCTCACAAAACTTATCATTAAAAAGTTATGAAGAAGAAAATGAAATTAATGAGTTAAGGCCCTTGGAGATGATGATGAAAGGCAGTGAAGGCATTGTTTTTTTTCTCATTATTCTGCACAATGATTAATGGAAGTTGCGTCAATTCTTCTACGCAATGCTGTTATGCTCTTAAAGTTGCAAGATCGGAGTTTAACATGGTTGGATATGTTGCTTTGAATGCATGATTCATATTTCATATTGGCTAGGAATCAAGCACTGGCGAAATTCTGGGTTCGAAACACATGTCATGCCACAAAAACAAAATCAGGTAGGAACAAATCAATATTTCAGCCATCAATACTAGTCAAAAACTAGAATGGGTCTCATCATTGACAAACCACAGCCTGGAGGTTATGGCAACAGCAATGATGGCAGTACCGCCCGTAGGTTTTGTGCGAATCCCGAAACAAGTTCCGAAACAACTGGCACGGATTAAGAATTGATTAAACGACTTTGAAATATTGTTATAGAAATTTTATGCTTCGAGCAGATAGATCCAGAAATAATTAACGATTACTGTATTGACACAACAAAACGTTACGTTGATCTGTACTCTTGATACTATAAAACTACTGCTATGCACAGAATTCGACTTCATGGCTACAGAATTATTCAAACGGCAATATGAGCTATAGGAAGAATGACTCAAGAGGCATTAGAAAATAGTCGAGAAAATACTAATCATAATATAGTCAATCATCTTCTTATCTCCACATACCCAATAGCAAACAATTGTATTGAAAAGAAGAAAAGTAAATGTAAAAACTATGGATAGGTTATACCTATGATATAACCGCAAGGATGACGTAGGACTGTCGTTGGCTCAGTAATCAATTGTATTTCTTCAATTATCAATAATCCCACCTCGGATGTTCCTCGGCTCTCGCTTATATACCGATTGGTGTGATTTCAATAGCCTGTTTTGAAAGCAATTTTAGGGTTATTGAAACTAGTTTTTGGATAAAAAAGTAACAAGCATATAAAGCGTAGACATTTTATCTTTCGAATGAAGTGTTTATCATACCATTTCGTTTAGTTGTTTAGTAGCTATTATTGCTCAAAACCTCGTTCTCCGGCGTAACACTTTCGTTTTCGAAACTTTGAACATACACCCCGGTATAGAAATGAAAGACGTAGTCCTACGTCAAAAACATTCAGATGAAGTAATATTTCTACTGAAGAAAACAATTGTTCGGGAATCGGGAAAAGATGACAATGAATCTGATGACAGTTATGAAGAAGAAAAAGAATAAGAAGAATAAGTAAAAAAAGACGTGATCTTCTTTCAATAGAAAGGTCACTCAGTGGGGTTGCTTGTGATCAAAGATCATAAAAATATATAAAAAGTATGAAAAATATTACGGAGGGAGGGTGTCATAAAATCCCAAAAAATTGGATCACGTGCTTTATGGACGGCCACAAATGGAAAATGGATGCCATATTTAAAAAAAAGAAGATGATGATGGTCCCACCTCATTCCCCTACAAAGGTTTGAGCAGGACGAGTTATCTTATTGATAGTAATTGAGTTACCTAATTCTAGCCAATACTTCAGGCCCATTACTTTACATATCCCAAGGCATGTCAAGAAAATTTTCAACCCGAAAAATCCTTGACCGATCAGGAATTGAACACAATACCTATGCCAGCATTAGCCTTGAATTTACAAAGGAATTCCCGCTTCACTGGATACCCGACAACGATCTGTTATTCGTTTTCGAGATCAGACAGCTGAGTAAACCTGAGCCTAATTCCAGCCGATACTTCAGGCCCTACATTCAACCTGGGATATAAACGAGTCAACCTGAATCTGCAATGAGATCTGCCACAACACAGAAAAGTCTTGATATAATTATCTGTTGAGAAGATGAATTTACAAGTATTCCGATTGAGCTATCCCTAGTTTACCTCAGGTTTCCTCATTAAACCCATTCAAATATCTTCATTAAAAAAAGAATTGTGTTTGCATAAAGGGTGTGTCACATCAAATTGCATCACGGAAAAAACGCTGTAGAAATTCGCCCAGTAGACCGATCCTTTTGAAAATTTTAGACAGTTAAATAAAAACTATTAAACAACTTTTGGCATTTTCTTTTTATTCATACTTCGAGCCCAAGCCCGTATGCTCGCACCTTCCTCTTTACCCCGTCCATAAGGTTCTGTACAACGTCAGGTTGTAGTTTTTTTTGAACAGAAATCCATTTTCTCTTGAAATCCGCCTCCGATTTGACAACTTTTG
The DNA here is from genome assembly GCF_029784135.1 of Toxorhynchites rutilus septentrionalis. Lineage (NCBI taxonomy): Eukaryota > Metazoa > Arthropoda > Insecta > Diptera > Culicidae > Toxorhynchites > Toxorhynchites rutilus. Next base: position 65,099,662 of record NC_073746.1, on the reverse strand, counting down.
GGTTCTTCCGGAGGGCCTGCTTCATAATCGCCAAATATTTCTCTATTGGGCGAAGCTCCGGCGCGTTGGGCGGGTTCATTTCCTTTGGCACGAAGGTGACCCCGTTGGCTTCGTACCACTCCAAGAAGTCCTTTGAATAGTGGCACGAAGCGAGATCCGGCCAGAAGATGGTCGGGCCCTCGTGCTGCTTCAATAGTGGTAGTAAGCGCTTCTGTAGGCACTCCTTACGGTAAACCTGCCCGTTTACCGTGTCGGTCATCACGAAGGGGGCGCTCCGCTTTCCGCAAGAGCAGATCGCTTGCCACACCATGTACTTATTGGCAAACTTGGATAGTTTCTGCTTGCGAATCTCCTCCGGAACACTGAATTTGTCCTCTGCGGAGAAGAACAACAGGCCTGGCAGCTGACGAAAGTCCGCTTTGACGTAGGTTTCGTCGTCCATTACCAGGCAATGCGGCTTCGTCAGCATTTCGGTGTACAGCTTCCGGGCTCGCGTCTTCCCCACCACGGTTTGCCTTTCGTCGCGGTTAGGAGCCTTCTGAACCTTGTATGTACGCAGGCCCTCCCGCTGCTTGGTCCGCTGGACGAATGAACTTGACAAATTCAGCTTATTGGCGACATTCCGGACCGAATTTCTTGGATCACGTCTAAACTGCTTAACTACGCGCTTGTGATCTTTTCACTGACGGAGCATCCATTTTTGCCGTTCTTCACCTTCCGGTCGATGGTTAGGTTCTCGAAGTATCGTTCTAGTACTCTGCTGACCGTGGATTGGACGATTCCCAGCATCTTACCGATGTCCCGATGTGACAACTCCGGATTCTCGAAATGAGTGCACAGGATTAATTCACGACGCTCTTTTTCGTTCGACGACATTTTTCCAAATTTACGAAAAATTGACAGTGAAGCATGGCCAACGTGATCTATACACTCTTATCTGAATATAAGCGAAAGCTGAAGATATAATTCCTAAAAATTAAATTTCTACAGCGTTTTTTCCGTGATGCAATTTGATGTGACACACCCTTTATGTTCTATCTCAAGTTGTCTATGCTTGCTAACGCGCGCGTGCTCAAGCTATTGAAGATTTCACAAGTATTGTTTAAGTTGATGTCTACAGGTAAAGGAAAGTCTGCTTCAAAGCCAATGGCGATGATTGCAGTCCACTGTGTTCTGTGTCCAAGAAAAATACATAATTGTGTGTGTAATCCTAATCTAAATTTGTGTTAAGTTATATCGATCTGTATGCGTAGTTGATACTGCAGGAGGTCCTACGATTGAATCTACAATTGACCGATTCGTAATTTACTTAACGTGTGATAATATTCACTTAATCCTGTAAAATAAGCGTATCAATTCACTGTACTGCACGGCAAATTTGAATTGATTTCGCCCCGCTTTGTGTGTTATTTGCTGGTTACAATGCACGAAGCATTCTTCGCCGATTGCCCGAAGTAACCAGACCAGAACCAGACCAGAACCAGAAGGAAAGTCGCGTCCAAGTTCCGTTATCGGTTACCGCGTGATTGTTGTTTTTTTTGCCGCTGAAGAGTTCATTTCGCTATCTGGATAGTGAGTGAAGTGCCCTGCCTGCAAGTGGATAGAGGCTTTCATCCTCGGAAAGCCAAGCATTGGTTTTTGTTTTGTCGCTGCTTCGCCGACATTGGAGATTTCGCCGAGTCATCGTGCCAACAGTGACAGTGCGGGTAAGCGTTCACCGACGACTGTGTGTAGTGGTGTCGTAGGCACATTCCCACCACCAACGAGCTTTCAGCACGCTCCCGTTCATCTGCACTGGAGTGCGTTCATAGGTGAATAACATTAAATATACTGAGAGAAAATATTTAATAATTATAAGTTTTTTTTTTTTTGTGAATTATTTTATTGTGAAATATTGTTTAAAAAAATACTTAGAATATAAGTGAAAATTTAAAATGGCAGAGAGTGGGGGACCTTCGGATATGGAGGTCTCTGACTCTAGTTCCCTCCTAACGGATAAAAAAAAGTCACTCAAACGTGTTCCAAATACGGAAGATACTTCTTCTGGGGACGAGTCAGCTAACCCTACCAAGCCTCCCTCCAAAAAACTAGCAAATCTCCCATCTGCCCTTAACGATCCCACTCTACCTTCAACCTCGTCTTCTCCCTCTGTTCTTCCCGCTCCTTCTCAACCTTCGCCTTCCCACTCTCAATCCCCGTCCTCGCCTTCCCCCCCCCCCTGTTATTCCTACTCCCCGTGTAAAGGTCTATCCAGAAGATGCGCCCGGAACTGGTCCCTGGGTTGTTTTCTTCAGGCCTAAGCCAAATGGAAAGGCGTTGAGAGTCATGCAGATCGCGAAAGATCTGGCAAGGTATACCTCCGTTTCGGAAATTTCGAAGGTTAGACCAAACAAATGTGAATGATCGAAAAGACGCAAACAAGATTGTTGTCGATCAGCATTTTACAATTGAGTATCGGGTCTACATTCCCTCTCACATAGTCGAAATTGAGGGTGTGATAACCGAAACGGGCTTGACGTGCGAATACATTACGAGTGAAGGTACCGGCCGTTTTAAAAAACTGCCCTCGACGACTGTTAAGATCTTGGGTTGCCGCCAGCTCGGAACAGTCTCCCATGAAGGAGAAGAAAAGAAATTTACGCCGTCCAACTCGTTTCGAGTCACTTTCGCTGGTTCAGCTCTCCCTGACTACGTGATGGTGGATAAATTGAGGTTGGCCGTGCGACTTTTTATTCCAAAGCCAATGACTTGTCTAAAGTGGAAGTCAGTTGGTCACACGGCTGCTTATTGTGCCAATAAAGAACGATGTGCCACTTGCGGAGAACAACATGAGGGGAAATCCTGCAGTGCGACTGAGCATAAGTGTCCATAAGTGTCCCCACACGTGCTCTCAGCTTGTGAAACATACAAGGCTCGCTGGGAGAAACAGAAGCGCTCTTTGAGGGAAAGCTCTAAACGCACTTTCGCAGAAATTTTGAAGGGCGCTTCTCCACTGGCTCAAGAACAACAACCAATCAATACACACAATGTCTTCGCTACGTTGCCAGTTGACGAAATGGAAGCAGATACAGCTAACGGGGGCACGCCGTTTATTTCTCAAGGGAATTCCCGGCGCAAAAATGTGACCACTCCCAAAGTTCAAGGACAAGTCCCACCGGTGATACCCCCTGTTAGCTTGCCCAAAAAATCGAGTGCAGCGGATAAGCGAAATCAGGTCCCTCCTGGCCTCCGTGGTAATAGTTCACCTTCGAACGACCCAGCACTCGAGGGGACATCAAAAACCCCAACTGTCCCTGTTTTTCCGTCAAGTTCAACTTCCCAATCGGGATTTATAAAGTTGTCTGACCTTGTGGATCGAATCTTCACGTGTTTTAATGTTTCCGACTCCATCAGAACCATTGTCACCGCAATGCTTCCAGTACTAAAGACAATTTTGCAGCAATTGATGCAAACATGGCCCCTCCTTGCAATGATTATCTCTCTTGATGTCTAATTTAAATAGAGAGGTCGGAGATATCACTGTTTTACAGTGGAATTGTCGTAGTCTTATGCCTAAATTGGATACATTCAAATTTCTAATTCATAAACTCAATTGTGATGTTTTTGCTCTATCCGAAACCTGGCTCTCTTCTCAAAATGATCTCTCTTTCCACGATTTTAATATAATACGCTTGGACCGCGATGACAGATACGGAGGGGTACTATTGGGGATCAATAAGTGTCACTCATTTTTTAGAATTGACCTTCCACCTATTGGAGGGATCGAAGCTGTTGCTTGTCATGCAAACATCAGAGGCAAAGACCTCTGTATAGTCAGCTTGTATTGGCCTCCGAGAGCTGCGGTTAGCCGCAAGCAACTTGTTGACATGTGCTCACTCCTTCCTGAGCCACGATTAATCTTGGGAGACTTCAACTCTCACGGAACTGCCTGGGGGGAACCGTACGACGATAATCGTTCATCGTTGATATATGACCTTTGTAACAGCTTCAATATGATCGTTTTGAACACTGGGGAAACAACACGTGTACCTAAACCTCCTGCTAACCCAAGTGCTCTTGACCTCTCGCTTTGCTCGAATTCACTATCGTTAGATTGCAAGTGGAATGTAATCCAGGATCCCAACGGTAGTGACCACTTGCCAATCAAAATTTCTATCACCAATGGGTTGAATTCTTCTGAATCAATAAACATGGCATATGACCTCACAAGACACATTGACTGGAAAAAATATGCGGACGCGATTACTCTAGCCATCAATTCCAGAGATGGTTTGCCTCCATTGAAGGAGTATAACTTCATTTCTCGTTTGATCTATGACAGCGCGGTTCGCGCTCAAACGAAACCCATCCCAGGTTCCACTTTTCGTCGAAGGCCTCCCAATCCATGATGGGATGGCCAGTGTTCCAAGCTTTATGGAGATAAATCGAATGCATTTAAAGCTTTTCGGAAACGTGGAACCATTGAGAATTTTCAAACGTATTTGGACCTTGAAAATCAATTTAAAAACTTGATCAAAGGGAAAAAACGTGCTTCTTGGCGAAATTTCGTGGGAGGTTTATCACGAGAAACGTCAATGAAAAAATTATGGAAAGTGGCTCGAAACATGAGAAATCGCTCTTCATCCAATGAAAGCGAGGAATATTCACATCGATGGATTTTTAATTTTGCACGAAAGGTTTGTCCCGATTCCGCTCCAGTGCAAAGAATTATTCGAGATATACCACAAGATAGGTGCGATCTTGATTCCGAGTTTTCGATGGTAGAATTCTCTCTTGCTCTCCTTTCATGTAACAATTCTGCTCCGGGATCGGATAGAATTAGGTTCAACTTGCTGAAAAATCTCCCTGATGTGGCGAAACATCGCTTGTTGAACTTATTCAATTGGTTTCTGGAGCATAATATTGTTCCAGATGATTGGAGACAAGTACGAGTTATAGCTATTCAAAAACCCGGAAAACCCGCGTCCGACTTCAATTCGTACCGCCCAATAACAATGCTGTCTTGTATACGGAAATTGTTGGAGAAAATGATCTTGTTTCGCCTTGATCGATGGGTTGAAACGAATGGCCTACTCTCAGATACACAATATGGGTTCCGCAGGGGCAAGGGGACGAATGATTGTCTTGCGTTGCTTTCTTCAGAAATTCAAATGGCTTACACCGAAAAAAAAAAATGGCTTCAGTATTCTTGGATATAAAGGGGGCGTTTGATTCAGTTTCAATAGAGGTCCTGTCAGACAAATTTCACTCTCGGGGTCTGCCGCCTCTATTGAATAATATGTTATATAACTTGCTTTGTGAGAAACATTTGAACTTTTCTCACGGAGATTCGGCAGTAAGTCGGGTCTCTTACATGGGACTCCCCCAGGGCTCATGTTTAAGCCCCCTTTTGTACAACTTCTATGTAAGCGACATTGACAATTGCCTTACACAAAATTGCAGCCTAAGACAACTTGCAGATGATGGAGTGGTGTCTGTCGTAGGATCAAACGAATCCGACCTGCAAGAATCCTTACAAGATACTTTGAACAATTTTTCAACCTGGGCCATTGGGCTAGGGATCGAATTCTCCACGGAGAAAACAGAGATGGTGGTTTTTTCTAGGAAGCATAAACCAGCAAAACCAAAGCTTCAACTTTTGGGTAAACCGATCACTCATGCTATGTCATTCAAGTATCTTGGGGTCTGGTTCGACTCTAAATGTACTTGGGGGGCCCATATTAGGTATCTGAGTAAAAAATGTCAACAAAGAATAAACTTTCTCCGTACAATTACCGGCACCTGGTGGGGAGTCCATCCCGAAGATCTTATAATGTTGTATCGAACAACTATTCTCTCAGTGATGGAGTATGGCAGTTTCTGTTTTCAATCAGCTGCCAAAACACACCTCATTAAACTCGAGCGAATTCAGTATCTTTGTCTCCGTATCGCGTTGGGATGTATGCCCTCAACGCATACCATGAGTCTCGAGGTTTTGGCAGGCCTACTCCCACTAAAAGATCGCTTCAATTTATTATCTCTTCGGTTCCTCATCCGGTGTAAGGTTATGAACCCATTGGTGATCGGAAGTTTTGAGCAGCTGATCGAGCTAAATTTTCATTCTGGATTCATGAGCTCATATCATGAATTCGTCTCCATGCAGGTTAATCCTTCTTCGTATATTCCCAACCGTGTTTGTTTTCCTGACTACATCAATTCCTCTGTGCATTTTGATCTGTCCATGAAGCAGGATATCCATGGAACATCAGATTATCTTCGATCGAGGATCGTTCCAACGATCTTCGATGCAAAGTATGGGGATATCAATTGTGATAATATGTACTTTACTGATGGGTCCTCTATGAATGAGTCCACAGGATTTGGAGTGTTCAACGAATTTTTTAGCACCTCACACAGTCTTCAGAATCCTTGCTCAGTGTATATTGCTGAATTGGCAGCGATACACTGGGCGCTGGACAGCGTCGCCTCACGACCTGTTGAACACTATTAATTGTAACGGATAGTCTTAGCTCTGTCGAAGCTATCCGTTCAGTGAGGCCGGAAAAGCACTCGCCGTACTTCCTTGAGAGAATACGAGAAATTTTGAGTGCTTTATCCAGACGCTGTTATGTCATTACCTTTGTCTGGGTCCCTTCACATTGCTCAATTCTGGGTAATGAGAGGGCTGACTCATTAGCAAAGGTAGGTGCAATTGAAGGCGATATTTATCAGCGTCAAATCGCCTTCAATGAATTTTATTCTTTAGTCCGCAAAAATACCATAGTTAACTGGCAACGCAAATGGAACGAAGATGAATTGGGCCGGTGGCTCCACTCGATTATCCCTGAGGTTAGCCGCAAACCATGGTTCAAAAGTCTGGACTTGAGTCGGGACTTTATTCGCACCTTCTCCCGACTCATGTCCAATCACTGTTCGTTAGATGCGCTACTCTTTCGTATTAATCTTGCCGACAACAATCTTTGTGTTTGTGGCCAAGGTTACCACGACATCGAGCACGTTGTTTGGTCGTGCGAGCTGTATCTTGTCGCCATATCGAATTCAGTAGTCACCCTTCGGGCCCGAGGAAGGCAGCCCATGATGCCGGTGAGAGACGTGTTGGCTCGGTTAGACCTTGATTACATGTCCCAATTATATGTATTCCTTAAAGTTATCGATCTTCGTGTGTGATTGTCCTTATACCCTCAGTTTTTCCTTTTCCTTTTCCTTTGTGAGAGATCGGATCTCTTCTTAAGAATAAGATGAAATGTAAATACATATTAGATATAAGATAGGTTTAAGAATTGAGTGTGATGAGTGTGATTGAGAGTGTGAGTGTGATCATTGTCAACATATCCTCATATCCCCTCCTTTTCCTGAAGAAAATATGTCACCCTTCTAAACTCGAGTTGACCGCGAGTAATCGGTTTCCTATATTATTAACATTAGAATTAAGGAAAAATGTATATATACTAGTAACAATACAGTAAGGAGTTCGGCTCCTTTAAACCTATGTAACTGAGCCTGTAAAAATAAACGATTTAAATAAAAAAAAATGCACGAAGATATGAACATAGGAAACAGAGGTGATGAGAATTGTTTCTCGCAGCCGTGTGCTTTGTGCGCTGTGCCTATAGCCGAGCATGATGCGAGTGTAGAGTGTTTTCGAAAATGTAAGCTCTCTATTCACATGACCTGCTTGCCTGGAGCGACAGTGGATGAAATAGATTTATTGAAGAAGCTCCCCAATGCAGTGTATGTTTGCTATGCTTGTGGCTATCGTCGTATTCGCTCAAAGCCAAGAGCGAATACGACGATAGCCACAGCGACAAATTGCTGAATTTTTTTTTTATTAAATCGTTTATTTTTACAGGCTCAGTTACATAAGTTTAAAGGAGCCAAACTCCTATTTGTATAGTTACAAGTATATATAAACATTTTTTATTAATTTTAATGTTAATGAAGTAGAGAACCGATTACTCGCGGCTTGCTCGAGTTTAGAAGGGTGACATTTTGTTTCAGGAAAAGGATGGGATATAAGGATATGTTGACAATGTTCACACTCACATTCGCACTCACATTCATCATACTCAATTCTTAAGCCTATCTTATATCTAACATGTATTTACATTTCACCTTATTCTATTGTTAGTAAGAAGGGATTTGATTTCTCGCGAAGGGAAAGGAAAAGGAGAATATAAGGATATAAGGACAATCACACACGAAGATTGATAGCTTTTAGGAAGACATATATTTGGGACATGTAATCAAGGTCTAAACCAGCTAACACATTTCTCACCGGCACATTGGGCTGCCTTCCTCTAGCCCGAAGAGAGTTTTCTAAATTCGATCTGGCAACAAGATACTCCTCGCACGACCAAACAACGTGTTCGATGTCGTGGTAACCTTGGCCACAAGCACAGATATTGCCATCGGCAAGATTAAAACGAAAGAGTAGCGCGTCTAACGAACAGTGATTGGACATGAGTCGAGAGAAGGTGCGAATAAAGTCCCGACTTAAGTCCAGGCTTTTGAACCATGGTTTGAGGCTAACCTTAGGGATAATCGAGTGAAACCACCGGCCCAATTCATCTTCGTTCCATTTACGTTGCCAGTTAGCGATGGTATTTTTACGGACTAAAGAATAAAATTCATTGAAAGCGATTTGACGCTGATAAATATCGCCTTCAATTGCACCTACCTTTGCCAATGAGTCAGCCCTCTCGTTACCCGGAATTGAGCAATGTGAAGGGACCCAGACAAAGGTAATGACATAACAGCGTCTGGATAAAGCACTCAAAATTTCTCGTATTCTCTCAAGGAAGTACGGCGAGTGCTTTTCCGGCCTCACTGAACGGATAGCTTCGACAGAGCCTAAGACTATCCGTTACAATGTAATAGTGTTCAACAGGTCGTGAGGCGACGCTGTCCAGCGCCCAATGTATTGCTGCCAATTCAGCAATATACACAGAGCAAGGATTCTGAAGACTGTGGGAGGTGCTAAAAATTTCGTTGAACACTCCAAATCCTGTGGACTCATTCATAGAGGACCCATCAGTAAAGTACATATTATCACAATTGACACGCCCATACTTTGCATTGAAGATCGTAGGAATGATCCCCGATCGATGATAATCTGGAATTCCATGGATTTTCTCCTTCATGAACAGATCAAAATGTACAGAGGAATTGATGTAGTCAGGAAAACAAACACGGTTGGGAGTATACGAAGAAGGATCAACCTGCATGGAGATGAATTCATGATATGAGCTCATGAATCCTGAATGAAAATTTAGCTCGATAAGCTGCTCAAAATTTCCGATCACCAATGGGTTCATAACCTTACACCGGATGAGGAACCGAAGAGATAATAAATTGAAGCGATCTTTTAGTGGGAGTAGGCCTGCCAAAACCTCGAGACTCATGGTATGCGTTGAGGGCATACATCCCAACGCAATACGGAGACAAAGATACTGAATTCGCTCGAGTTTAATGAGGTGTGTTTTGGCAGCTGATTGAAAACAGAAACTGCCATACTCCATCACTGAGAGAATAGTTGTTCGATACAACATTATAAGATCTTCGGGATGGACTCCCCACCAGGTGCCGGTAATTGTACGGAGAAAGTTTATTCTTTGTTGACATTTTTTACTCAGATACCTAATATGGGCCCCCCAAGTACATTTAGAGTCGAACCAGACCCCAAGATACTTGAATGACATAGCATGAGTGATCGGTTTACCCAAAAGTTGAAGCTTTGGTTTTGCTGGTTTATGCTTCCTAGAAAAAACCACCATCTCTGTTTTCTCCGTGGAGAATTCGATCCCTAGCCCAATGGCCCAGGTTGAAAAATTGTTCAAAGTATCTTGTAAGGGTCCTTGCAGGTCGGATTCGTTTGATCCTACGACAGACACCACTCCGTCATCTGCAAGTTGTCTTAGGCTGCAATTTTGTGTAAGACAATTGTCGATGTCGCTTACATAGAAGTTGTACAAAAGGGGGCTTAAACATGAGCCCTGGGGGAGGCCCATGAAGGAGACCCGATTTACTGTCGAATCTCCGTGAGAAAAATTCAACTGTTTCTCAAAAAACAAGTTATATAACATATTATTCAACAGAGGCGGCAGACCCCGAGAGTGTAATTTGTCTGACAAAACCTCTATTGAAACAGAATCAAAGGCCCCCTTTATGTCCAAGAATACTGAAGCCATTTGTTTTTTTTCGGCGTAAGCCATTTGAATTTCTGAAGAAAGCAACGCAAGACAATCATTCGTCCCCTTGCCCCTGCGGAACCCATATTGTGTATCTGAGAGTAAGCCATTCGTTTCAACCCAATGATCAAGGCGAAACAAGATCATTTTCTCCAACAATTTCCGTATACAAGACAGCATTGCTATTGGGCGGTACGAATTGAAGTCGGACGCGGGTTTTCCGGGTTTTTGAATAGCTATAATTCGCACTTGTCTCCAATCATCTGGAACAATATTATGCTCCAGAAACCGATTGAATAAATTCAACAAGCGATGTTTCGCCACATCAGGGAGGTTTTTTAACAAGTTGAACTTAATTCTATCCGTTCCTGGAGCAGAATTGTTACATGAAAGGAGAGCAAGAGAGAATTCCACCATCGAAAACTCAGAATCAAGATCGCACCTATCTTGTGGTATATCTCGAACAATTTTCTGCACGGGAGCGGAATCGGGACAAACCTTCCGTGCAAAATTAAAAATCCATCGATGTGAATATTCTTCGCTTTCATTCGTTGAAGAGCGATTTCTCATGTTTCGAGCCACTTTCCATAATTTTTTCATTGACGTTTCTCGTGACAATTCTCCCACGAAATTTCGCCAATAAGCACGTTCTTTCCCTTTGATCAAGTTTTTAAATTGATTTTCAAGGTCAAAATACGTTTGAAAATTCTCAATGGTTCCACGTTTCCGAAAAGCTTTAAATGCGTTCGATTTATCCTGATAAAGCTTGGAACATTGGCTATCTCACCATGGATTGGGAGGCCTTTGACAAAAAGTGGAGCCTGGGATGGGTTTCGTTTGAGCGCGAACCGCGCTGTCATATATCAAACGAGAAAGGAAGTTATACTCCTCCAATGGAGGCAAACCATCTCTGGAATTGATGGCTAGAGCAATTGCGTCCGCATATTTTTTCCAGTCAATGTGTCTTGTGAGGTCATATGCCATGTTTATAGATTCAGAAGAATTCGAACCAATGGAGATGGAAATTTTGATTGGCAAGTGGTCACTGCCGTTGGGGTCCTGGATTACATTCCACTTGAAATCTAACGATAGTGAATTCGAGCAATGCGAGAGGTCAAGAGCACTTGGGTTAGCAGGAGGTTTAGGTACACGTGTTGTTTCCCCAGTGTTCAAAACGATCATATTGAAGCTGTTACAAAGGTCATATATCAACAATGAACGATTGTCGTCGTACTGTTCCCCCCAGGCAGTTCCGTGAGAGTTGAAGTCTCCCAAGATCAATCGTGGCTCAGGAAGGAGTGAGCACATGTCAACAAGTTGATTGCGGCTAACCGCAGCTCTCGGAGGCCAATACAAGCTGACAATACAGAGGTCTTTGCCTCTGATGTTTGCATGACAAGCAACAGCTTCGATCCCTCCAATAGGTGGAAGATCAATTCGAAAAAATGAGTGGCACTTATTGATACCCAATAGCACCCCTCCGTATCTGTCATCACGGTCCAAGCGTATGATATTAAAATTGTGGAAAGAGAGATCATCCCGCGAAGAAAGCCAAGTTTCGGACAGAGCAAAAACATCACAATTGAACTTATGAATTAAAAATTTGAATGTATCCAATTTAGGGATAAGACTACGACAATTCCACTGTAAAACAGTGATATCTCCGACCTCTCTATTTAAATTAGACATCAAGAGAGATAATCATTGCAAGGAGGGGCCATGTTTGCATCAATTGTTGCAAAATTGTCTTTAATACTGGAAGCATTGAAATGACAATGGTTCTGATGGAGTCGGAAACATTAAAACACTTGAAGATTTGGTCCAAAAGGTCAGATAACTTTATAAATCCCGATTGGGAAGTTGAACTGGACGGAAAAATAGGGACAGTTGGGGTTTTTGATGTCCCCTCGAGTGCTGGGCCATTCGAAGGTGAATTATTCCCACGGAAACCAGGAGGAACCTGATTTTGCTTGTCCGCTGCACTCGATTTTTTAGGTATACTAACAGGGGGTATCACCGGAGGGGCTTGTCCTTGAACTTTGGGAGTGGTCACATTTTTGCGCCGGGGATTCCCTTGAAAAATTAACGGTGTGCCCCCGTTAGCTGTGTCCGCTTCTATTTCGTCAACGGGCAACGTGGCGAAGACATTTTGTGTGTTGATTGGTTGTTGTTGTTGGGCCAGTGGCGAAGCGCCCTTTAAAATATCCGCAAAAGTGCGTTTCGAGCGTTCCTTCAAAGAGCGCTTCTGTTTCTCCCAGCGACTCTTGTAAGTTTCACAAACTGAGAGCTCGTGTGGGGATCCTCCGCAATATGGACATTTATGCTCAGTCGCACTGCAGGATTTCCCCTCATGTTGCTCTCCGCAAGTGGCACAGCGCTCCTTGTTGGCACAATAATCTGAAGTGACCAACTGACTTGCATTTTTGGCAAGTCATGGGCTTTGGCACGAATTTGCCCACCATGACGTAGTCAGGTAGAGCGGAACCAGCAAAAGTTACTCGAAACGAGTCTGACGGCGTGAATTTAGTTTTTCCCTCTTCTTGGGATACTTTTCCTAGTTGGCGGCTGTCCAAAATTTTAACACCCACCAACGGGAGTCTTTTAAATTTACGAACTCCTTCTTTTATCATTTCGCACGTCAGACCAGTTTCAGTTACCACCCCCGAGATTTCTACGTCATGGGAGGGCACGTAGACGCGATACTCTAGGGAGAATCTCTCGTCGATCATTATTGCATTCGCGTGTTTCCGATCACTCACGACAACACGCAGTTTGTTCGGTCTAACCTTAAAGATTTCGACCACGGAGGAATATAATCTTGCCAGATCTTTCGAAACCTGAATGACATTAATTGCCTTTCCTTTTGGTTTAGGCCGGAAAAAAACAACCCATGGACCAGCTCCAAGTGCATCGTCTGGATAGACCTTGACACGAGGAGAGGAAACAACTGAAGGGGAGGACGAGGTCGATTGTTGAACAAGAGCGGTATCAGTAGGGCTGGGAGGCAAGTTCGGTAGTAGAGCGGAAGCGGGAGCGGGAGATTGAGGGGGCGAAGAGGAAAAGTTTGCCAATTTTCTTGAGGGGGGCTTGTTAAGGTAGATTACCTCTTTCTCTGAAGAGACATCTTCTGAGGGGGGAACGCGTTTAAGCGACTTCCCAGCCCCCGTTGTAGCCAGTGAGGAGGAAACAGTAGTTTCAATCTCCATGTCAACATGACCTTCTGCCATTACGGCAGATATAAAATAATATAATTCTTATTTTTTTTGTATTTCTAAACCTAATATATATTATACCTAAATCGCACACCAATGCGAATGAAATGAAGCGGTGTCTCAATCGAACCGCGTGGCAATCTCTCGGCACAGATGCAACGGTATATCGCACCACAACACGATGATGGAATCGATGACGATGCTAAAGCACACACAGCGATGATACGGCACACGCACCGCGTCCGCCGTGGAGGACTTCTTCTTCACGCTGGTAGTGATTGCTGCTCTCCTCACTCGCGCAATAAAGAGAACCCCGTTAGGGCGAAATAACTTCACCAGCCACGAACTGATAACGTTATAATCTCCACTTTATAATAGACGCGAACAAATTTGCGACCGATGTCTTCGGACTGCGCGAGCTGAATGAAATTGCTGAATGAAATCGGTCTCAAATTGGACGATTTCATGTGTGTGCTAGACTTTGTCAAAAACTTCGAGAAAAATGTCAGAAAAATCATGAGAGATGAATTATTGCGAATAAATATGCGATCTATTTCCGCAGCTGAGGACAAGGAGAATTCTGCGTGTAATGTTGTTACACGATCCATTGCCAAAAAAGGCGATTGGAAAATACTACAGATACGGAGCTATTAACGACGTCAGCATCGAAAGAAAACCCCAAAAACAAGCTTTGCTAATGTAGTAAAAAATGGCATGATAGAAAAAGGAACGGAACTGAAAAAGAAACAGCATTTGAAGCCGAATCCAATCGCCGTCATTAAGCCAAAGGAAAGCGTGCATGTTGATGATATTGGAGTCGAGTTGCGAAATAAAATTGATGGCAATAATTTGAACGTCAGGCGAGTGACAAGCAGTAAAAATGGATCGGTCATAGTAGCTCTAAAGGATGGTGCGTCAATCAAGCATCTTGAAGAGACAGTTGACAAACAACCGGAAGGTAGTTTGAGGTAAAAGTGCGCGAGAACATGAAACCAACCATTAAAATAATAGGAATGAGCGACGAATACGACGAGAGCGAACTAAAGGGTAAATTGCAGCCGTACGGCACCCGCCATGTTTTTGATGTCAACATCTCAAGCGTCAAAAGTATTAGTTTTCTCCAAAGGAGCGATCCGCGTTGACGACATTGAGCTTCGTTTACTAGTTTAGGGGAGCGTCGAAGAATAGCTGATTTTCAGTAGGAATGAACGTTTTCAGAATTAAAATTATGAATGAAAATTAGCTTTTCCATATTAAATTAGTATTCTATTTAAATTAAAAACATTTTTGTTTGCAGGTGGTGAAAAAGTCTCATACGAAAATTGTTTATGAAGACAATTTTATATTATAATGAAAAAATTCAGCAACAATGTTGGAATTTTATATGCATATGGTTGAATGAAAGTCGGAAATACGTATTTCAAGTAATTAAATAACATGATGTGAAAATTTTCATTTAAATTTCAAAATTTAAAAACCGGTTTCGTGTTTTCTATCTGATAGAGATTACACTAACGAGTTTGGGACCCAAATAATGGCCCTACTTTGAAGTCGCCACCAGACGTCGACACCATCGCGAATTACCAATTTACCACTATCTGACATATGTCGATGATGAACTTTTACAACAGAGGGATAGTGAGATATGCGGTGACGGTAGGTAGAGTGAGATAGCGATAATCGTGCCATACACCTGGTAAATTGATTGACCAAAACGAAGTTTTTTGCAACAATGAAACATTTCAAATTGCGCAAAACTTACTGCAATCCTAAGTGGAGATACGACAACATCAGCGCAATAGTCGAGTTGGACCCCGAGACGTTTTTCAATGTGATACAACTTGGGAAACTGAACTGCGGGTGGCTGAGTGGTTGATGGGTTGCAGGTCATAAGGTGTTACAAATGCCGCGGGTTCAATCATAAAATAGTCGACTGTAAGGTAGAAAAAGTTATTTGTCCTATTTGCAGTGATAACCATTCGATTAAAGAATGCAAATCCCGCATAGAAAAATGTGCAAACTGTGCGAAACTGCGAGTTGAGCGTAAGCTGAGTATTGAAACTGACCGCTCTGCCTGGAGCAGTGAATGCCCGGTTTATAAAATTCAGCGAGAACGACGAAACAAAATGGTGGATTATTCAACATAGCAACCAAAATACTCTCCATTCAACCAACTGCCTGAGTCAACTAACTCACCGGGATGCATACCATCAAGCACGAAGGAGGCCTTCAATCCTCTCATCGCAGTCGAGCCATTTCCGCCAACGCTCAGCAGCCATCCCGGTCCTGCGATTGAGTCTGGATTGGTGGTACTCAGGCAAGTACAGCTGTGATTCGAGCAATTCCTTCTCGGTAACATTAATATTCCTACCGGGACGTAGGAAACCAGACAACCGGGACGCACACCTGCAAGCTCTATGGATGCCTCTGACTCCCTCGTCACAGTCGAGCCATTAATGTCAGTGACACCCAGTCGTCCCGGTCCTGTGCTCGAGTGCGGGGCAGTTGGCATCCAACCCATAATTGCAGGCAAGTACACATTCATTCCGAACAATAGGCTGCCTGAAATGCGAAACACTTCTAGCCCATCGCCATTTTCGGGCCACCAGCGTCCGACAAACGCATCGACACAACGGAATGATCATGTTGCTCATCATCCTATGTCTCTGGTTGCTGACTGTGGTGACTGCGATAGTTTCTCGCCAAAGCAACACTTTTTCTCCATTTACCACCAAAATGTCAGAGGCCTTCGCACTAAAACTTCACGCTTACAGCTAGGATTGTCGAGCAGTCATTATGATGTTGTCATTCTTACTGAAACATGGCTCCGGTCCGATATATGCGACGCTGAATTTTCATCCGATTATTCACTTTTTCGTTGTGACCGTAGTGGAGCACCCAGTAGCCCCTCACAAGAGGTGGCGGAGTGCTTGTCGCAGTGAAATCCACACTGCACTGTACCGAGGTTTCGATACCTCATTGCAGTACGCTTGAGCAAATGGTTGTTTGTGTGAAACTACCCAACCGATATTTGTACCTCCTCGGCATCTACTTTCGACCAAACTCTGAGACGACGTTGTATTCTAACCACACTTTCGCTGTTCAGTCCTTGACGGACTGATGTTCGGCTAACGATATCGTTTTATTGCTCGATGATTATAATCTTCCTCATCTGCAGTGGGGTTTTGATGAGGATGTCAACGGATACTTGCCTGTGAATGCTTCTAGCGATCCAGAACTCGTGCTCACTGAATCCATCTCATCCTATGGCCTCGTACAAATCAACTCTATTCCGAACATCAATGGACGATTTCAACATTATTCGCCTCGATCGAAATGACTCGTTTGGTGGCGTACTATTGGGGATCAAAAAATGTCACTCCTTCTATAGAGTCACTCTCCCATCGATGACAGGCATTGAAGTTATCGCTTGCCAGACACAAATCAATGGCAAAGACCTCTGCATTGCTTCGATATATATCCCTCCCAGAACTACGGTAGGCCGCCATCAGTTCTTTGATACTATCGAGGCAATGCCGGAGCCGCGGTTAATCTTAGGTGATTTCAACTCCCATGGAACAGCATGGGGATCACTCTACGATGACAACCGTGCCACGTTGATTTATGATCTGTGCGACAACTTCAACATGACAGTTTTAAATACAGGGGAAGCAACTAGGATAGCCAACCCTCCTGCACGGGCAAGTATGCTAGACATATCACTTTGCTCTTCTTCATTATCCCTGGATTGCACATGGAAGGTAATCCAAGATCCCCACGGTAGTGATCACCAGCCAATAATTTTATCGATCGCCAATGAATCAGGTTCTCGTGAGTCAGTCGATATTGCGTATGACCTCACGAAAAATATTGACTGGAGAAAATTTGCAGAAATAATATCTGAAGCACTTGTTTCAATGCATGAACTTCCTCCACTCGAAGAGTATAACTTTATATCGAGTTTGATTTACGATAGCGCACTTCAAGCTCAAAAGAAACGTGTTCCTGCTACCACTTTCCGACGTCGTCCTCCATCACTTTGGTGGGACAAGGAGTGTTCAAAGGTCTACCTTGAAAAATCATCCGCTTTCAAAAAATTCAGGAAAACTGGATTAGTGGAATGGTTTCGAATGTACCAAGCTCTAGAAGCCAAACTAAAAGGTCTGATTAAAGCAAAAAAGCGTGGATATTGGCGGAAGTTCGTCAATGGTTTGTCAAGGGAGACAGCTATGAGCACTCTTTGGAATACGGCTAGGAGAATGCGTGGCTGGAACCATACAAACGAAAGTGAGGAATACTCTGACTGTTGGATTTTCAAATTTGCAAGAAAGGTTTGTCCCGATTCCGTTCCTGCACAAAACGTCGTACGCGACATTCCGCTCCAAGGCGATTATGAGAATTTTTCGATGGTAGAATTCTCAATTGCACTTCTCTCATGTAACAATTCAGCTCCGGGGTCGGACAAGATTAAATTCAACTTATTGAAGAATCTTCCCGACTTGGCAAAACAGCGTTTGCTGAACTTGTTCAACAAGTTTCTGGAGCTGAATATAGTCCCGTATGACTGGAGACAAGTGAGAGTGATAGCCATACGAAAACCCAACAAGCCGGCTTGCGATCACAATTCGTATAGGCCGATTGCAATGTTATCCTGTATTCGTAAATTGGTAGAGAAAATGATTCTACTTCGTTTGGACAAGTGGGTTGAAACGAACAATTTACTGTCAAATACGCAGTTTGGCTTCCGCCGAGGTAAAGGGACGAATGATTGTCTCGCGCTGCTATCTTCTGAAATCCAAATCGCATTTGCTCGCAAAGAACAAATGGCTTCCGTTTTTCTCGATATCAAAGGGGCATTTGATTCAGTTTCCATGGAAATTCTCTCAGAGAAACTTCATAATCGTGGACTTTCACCAATTCTGAATAATTCCCTGTACAATTTACTGTCAGAAAAGCACATGTTTTTCAATCATGGCAGCTTGAAATCTTCTCGATACAGTTTTATGGGCCTACCACAAGGCTCCTGCCTAAGCCCCCTCTAGTACAGTTTTTACGTCAATGATATAGATGATTGTCTAACTAGAGATTGCACTTTGAGACAACTTGCAGACGATGGAGTTATTTCCATCACGGGTACTAATCCCGCCGTTCTGCAAAAATCCTTGCAAGATACCCTGAACAACCTGTTCACGTGGGCTCTCAAGCTGGGTATCGAATTCTCTACGGAGAAAACCGAAATGGTCGTTTTTTCTAGGAAGCACGAACCCTCCCAATTCCAGCTTCACCTATCCGGCAAAGCGATCAGGCACTCGATGTTTTTCAAATACCTTGGAGTATATTTTGACTCTAAATGTACCTGGGGAATACACATTGCGTATTTGAAACAGAAATGCCAGCAAAGAATCAATTTTCTCCAAACAATAACCGGAACATGGTGGGGTGCCCATCCAGGAGACTTCATTCAGTTGTACAAAACAACGATATTATCAGTGTTAGAATATGGCAGTTTTTGCTTTCGATCAGCTGCCAGGATTCATATTCTCAAGCTGGAGAGAATACAATATCGTTGCTTGCGTATAGCCATGGGGTGTTTGCATTCGACACATACGATGAGTCTCGAAGTTTTGGCAGGAGTACCCCCGCTTACTCTTCGGTTCACAGAATTATCCTACAGATTTCTCATCCGTTGCAAGATCATGAATCCATTGGTGATTGATAACTTCGAAAATCTACTCCAACTGACTCCTCAGTCAAGTTTTATGTCTTTATACCATGAGTACCTTACCCACGACGTGCACCCTTCACCGGGCATCTCCAACCAAGTTTGCTTCCCATACTTTTGCAATTCCTCTGTCAATTTTGATCTGTCCATGCGACAAAAGATCCATGGAATCCCAGATCATCTACGCTCCGATTATATTCCGGAGATATTTTCGGCAGAATATGGGAAAGTTAGATCTGATAAAATGTTCTTTACTGACGGTTCATGCATAAACGGGTCCACTGGCTTCAGCATCTTCAATGAAAGTTCCAGTGCCTCTTTCAAACTCAAAGATCCTTGTTCCGTGTATGTCGCTGAACTGGGTGCGATATATTACGCATTAGGGATCATTGAAACATTGCCCATCGACCACTATTTTATTTTTTCAGACAGTCTCAGCTCAATAGAGGCAATCCGCTCAATGAAAGTTGATAAATGCTCATCTTATTTCCTAACAAGAATAAGACAACTATTGAGTGTTTTGGTCGAAAAATTATTCAAGATTACCTTAGCATGGGTTCCCTCTCATTGCTCGATTCCGGGGAATGAGAAAGCGGACTCGCTAGCTAAGGTGGGCGCTTTAGAAGGCACACTTTTTGAAAGGCAAATTGCTTATAATGAATTTTTCCACATTCCTCGTCAGTATACGCTCGTAAGTTGGCAGCGCATGTGGAGTGGTGATGAGTTCGGTCGTTGGTTACACACGATTATCCCTAAGGTCTCGACGAGTGCATGGTTCAAGGGATTGAATGTAGGTCGTGATTTCATTCGCGTGATATCTCGGCTTATGTCCAATCACTACAACCTAAACGCGCATCTCTATCGCATTGGGCTCGCAGCAAACAATCTTTGTGATTGTGGCGATGGCTACCACGACATCGAGCATGTTGTCTGGTCGTGTATCCGGTTCCATGCTGCTCGCTCTCAGCTCTCTAGAGTACTGAGATCACAAGGCAGACAATCGGATATCCCCGTCCGGGATATCTTAGGTAGCCGTGATCCTGATCTTCTGCTTCATCTATACCTGTTCCTCAGAAACGCCGATGTCAACGTTTAATGATGTTTCCTTCGTTGTGTCCCCGTTTCATATCCCTCCTATCCGATCGATAAACTTTTACTTAGTCGCGGCAATACATACACACACTCTTTACAGATGCACGGGCCAAAGGTTGTGCAGTCCACTGATCATTCAACAAGAGCCAAAGGTTGTACCGCTCATGACAACTCTACACGAGCTGATGATTGCGCCGGCTAGTGACCATTCTATCCTGGATTCCTCGAGAAGACGCACCACGCTAGATATGGGGTACAGACTAGGGGGCGTTGCTGATTAATGGTCAGCTGCATCCCAATAGGAAGTATCCCGTGTCGGGCACAGGTACAGATCATTGAAGACAGCAACATCACAATTACGAAAACACTTGTAATACTAACCTCGAGCCAACCGCGAGTAATCGGTTACATATTACTAACATAGTTATAAGGCAAACATTGTCGAAATATTGAACTCCCGGCCCCGTCAGGTTGACGCCATATGAGCCTTAATAAAAATACATATTTTGTATAAAAAAAAAAAAATCAATGGATTTGTACCCCATCGTTCCACAACGTCCAATTTATTATGCTACACCAACGTGCTCTGCACTAAAGGCTTTGTACTGTAGTTTAGTGAGGAGCAACTTAGAGTACGCTGCACCGGTCTGGGTCCCATACCATGTTTCCTAGATTGTACGTATTGAGCGTGTACAGAAATGTTTTATTCGTTTTGCATTGCGACGTCTCCCGTGGAATGACCCCGCCCATCTTCTCCATTACTCGGAACGTTGACGTCTAATCGACTTGGAATTGCTCACGGCAAGGCG
Source organism: Toxorhynchites rutilus septentrionalis (assembly GCF_029784135.1). NCBI lineage: Eukaryota > Metazoa > Arthropoda > Insecta > Diptera > Culicidae > Toxorhynchites > Toxorhynchites rutilus. The sequence continues at coordinate 65,078,640 of NC_073746.1, read as the reverse complement.
ACTGAAGATGCAACGACTGATTGTATTCGACATCCTCAGTGAAAACATCGATTGTGCAGATCTTCTTCTGCATATTCCAATAAACGTTCCTCAACGTCAGCTGTGATTCTCCACAATAATTGCTGTTCCCGGACATAGAACATGCTATGGCTACAATAACCCATTAAGTTCCTGCCTCCGAGCCTTCAACAATGTCTGCCAAATTTTTGATTTCAACATGACTAAAGATTGTTTTAAAGCTAGGATTAAGAATATATCATAAGTATAACCAGTCTGTACGATACTCTCGAAGACGATGAATAAATAAATAAATAAATAAAATAAAAATAAGAAAATACAAATATCCATTGAAACTTCGTCAATAGTTCGGTGTCATACTGCTAATCATCTTATATATGAACGTAAGAGTGCAATATTTGATACGCTGTCCCACTGACACCCATTGTAGGCATTCAAGCATAAATCTTCGTGGAGTAAGTCGATCGCATCTCAATATCAAGCGTATGGCCTTGTTTTGAACAATTTGCATTCTTTTCATTTGCCTCTTATTTGCGAGAAATAGCACAGATGCACGATAATGTGGAGAAAAATGGAAATGTGGAGCGATCAAAGCTTAGTAGATGGTGATTTTACTCTTATAGGTCAATAATCGGTCCAGTTACATTATAATTGGAACGCAAATTAAGTAATTTCATTCGATCTGTTGTTTCAAAAGCCCTCTTCAAGTCAATAAATACAGCCAATACTATTTTCTTCATTTGCACAGCCTGTTTCCATTTCAGGAGTAATAAATTGAGAGCCGTTTCACAAGAGTGGTTTTTCCTGAACCCTGACTTTTCCTCCACCAGAATTCCATTTTTCGTTAAATGTTCCAACAGCTGGCCTTTCATAACGATTTGTTTTTTTACCGTCAAACTGTCGATATCCTTGCTGCCGCCTGGATTACATAATGCTTTGATTTTTTTTCCATAGCTTCTTCGGATCATGTTGAATTGCATTTATCTGATTTTGGATGACTTTATTCTTGGAATGCTTAAGTTCACGTACATAAATATTTCTCCATATTCTGTACGTGCTCCAATTTCCAATAGTTTTTGTGCGTTTTGTCCATATTTGTGTTCAGCATCCCAAAATTTGGTAAAAGCCATGTTTTTTTTTTCGCGTTGAACGACTTTTTTTTCTGGCTTGGTCAGCCTTTGTGTGGAATCGCCCCACTACGCGCTGCCTTTCTTTGGTCTAGAGGTCCCGCGACTTGCATGTCTTTGGAGTTACGGATGTTGTAGCTCCAGCGTCTAGTCATCCGTTATCGCAGTCACTGAGCCTGGTGTCAGAATCAGGAACACTGTGAATAACCTGTATTATATATACAGTAATTGAATATCAATGTATATCGTCAATCTAAATATATGATTGGAGTGCTAGATGATGTCTTTCCACATAAAAAACCACACATCCTGCAGTGCGATTAAATGAAACGTTACTCTTTAATCAATCAATCAATCAATTGGCAACAAGTTTCTCCCAGCATCAATGTCTTTATGAATCCTACGGCTTTATTCTGCACGGTAAGTAATTTTATCTAGCTCCAAATGAAGAACAGATAAATGTAAAAATGGCTCCCGTACACAATTAAAACAGCAGCAGAATTAATCCTCGTGCTGTGTTCAGCTTATCTTATAATGCGATCGCAATCGAATGCGATCGAGTATTTCTGCTCGACATGCCACAACACTCCACGTTCAGCTTGATTACTTGCTAATTGAGAAGCAATCAATCATGTGGAGCGTGTCCTCGATGTCCAAAGGGTGATCATTTATGTGGTGCTTAATAACTGTTTGTGAATTGCAGAGCGCGAAGGTAATATATTTGTGATACATGGGAACCAATATGTGGTTTGAAGCCTGATTGTTTTTTAAAAGCCGTGTGGCTCTATTTCTGGCACATTTTTCAAAGATGAGCTGAATTCTTTAATAAATTCTTGATATTCTGTGTCAGAATTTGTTATTTTGAGTAAAATTCGTTCAATTTGGAACCCACATTGATTTAAAAAAAAAAACAGAAAAGTTCAAGATTACAAACAAACTACATTTATTCGACACATATTTAAAATTGACTTGGTTTAGGCTTTTTTTTCGTGTTGTCTCACTTAGGTGTGTTGAGTTTAGCATGCACTTTACAGGGTTCCCGCAGCTGGTTCCAGGTTCAGCGACTGCTGGGAGATGGCGTGTCCAGCGAGAGGAGCATCATGGACGGCTCCTGGGTTGGCAGCAACATAGCGAGCTTCCTTCTGGGCTACAACGGCCACAGCTGGCTGGGCGATAACATTGACGGCTGGCTGAGCCACAACGGTGGCTGCTGGGGCTACAACCTGGGTAGCTTCAACCACTTCCGAGTCCAGAGAGCTGTAGGCAAGGGCTGGAGCAGCGGCGTAGGCAATTGGAGCAGTATATTGTGGGGCACCGTTGGATTGAACGACGGTGGTGTGAGGAGCGGCGTAAGCGATTGGAACGGAAGCGGCATAAGAGGTCACTGGGACGGAAGCAGCATAGGAAGTCACTGGGAGGGAAGCAATGTAACGTGGCGCCACATTCTGCTGAACAACGGTGGTGTGGGGAGCAGAGTAGGCCAATGGGACGGAATAGGTGACAGCGGATCCTTTAGCAACAACGGCGAGGGCCATCATGACTACAGCTGCGATGCACTACAAGGAAAAAAGCGATAATTAGAACCATCTACCGTGCTACATGACTCTCAAACTCACCTTCATGATTATTGATTTCTTCGGGATGGATCGCTGGGAGACGAGAAGATTGATACAGCTTTGAGTACCGATGTGTTCTGGTTTCCTAGCAGCCCCAAATTCTCTTTTATACCGAAGCGAATACCAGAACGAGATTAATAGCCTCCGCCGTGGAACAGGTTGCCCAAAATTGTATTTCGATCCGTCAATCATTGCTAGCCGGTCAACTTCTGCAAGGAAGGAGTTATTCCTGTACTTTTCCTGCTTCGCGCGATTTAGTTGTTGGCATTTTGAATCGACTGAGGTTCAATCGCCCACAAATATTCTTGAACTGGACTTATATCTTTCGTTTTCATTATCCATTTTGTTCAACAAGAGTTCTTCCCATATCGAGCATGTTTTGGAGTCATCACTTTTGATTGTTATCTTTTTAATTTGCTCCATTCATATGGTAATGTCATCGTTTGTGTCTTTAGGTAATTCACCCAAATTAGTACAGGGTATCACCATGAAAGTGATACACTTTAACCCTCTACCACCCAAATTTTTCTATTTATCTGAAAAAACCTACTCCACTTTTATTTCGAATTTCCGACTTTCAACATAAAATACTCCTAGCAGAAAGCTGCCAGCATAAAAACAATGTGTATGTGTGATAGATGAAAATATTCTAAAGACGTTCTAGTGGGGGTGAACATTGAAAATAATGTCTGAATAATTTGAAAAGAGAATCCGCGAAGCCCGTCCAAAGGCGGGCTTGGGCTGTAGAGGGTTAGTTATGTCATAAACACATAAACCCACATTATCTGATTCCTTTTTTTTTGTTATTATGGTAAAGAAGTGAAGAATCAGTGGAATTTGTCTCCTCCTTTCTCTCTTGTGTTAGATTCCATCCCATAAACGCTTTTCGAAATTGTCACAGGCCACACACATGACTTCAATCGCCGTTTCGTCCCAGATCTTCATCAAACGATTTTTAACAGTACGTCACACATTATCATGTCGGCGGTTCGGGTTCGATTCCCTTTCTGGCCGGGGATTTTTCGTCAAAGAAATTTCTTCCGACTTGCACTGTGGTCACGCATATTCCTCCTAAGCTTGCCATTGGGAATACTTTTAAAGCGTGTTATTTGTGTTATTTCCTTACATGTATCCCTAAATGTCCAATTAATTCAAATCGGGAGACGATGCGGGTCATTCAGAGGTGCTGATGGAGATGGAAAATTTTCGTTTCACCACTTCTGAACAATCAAAATATTGGAGCTTTTGGGCCGGCGCTACAATATTTTGAATATTCCGAAATCGTTCCATTCCTCATTTATCGGTTGGAATATCACATGACTTATTCAAAATAGCCTCTAAAGTAAACAATCTTCATCCCAAAAAAATGGTTAGGTGCAGCTCATGTCATCAGCAGTTTATTTTGCTGAATTGTACCCACATTAATAGATTTTTGTGCTTGGAATAGTTTGCTCTCAAAACGGTTTTTGATCTATTGCAACAAGTTTTTATATCAATACATAGCAATCATCACTCGTACACCTTCTATATTTCGAATGAAGTGATTATTATGCCATTTCGTTCAGTCGGTAGTATTAACGCTCAAAACCTTTTACCTTCAACGTAAAGCTCTCATTTTTAAAACTACCCATACCCATACCATAGTACTGAAATGAAAAATGTAGCTCTTAGTCAAAATTATGAACGCACTGCATTGCAAATTTACTGCTGTACTTGTTTGATGCTCAGAACATGATATGGGTTTGGTATAGTAAAAGGCAGATTGCCCCAACATATGTGATATGTCTGAGCCGCAATGATAAATTCGAGCAAGGGATCTGAATCATCCGCGCCACAATTGGAAGTCTGATGACGTTCAAAAAAAGGTAATGGATCGACAAAGTTATGTTACCAAGAAGTAGGGATCATGCGACCTCCTGAACTTCGGCAGGAGAGAATGTGGGCTACTTCACACCAACGTGGCCTAAATTGTTCATCGACAACTGGTGTCCATTTGTGACATCGTTCTGAACTGCCGGTACGCTTTGCACTGTTTTGACCGACCTCTCGATCCACCAACACCGTCCAATCATAATCGATGTGGCTATTACATTGAAGAAAAAAAATGGAGGAGAGCCATGGTCGCGAATTTGCATATACCGATCATTGATAGTGGATCTCAAGAATCAGTGGGTACAAAGGGAGATCCCAAAAATTATACTGGAGAAAATGTCAATTCCAAGACGACAGCAATGGTGCTCTTAGATATTGAAAAGACCTTCAACAATGTATGGCACAATGACCTGATGTATCCTATCAAAATCATTAGAAATCACATCTCTAGCAGGGTCTATCAGTGGAAGATTTTTCTTGGTTGCTGTTGCAGTGTTTGCTGTTGTATTTACTGTGGTTCTTTGGTCCGAACCAGATTTTATCTGGAGTAGTTTTTTATTTGACGTAGAACTACGTCTTTCATTAAGGGTGCTAAATCAGAAAACAGGTCACGTTTTTTATGAAATAAAGTTAACGTTAATAACTATTTTTGCCGCGAACGGATGTTGGCGATTTACATACCAAACGAATCGGAAATTCCGTAAGATTTGTTTAATATGCTATACATTAGAATACCCTGGTTTGTAAATGGTTAAAATTCATGAAAACTTTAAGCGTTTCCATTTTCCAATACATTTGTTCTGTCCATTTGTGTGCTTTCCCGAACAGAGCTTTCAATAACGAGCAACTTATCGACGACCAACGGAGGGGAAATCGTAGGATTCAAAGTCTCCGTGAACAAAGGAAAAGTAGAAGAATGAAGGGGAATACTTGCCTAGAGTATAAACAGTGGATCTCGCTGAGGCAAACAGAGAGGCGAATGAACTGCAAAGTTTAAAGCCTCTTAAAAACAAAGAAAGAAAGAAGAAGGCAAACTTTCAATCGGCATCGGACTGTTGAGCAATCCAGTTCACTTTGCTTTCGCTGCGCTTCGATCTAAGATTGGACCCCACCAGTGGTAATCAAACTTGGATATCGTCGTTTGGTTTTTCTGTTCGTTTTTCGCGTTATTCGTATCGTGTTTTTCTCTCCGCGTCATAAGTTGGACGTTTCGCGTAGTGTGTGATGAGCAAGAAGAAGAGGAAGGCAGGTTCGAGCCCTGCAAAAAACGAACGCATTGCCACGGGCAATAAATTTCGAGGCAAGCGTCATCTAATGATGCACACGATGTTGGTGCAGTGAAAAGCGCTCGCACTGAACCGAGCCTTCTTAAATGTGGCACCGCATAGAACAACTGCGAAGTAGGCGATTTCGGCGCGTCGGTCGAAAATGTAAACGTCGTTACCCAGGCAGCAACCAAAATCAAGCTCCCCCCGCTGGTAGTTAAGGCGGTACCTCTTGACACACTCATCGATAGGTGTTACAGCAGAGTACAAGCTGTGTGGCATAATTCAGTCTTTCTCCAAGCAGTTAACATTGTTTGTTTTCCGTCATCATAAGGGTTTCGTTTGTGCCTTTGAGAATGCATTAATGCATTAAACTTACGTTATGGCGAAGCATGCGTTAAGCTTGTGCGCCAAAAAATTATTTGGGGAATACCAATCATCTTGAATATCTTACTGGAATGTTATAAGTTATTTGGGTTCGCGTGCCAGTCGCAAAACTGCCTTCAACTAGGATTGCATTTGCACTAATATTCATCATAATGAAGCATTGCTATTGTTTTCGAGGTTGTTATTAACAAATAGAGTTTATTTCGCTTGTTTAGTCACCAAGAAAGTAAATGTCGTTCTGGAATTTTGTATGTGATTAGGTTTCGCTTGCCAGTAGCAAAACTTCCTCCACTAAGGGTGACAACTGCGCTTCTCTCGAGCATAAGAAAGTAATGCAACTTTTTTCGAGGCCAGTAACATTAACAGAAGCGTTTCTTTTGAGAATAGCGCAAAATGATGAGAAGTGTTTATATTCCTAGTTCCCAATGTATGGCTCTGTATGCATGCTATGGCGAACGCTTGTTTGGCGCTTGGTTTACGTTGTACGAACGATGCCTAGAGTTGCGATTCCTTTGAGGCAATACTAAATAACATGTAGCATGATATTTGATACATGCAAGTGTTGTCATTGTTGTTGTTTCCATGCGGTGCCAAAGATATTTTGATGTAGTTATGAGATGTGGAAAAATGGTGCTGGTGCAACTTGTATATAATCGACTGTAGCCGAGCCTATGTCAATTGCGAAAAAGGCCACCGGAATAGCGTTCGAGATAAACTTTCAATGCATTGACATGAAATGAATTGCGAAATACGATCAGCTAGTGTATTGTTTTGCGAAGGCAAGAATGAATCATCAATCAATTATCGTCAACTTTCAGAGATTATTCTACTAAGCAGTTGTTTCTAAAATTTCACAGCATTTTAGAATAATATCCGAAGGTATGAATAAGCGACTTATATAAAATAACAGCGTAGTTCTACGTCAACAATGCGGTCGTATCTTGGACACAACCTCCTATAATTTTTTATTTCTCCGTGGGAAAACCTAGAATTAAAGTCGCTTATTCCATTATATTATCAAACCAACAGCTTTGCACAAGAAGTTGAGAATATTGAATGGATTTTCAAGATCAACACATTTTCAGCGGAGGAAAGAATCGCACACTTCCTCGGGTTATGTGAAAAGTTTCAGTGAATTGAAGCTATTGGGTTTCTGGAAAAAACACTCCAGAAAAATATTTTCAAATTAACTTTCAGCATTAATATGTACTGTTGATTGCTCGCTCTTTAGAGCGATACTGAAATACAGAACTTAATGAATATTCAACTAGTTTTTCAGTATCTCTTAGCAAAATAATATCACCAATGCTCCCGAAAACATAATCCCCAAAGAAATAATCTTCAAATATATTTATAACCTATATATATAACCTTTTAGAGAACGGCAACCTAAAAAATCTGAAATCGATTGTGTTGTGGTGGCGACAGCTACAGCACCCGTAGTGGAACGAATTTTCACTTTTAGTTTTCAACCGAACAGCTCCCACTGCTATCAAATTTCATGCTATCTCGTCTTGGGAGTTGGTAGCACCATGTAAAATTTCAGTGAAACATTGTGGGTGTATAGATATTAGACATTTAGGCAATTTTCCATACTTGAAATCTCAAAAAAAAAAAAACATACAAATTAGACTTTTTGAAAAGGCCCAAAGTTTTTTTTCTATTTTTTTTTACTAAAAATTCCAACTCGAAAACTATAAGACCTACAAAATTTTGGTCATAAATGTAGGAATTTGGATTTTTTCATCAAATATTATCATCTATCACCTCCTGAATGAATTCGGATTTTTTTTATGAGAAAGGTATTTTATGACTTTAAGGGGATGAATCAAAGATTTTTTTTCTTTTATATTCAAAAAACGAAAAACATATGCATAAAAAACGATTAAAAATATTTTTTGGCTCGATTATATACAGTGAAAATAAATCCTTGTACATATTATTTTTGAGAATTTTAAAATAATACATTTTTGAAAGGAAATGAATTTGAATTTTGTTGACAACAATTCTTGACTAACATTTTGTAGGTCCTCTAAGTTTTTAGTTAAAATTTTTTGTAATAGGAGTATCGGTAAGTTTCTTCGTTTTTTTTCTCAAAAATTAATTCTATATTCTGCAAAAATGGTTACAAATTTAATATTCAAAGTATTGCCCATCGTTAGTTACAATTTTTTCCCGTCTTTCTTGCAAGTCATGGATCCCTTTGCGGAAATAATCGGCCGGTTCGTCGGCTAACCTCGAATCGATCCAATCGATCAAATCGAACGGATGTCTGGAGAATACGGCGGGTGGGATACGACCTCACATTTCAACGTTTCCAAGTTTTCGGTTTCGTGACATGCGGCCGAACATTGTTGTGCTGCAAAATAACTTTATCGTGTCTCTTGCTCATACTGTGGTCGTTTTTCCTTCAGTGCACAGCTCAAACGCATCAATAGTCGTCGGTAGAGATCCCCCGTAATGGTTTCATTCGGTTCTCATAGTACACCACACCCAGCTGGTCCCACCAAATAGACAACATAGCCTTCTGGACTTGAATATTCCACGCGGCCGTCGATGTTGATGCATGGGTATCCATACGTTGCCCGACGTTTAGGATTGTCGTAATGGACCCACTTTTCATCGCCAGTAGCGATAACGATGCAAAAAACCCCTTTTAAGCCGTTGCAGCAGTTGTTCGTACGTTAAAAAACGGCATTCGACGTCTCGTCGCTTCAATTCATATCCACATGATAGGGCACCCAATGTCCTATCTTTCGGATCATTCCCATTGCTTCTAAACGATCGGGTATGGTTTGCTGAGCTACTCCAAGTGTATCTGCAAGTTCTTGTTGCGTTTGTGACGAATCTTGATCGAGTAAAGCCTTCAATTCATCATCTTCAAACTTTTTTGGCGGTCCGGAACGTTCTTCGTCTTCCATGTCAAAATTACCACCTTTAAACCGTGCAACCCACGTCTGACACGTTAGCTCAGTTGGAGTATGGTCACCATAAACATCCACCAAAATGCGATGATTTTCCGCAACTTTTTTCTTCATATTGAAGTAATGAAGTAACACTCCCCGCAAAAACACTCTCGTTGGTACGAAATTCGACATATTCGAAGTGGCAAAAAACTATGTTGTTTACGCTTCAACTTTCTGACATATACTGAAAAAGACGCGCAATGACAGTAGCTTTCCAACGAATGTCTGGAAATTCGATTCACTGGAATAATAATCTGTTGTAAAACCGAAGAAACTTAATAAAAGATTAGGAAAAGAAAATCTTTCAAAAAAAAGTATGAAAAGTTGCATAAATGACCAATGTCCCACAACGTTTCACTGCAATCTGAGATGGTGCTGCCAATGGCCAGTCGAGGTGGCATGAAATTAGTCTGCCAGAAAATAGTTACTTCCCATCCGGGTTGCGATGTGTTGTACATTAACGTTGATTTTAACCCGGAAACAATGCACGATTTAGCGAAATTGAATAATCGATCGGAAAGCCACACACACAAAAAAACAAAAACTCTTCAGAATCCACACAAGCTCATTATATACTATAAAACGCATCGAAATGTTATCGATAACACGAGAGCGGAGGATGATAGTTCTTTTCTGGATGCCGGGAAAAATGGAAGTCATGTGCTGCTGCTGATTATTTTGATGCTGATACCTACTTTGTTGTTTCTTTGCTACCGCTCCTGTTGCTGATGTGCATTACTTTCCAAATAGGATCGATTTGGGGCGTGCGAGTGTTTGATTATAGAGACATAAAGCTTTTGCAGTTCATTTGTCTCAACCTCGAAAAGGGCTAATGTAGAGAAACAAAACAAAACAAACACAGTTTACAAAAACATAAGTTCCCAAATATGCGCTTATCAACCGGTCCATTATATCTTCAGTTTCCTTACTAAAAGAAGAGCATTTCCAAATGAAATCGTCCTAAAAATTCCAAAAATATGTATTTTTGATTCAAATGAAAGTTTGTATTCCGTTTGCCTTGTAGGAAATATGAGTTTTCCGCAGCAAATGGGATTTTTTTGGCTAAAGTGTTACTTTTGAAAAAGGGGGTATCGATTTAAGTAAGAGAAATCTTTGATAATTTATAACTCAAAATCTAAGAGTCGTACCGAAATAGTGTCTTAGAAAGAGTTATAGACTATTGATGTTAAAATGTGAAAAAATATACACTGAGAAAAAAAAAATTAGTACTATTTTTTTTAATTACAAATAAAGAAAATTATTTGTGATATCTAAAATATGTATTTTTAAATTTTTATTTTTTCATAAAAAAATAGAAGCCACGTAGAAAATTTAAAAATTGATTCCAAGATGGTAAAACTATATTTGACAAACTTTGTGGAACATTGAATTTTTATTTTCGAAACATAGAAGTTTTTATGTTAACAAATCTTCTTCTAAATGCAGCCATTTACGAGATATTTAACAAAAAAACATTATTAATGCATTGCCTTTTTTAATTTATTTTTTTTTAAATTAACATATGTATTTTTTAATTCTTTTTATTTTTTTCATATACAAAAAGTCCTGTAGAAAATTTAAAAAATGAGCCCAAGATGGTAAAACTATTTCTGACTAGCATCGATTTTTTATGAATTTTCGAAACGTGGAATTTATGTATGTTGACAATCATTTTTAGTCACAAATTATAAATCCTGATGTGATTTAAAACAAAAAAGCTCTTCATCAATCACCTTCTAAATGCAGCCATTTTCAAGATATTTAAGAAATATGTTTAATTTGGTAAAAATATATGTTTAGGATTGACGTTTAACAACATTTGAAGACATGTGGGTTAATACTCCCAAACATAACATGGGTAACTCCTAAACATATATTTTTACCATTATGATGTATTTGGAAAAGTTGTTGAAAATTATAAGCAAATTCATAAAATTTAATGAGTATGACGGTGTAACACGACAAACATATAAAAAGAGCCTATTTACTAAATAAAGACAATAAATTAAAATATTTTTTTTAATTATCTAAAGAATGCCTGCCTTTAGAAGGAGATTGATAAAAAGGTTTTTTGTTTGAAATCACATCGGGATTCATAAATTCATAAAAATTCGATGTTCCACAAAGTTGGTCAAAAAAAGTTTTACCATTTTGGACTCATTTTCTAAATGACTTCTATTTTAAATGAAAAAAATTAAAAACACATATTTTAGATATTGCAAATTTAAGTTTTTTTTTAAATAAAAAAAATCTATTTTTTCTCTCAGTGTATATTTTTTCACGTTTTAGCCTCAATGCTCTATAATTCTTTTTAAGATACTATTTCGGTACGACTCATAGTTTTTGAGATATAAATTATCAAAGATTTCTCTTACTAAAATCGATACGCTCTTTTTCAAAAGTTACGCTTTAGTCCCAAAATTCCCAATTGCTATGTAAATTCATATTTCCTCCAACCCAAACGGAATACAAACTTTCACTTGGAACAAAAATACTCATGTTTTTTCCATTTGTCGATTTCATTTGGAATTGCTCAGAAGTAAAAAAAGGTCCAGTTTACAACTACAAACAAACTTCATTTATTCCGCATCAACATATTTTACACCCGAAATGTACAGAATTCGTTCATCTTCAAGAACCATGTTCAAATTGCTATAAGAACGCGCTTTACTGAGTTCCGGCAGCTGGTTCCAGGTTCAGCGACTGCTGGGAGACGGTGTGTCCAGCGAGAGGGGCATCATGAACGGCTCCTGGGTTGGCGGCCAAATAGCGGGCTTCCTTCTGGGCAACAACGGCCACAGCAGGCTGGGCAATAACGCTGACGGCTGGCTGAGCCACAACGGTGGCTGCTGGGGCAACAACTTGGGTAGCCTCAACGACTTCCGAATCGATCGAGCTGTAGGCCAAAGCTGGGGCAGCGGCGTGGGCAATTGGAACAGCATACCGTGGGACAACGTTGGACTGAACGACGGTGGTGTGTGGGGCGGCGTAAGCGATTGGAACGGAAGCGGCATAAGAGGTCACTGGGACGGAAGCAGCATAGGAAGTCACCGGTAGGGAGGCAATATAACGCGGAGCCACATTCTGCTGGACAACGGTGGTTCGGGGAGCGGAGTAGGCCAATGGGACGGAATAGGTAACAGCGGATCCTTCAGCAACAACGGCGAGGGCCATCATGACTACAGCTGCGATGCACTGTTACGAAACAATTCAAGATAAAAAAATGCACCTTTTATAATTACTCAAATCCAATATTACCTTCATGATTGTTGATTTCTGTTGGTCGCTGGAAGACTGATGGAATGGTAATACTGTTGCGAATACTGTGCTTCGTGTTATGAAATCCTTTTTGTGCTGATCCGGCTTTTATACCCAAAATTCTGACCAAAATTTTAGTATTAATTCTATCCATATCCACATGATCCACAGTCAGTTCGATTATCATTCTTCACGCGCTTTGTTTGGGCAGTACATGATAGGTCAGCATAAAGGTGGTTGGCATTTAGAGGCACTAATGTCGTTTTTTTTTGTTTCAAGAATGAACACTTTACTCCATCATGAAATGCTTGGGTGGAATTTGATGATTCTTGTGCGTGATAAGTTCACTAACGATCCCTGGAGTTATTTCGAATCGGAAAGAAGCATCAACCCGTGGTTGACAATTTTCAATCGGAGTAGCAAATAGAACCAGTTTTATGCTGCTGAAATAGTGCGGCAGTGAACTTCATTGTTTTTTTTTGTTGTCCTGTGAGTAACGCAGGAGGATTAAATATTGGCAACCGGTTTCGCCCATCAACGTTATTTGGTGGTTCAAAAAAAATCTCTGATTGTTTCGATCATCGAACTCAGGTTTTATGGATATAAAAGATAGTGTTACCACAATGAGGAGTCAGAACACATCAGTACTCTAAACTGTATCAATCCTCTAGTCCTCCAGCGATCAGTCCCCAAGAAATCAATAATCATGAAGGTAATATTAAATTTAAGTAATTATACAAGGAACAATTTTAAATCATGAATCGTTTCAAAACAGTGCATCGCAGCTGTAGTCATGATGGCCCTCGCCGTTGTTGCTGAAGGATCCGCTGTCACCTATTCCGTCCCATTGGCCTACTCCGCTCCCCACACCACCGTTGTTCAGCAGAATGTGGCTCCACGTTACATTGCCTCCCTCCCGGTGACTTCCTATGCTGCTTCTGTCCCAGTGACCTCTTATGCCGCTTCCGTTCCAATCGCTTACGCCGCGCCACACACCACCGTCGTTCAGTCCAACGTTGTCCCACGGTATGCTGTTCCAATTGCCCATGCCGCTGCCCCAGCTTTGGCCTACAGCTCGATCGATTCGGAAGTCGTTGAGGCTACCCAAGTTGTTGCCCCAGCAGCCACCGTTGTGGCTCAGCCAGCGGTCAGCGTTATCGCCCAGCCTGCTGTGGCCGTTGTTGCCCAAAAGGAAGCCCGATATGTTGCTGCCAACCCAGGAGCCGTCCATGATGCCCCTCTCGCTGGACATACCGTCTCCCAGCAATCGCTTAATCTGGAACCAGCTGCAGGAACCTTGTAAAGCGCGTGCTCTTCCCTAACTATCGATCTTCAACAAAAAAACTGGTCAAGTGAAATAAATATAAGTTTGTAAATTAGGTGCGTGGTATGACTTTAAATGGCTGCATAAGCTTTGGAAAATGTTACGTTCAACGATTGAATCGCTCGCTGATCTTCGTCAGCGGTAAAACAGGCTCACCAACCGATCGGTTGCAATTAGTGTCGATAGCAATCTTCTGTGTGGTATTCCTCTTACTGCGGTTGATAATGAATGTTGGTTGGAATTTTCGCAATCGGATTCCCCGCAAGCAGTTACGTATTGAAGGGGCGGAAGAGACTTCAAAAATGTTAAACAACGATTACTTCAACACTGCCAGCGGCGGCAGAGATGCAGTCGATTATCACCCAATGTCGTAATGAATTTATCAAACACGCTTCCATGCGGAACAATTAAGCTTCAATTGCGGGATCAAAACGTGGCTCTCCGTAATCCAATTGGTTGGTGCGTTACTTGTTTGTTTATTTTTACTGATATTGTTCATTGCGATTTTCCAACTCTCAGTCGCAGGTTGAAGTGACATAGTATCACTTGAACTTGTAGAAGCAGTTTTATGAGCAGGCATTCCATTCACAGCCCCATGTCGGTCCCTAGGGGCTGACGTTGAGCTATTCGTTAGAAAAATGTTGATGGACTGGGACTGACAGTTTCAAAATAAGGAAACACGAAAAAAATTGTTTGTTTTTGGATGTTTTACGATATGCGACTACTTTCTAGTGAAATTTGTGAAATAGTCAGAAATTTCTCTTGAATACAATTAATATCTCTGTTGTTGGGGACCGACATTGATATTGTGCAAATGCTCTTTATGCGGACTGAATGGAAAGCGTAGTAAGAACAATCCGGGATTTTAGGAGAAAAAACTAAACATATCGAATTCTGTTTAATTGACTTTAATCCACTGGGAAAATATACAATATAGTGTTTCGTAAACCGTAAAATTACGTTTTAACTGAGGAGAAGGTGTAATTTCTTCATCAAACTAATGTAGCTAATAATCAATGTTAGAATTAATAAAATTAATTTACAACTGAGCTTTTTTTTAGAATTTCAACCACTGCTGATCTTTCATCCTAGAATTTTGGAGCACGTTCGTCGCCCAACGCGACGTTCCTGAGTTTCTTGGGGAGAAATTATTAAACGAAGATCAAACTCAGTTTGTAGACATCTTTTGCAGGATCTTGCAATATTTTATTTTAATTTGAAGACTAATTGACAACAATAATACATGCCAAAGTCATCTTATATGGGTTTCGCAAAAAAGCAGTACAAACCACCCGTACTATAAATTAACAAAAGTATAGTATTAACATTATAATAATGTGGTAATGATTTTATGATTTTTCTTCATACAGTGGTAGACATTCATTTAGCCGCACCCTATTTTTTCTCAATATTTTTAAAAATAAGTCAATTCTTTGTACAGTTTTGCTCATAAAAGACGATGATTGTTTATTTTCATTGAATTCATTCTAAAAAAAGTATAATTTCACTTTTTGTTTCCAAGTAATTCAAATATGTGGAATCAGGGTGGACATTCGTTCAGCCGCATCCTAAAATTTCAATAAAAGAAGAAAATTTGTACGGCAAATTTCGAGTTCAATCGGTAGCTAATATTTAGTATGTCCACCTCCATTTCGGATCACTTTGAAAACTCGATTTGGCATCGAGTCAGACAACTTTTAAAGTGTTGTCATATTGATTATAGCCCAACATTCCTGAATTACTGCCTTGAGACTGGAAATGTTGTCAAACTGTCATCCGTTTGCATAGACCATCTCGGCCAAGATTCTCCGTAGGTTCTCTATGGGATTGCAATCGACTGCCAGCAGGTCATTCAAGAAGCGGAATGTCCTTCACGGCAAACCATGCCTTCGATTGTTTGGAAACGTGGATCTATGCATAACCCTGCTGAAAAAACCACATCCTCGGTAACGTTATTCTCAATATTGTTCACTGAATATCTTTATTATTTTCCGCCCTCTTCCGTCAATAGAATACCTTTCGCCATTCCTTTAAATTCTACGTAAATCAGCTTCTTACATGGCACATCTAATATTTATCTTGTAAATTGAATTTCCCAAGTATTTTTTCAAAAAACACAGATAAAGGCTTGGTGATTATGCAAAAACTCGATTTTTATTCCCTGCGATCTATATCGAAAGATGGGCACTTTTACAGGGAAAAAGGTTTTTCTACCAACAACTTTTTCATGTTTTCTTTTATAAAATTACAACTAATACTAATTTTGTTTAAACTTAAGATTGCGATTCTCATACATTACTTGAGCTTGAAGTATCATCAAAAGTGCTATCCACCCATACTGCAACAGTATTTTCTCAAGCGTGTGGGGAGTTTCGGTATTCACATTCACATTCACACACATTCTGTCAAATATATACCGGGAATTAGTAATTTTTAATTTTTCCCCGGAACATTTTGAATTATGAAAATATCAACATAATAAAAGAGATTGTGCTCGGAAATTTCCCTTAAAGTTTAAGAGAGCTAGCTCGTGAATTAAATATCCCTCACGAGACCGTTCGAGATATTTTGGTTGATGTTTTGGGCATGTGAAAAGTCGCATCGGAACAACTAGTGCCAAAAGAGCTCAAATTCCTCCAAAAGTTTCACCGCAATCAAGTGGCGAAAGACATGCTTGAACGAGCAAATTCTGATCCCACGTTAATTCAACGCATAATTATGGTCGATATGGTCCCGTGTGATTTTTTTCCGTGGGACCCGTTCTGACAGCATTGAAGATTTGCTTGTATACCTTCGAGTACATTGTCAAATCATTTGGCAGATAAATAATTTCCGTGCAAAATTATCAGCGTAAACAAACCAAAATTTGATGGGAATGATCCTCAGTTGTAGTCAGAAAGGATTGAAGCCCGGGAAGCTTCCAAAAATCCATCTTCACATATGATTTGTCTTCCACGAGTTTTGGCCACATGGTTCTGCTTAAGCGTCCTGTCCGGTTACTGTATGAACGGTAGTATCCTCGCAAACGGGCTTCGAACGGTACGTGACTGACACCGTTTTTTTAGCGACATCCCTATTTGGTAATACACTGCTTTTCACAACTATAGAACCACTTATTTTTTCTGAGTTTCCAGAGATATGTAAGAAGTCGGTTGAATTGAAGTATATAGTGTAGAATACAATAACTATTTTCATTTATAAGACTGGCCATATAAACTTAATTGTTGTGTGCAGGCGCGAAACATTCAAACAACTAAAATTCCAGTGTTTCATAACTATAGAACCCGATAGAAAAACTTTCACTTCTTTACAAAATTAAGGCCAATTTCACATGAATTACAGTAAGTTTCTAATTTGTAGGTCATCTTAAGTTCTCCATCAGTTCAAATAACCCATTCGGGGTGATTTCGAACAAGCTGCGCCATGTTGTAGTGTGTATCTCGTTCTACGCAGAGGATACTGCTCGTGGCTTGATGATTACTTTGTAGATGTAACGTTAGGTGTTATGTTCGAAATTTGGTTAAACAAGAATAAGTGTAAATTGATTAAAGTGTTGCACGCAAACACTTATAAAATAAGGGATGTTCAAGTTTTTTGGAAGGAAATGCGTCAATTTTATGTCGAGCAGATTTTTGATCGTAACACCCTTAACACGCATACTCGTCTTCTAGTCTAGAGATTTTTTAAACAAAACTCGATTTTTTTATTCCAATTATTTGTATTAATGTGTATTAATTTTGTACACTCGAAAGAATTAGGACAAAGGCCTTCCTTTGTCCTTTGTCCAAACAATAAAATAATGGATACTAAAAATATTATTTGTTTATTTTTTTCAGAGCTCGAAAAATCGTCCGATGTTCGTGCGTCTACACTAGAGAATCCCCCTAAATATAAATCGTCCCTCTCAAACCTTTTTAAGGGAATGAAATTGGACCATCATTACTGAAAAAAAAAAAAAAGGAATGCAACCAAATTGGCTACGGAGAAATTTTGCTTAGTCCAGTCAAAACCGTGTTCGGTTCTCGTGAATAATTATGTTTTGATCACATTTTGATATTAGTATTTATCTAAATTTGTTTTCAAAATGTATCGTTTTGCTTTCTTCCAAGATGTGATCCCTTACATTATAGCGATTCATATACATTATGGTACCAATGAATGTATGGGAAAACATCGACCCTAAAATTTCAAAAAGTAACCCCTTAAAAAATGTTCACTACCTCGAAAAACACCCTATGCAAAATATCAGCTCAATCGGACTTAAGGAAGAGTGGCGCAAAGCGGCACTTGAGTTTGAGTTATTTGAAAATCCAAAAATCACCCACATTTCGCAGCAAGTTCCGAATGAAAAATCGAGACAACTATTTTTATTGGCACCCAAAACCATATGTTTCGCCTCGTATTCCGAAAAACTCTTTCGAAACTTTTTCGAGATGACAGTATATCTCGACGTTTCATGTAATTTTAAGACATTTGGCATCAACAATTTTTTTTGAAAACCTCGATTTCCTTTACTCCTCCCTTGGGTGATTTTTCGATTTTCAAAAAACTCAAACTTTGACCGCTTTGCGCCACTCTTCCTTAAGTCCGATTGAGCTGGTATTTTGCATAGGGTGTTTGTTCGAGGTGGTTAACATTTTTATGGGGTAACTTTATGAAATTTGAGATGGCCATTTTCATTGGCACCCTAATATTCATGGATGGTGTTTTTCGATATTTTCAGAAACTCTGCCGTTTAAAGTATCGTGTAACTAACTAGTAGAGTCTCCAATTAGTTATCATTACTGGTGGAATGTCTGCTCGAGCGATATTGGTTTCTAAAGGCACGTCCACATTAGGCCGAATGATGCCGATCGGCCTGTACCAGGCGGCATATTCGGTTCGTTATGTAATGTGGGCGCCCCATCGGGTGCACGAAGCCGAAGTCCCATCGGATGCACGAAGCCGTCACGAACACACGAAGCACAATGTCGTTAACGCTAATTTACTTCGTTTTGTTTTGGTTCGACTTTCTCGAACCGGACCCACTTGTTTCGGGTTGGGTTCGGTTTGATTCAAGTCGGTTTTCGGCTCGTCGGCAAGCCCGGGCGGTACGTACACATTTTACCGGATTTACCGGGCGGCCAAGGCCGATTGGCGTATGTAGACGGGTCTTAAGGTGTATTAACCGGCATTCAACTTAGCGAACCACCTGCGTAAAGGTATTTTCCCCATAAACAGAGCGCGTTTTTTCAAAATTAATTTTTAGCACATATTTTGAAATCCTGATTTATAACATTAAATGAGCTTAAAAATAACAAAAAATGTGCTACCCTCCCATACTAGTACAGCATTTGTATAATGCACATGCCATAGCAATATAGACGAATTTCATGCCAACTCGTTTAGGAGTTGGCAGCACCATCTCAGATAGCAGTGAAACGTTGTGGGTGTAAAGACATAGGTCATTTAAGCAACTTTGCATACTTGAAATATTCGAAAAAAATTAGACTACTTTTTGGAAAAAGCCAATTTTTTTTCTTAATTTTATTTAAAAATTTATAACTCAAAAACTATGATACCTACAAAATTCTGGTCAAAGGATGAAACGTAGGCAATTGTTTAAATTTCCACAAAAAAAAATATCAAAAACGCTGACAAAATAGGTATTTTAAAAATTAAAATTAATTTTTCCCAAAAACATATTTTTTTTTAAATTTCCAAAAATATATAAATGAATAGCGCTTACAATTTCCAACAAGTCGTCCATACATCGGAAGATGGGCACTTTTACAGGGAAAAAGTTTATCGAACAACTTTTTCATGTTTTCTTTGGAAAAAAATAAAACTTATTCTAATTTTGTTTAAAATCAAGATAGCGGTATAATGTATTCGACAATGTTTTAGATCTTGTTAAAATATAAACTTTTGTCGAAGACATTAACTTTCTATCTTTTATAGTTTTTGGAATATAAGTCATTTTTGTGTGAAGATTCCTGAAAAAAAATATGTTTTGTTCGTAACATTTTTGTTTGTAAATTCTCACGTTTGACATGTTCTTGGTATGTTTCTAAATAGAGAAAAGTTAGCAGAGCATTTAAAATGCGATAATTTATACATAAAAATGTAACGAATTGAAACTTGTTTGAAATTTTAAGGGCTATTTATATTAATTTTTTTTCAGAATTTTAAAAGCATATTTTTTCGAGAAAAATGAATTCTAATTTTTAAAATATTTTTTTGTCAATTAATTTTTTTTCCAAAAAATTCTTTGATAATTTTTAATGAACTTTTTGGAAAAAGCCAATTTTTTTTCTTAATTTTATTTAAAAATTTATAACTCAGTTTCTTGGGGAGAAATTATTAAACGAAGATCAAACTCAGTTTGTAGACATCTTTTGCAGGATCTTGCAATATTTTATTTTAATTTGAAGACTAATTGACAACAATAATACATGCCAAAGTCATCTTATATGGGTTTCGCAAAAAAGCAGTACAAACCACCCGTACTATAAATTAACAAAAGTATAGTATTAACATTATAATAATGTGGTAATGATTTTATGATTTTTCTTCATACAGTGGTAGACATTCATTTAGCCGCACCCTATTTTTTCTCAATATTTTTAAAAATAAGTCAATTCTTTGTACAGTTTTGCTCATAAAAGACGATGATTGTTTATTTTCATTGAATTCATTCTAAAAAAAGTATAATTTCACTTTTTGTTTCCAAGTAATTCAAATATGTGGAATCAGGGTGGACATTCGTTCAGCCGCATCCTAAAATTTCAATAAAAGAAGAAAATTTGTACGGCAAATTTCGAGTTCAATCGGTAGCTAATATTTAGTATGTCCACCTCCATTTCGGATCACTTTGAAAACTCGATTTGGCATCGAGTCAGACAACTTTTAAAGTGTTGTCATATTGATTATAGCCCAACATTCCTGAATTACTGCCTTGAGACTGGAAATGTTGTCAAACTGTCATCCGTTTGCATAGACCATCTCGGCCAAGATTCTCCGTAGGTTCTCTATGGGATTGCAATCGACTGCCAGTAGGTCATTCAAGAAGCGGAATGTCCTTCACGGCAAACCATGCCTTCGATTGTTTGGAAACGTGGATCTATGCATAACCCTGCTGAAAAAACCACATCCTCGGTAACGTTATTCTCAATATTGTTCACTGAATATCTTTATTATTTTCCGCCCTCTTCCGTCAATAGAATACCTTTCGCCATTCCTTTAAATTCTACGTAAATCACTAATCTGACCAGCTTCTTACATGGCACATCTAATATTTATCTTGTAAATTGAATTTCCCAAGTATTTTTTCAAAAAACACAGATAAAGGCTTGGTGATTATGCAAAAACTCGATTTTTATTCCCTGCGATCTATATCGAAAGATGGGCACTTTTACAGGGAAAAAGGTTTTTCTACCAACAACTTTTTCATGTTTTCTTTTATAAAATTACAACTAATACTAATTTTGTTTAAACTTAAGATTGCGATTCTCATACATTACTTGAGCTTGAAGTATCATCAAAAGTGCTATCCACCCATACTGCAACAGTATTTTCTCAAGCGTGTGGGGAGTTTCGGTATTCACATTCACATTCACACACATTCTGTCAAATATATACCGGGAATTTGTAATTTTTAATTTTTCCCCGGAACATTTTGAATTATGAAAATATCAACATAATAAAAGAGATTGTGCTCGGAAATTTCCCTTAAAGTTTAAGAGAGCTAGCTCGTGAATTAAATATCCCTCACGAGACCGTTCGAGATATTTTGGTTGATGTTTTGGGCATGTGAAAAGTCGCATCGGAACAACTAGTGCCAAAAGAGCTCAAATTCCTCCAAAAGTTTCACCGCAATCAAGTGGCGAAAGACATGCTTGAACGAGCAAATTCTGATCCCACGTTAATTCAACGCATAATTATGGTCGATATGGTCCCGTGTGATTTTTTTCCGTGGGACCCGTTCTGACAGCATTGAAGATTTGCTTGTATACCTTCGAGTACATTGTCAAATCATTTGGCAGATAAATAATTTCCGTGCAAAATTATCAGCGTAAACAAACCAAAATTTGATGGGAATGATCCTCAGTTGTAGTCAGAAAGGATTGAAGCCCGGGAAGCTTCCAAAAATCCATCTTCACATATGATTTGTCTTCCACGAGTTTTGGCCACATGGTTCTGCTTAAGCGTCCTGTCCGGTTACTGTATGAACGGTAGTATCCTCGCAAACGGGCTTCGAACGGTACGTGACTGACACCGTTTTTTTAGCGACATCCCTATTTGGTAATACACTGCTTTTCACAACTATAGAACCACTTATTTTTTCTGAGTTTCCAGAGATATGTAAGAAGTCGGTTGAATTGAAGTATATAGTGTAGAATACAATAACTATCTTCATTTATAAGACTGGCCATATAAACTTAATTGTTGTGTGCAGGCGCGAAACATTCAAACAACTAAAATTCCAGTGTTTCATAACTATAGAACCCGATAGAAAAACTTTCACTTCTTTACAAAATTAAGGCCAATTTCACATGAATTACAGTAAGTTTCTAATTTGTAGGTCATCTTAAGTTCTCCATCAGTTCAAATAACCCATTCGGGGTGATTTCGACCAAGCTGCGCCATGTTGTAGTGTGTATCTCGTTCTACGCAGAGGATACTGCTCGTGGCTTGATGATTACTTTGTAGATGTAACGTGAGGTGTTATGTTCGAAATTTGGTTAAACAAGAATAAGTGTAAATTGATTAAAGTGTTGCACGCAAACACTTATAAAATAAGGGATGTTCAAGTTTTTTGGAAGGAAATGCGTCAATTTTATGTCGAGCAGATTTTTGATCGTAACACCCTTAACACGCATACTCGTCTTCTAGTCTAGAGATTTTTTAAACAAAACTCGATTTTTTTTATTCCAATTATTTGTATTAATGTGTATTAATTTTGTACACTCGAAGGATTAGGACAAAGGCCTTCCTTTGTCCTTTGTCCAAACAATAAAATAATGGATACTAAAAATATTATTTGTTTATTTTTTTCAGAGCTCGAAAAATCGTCCGATGTTCGTGCGTCTACACTAGAGAATCCCCCTAAATATAAATCGTCCCTCTCAAACCTTTTTAAGGGAATGAAATTGGACCATCATTACTGAAAAAAAAACAGAAATGCAACCAAATTGGCTACGGAGAAATTTTGCTTAGTCCAGTCAAAACCGTGTTCGGTTTTCGTGAATAATTATGTTTTGATCACATTTTGATATTAGTATTTATCTAAATTTGTTTTCAAAATGTATCGTTTTGCTTTCTTCCAAGATGTGATCCCTTACATTATAGCGATTCATATACATTATGGTACCAATGAATGTATGGGAAAACATCGACCCTAAAATTTCAAAAAGTAACCCCTTAAAAAATGTTCACTACCTCGAAAAACACCCTATGCAAAATATCAGCTCAATCGGACTTAAGGAAGAGTGGCGCAAAGCGGCCAAAGTTTGAGTTATTTGAAAATCCAAAAATCACCCACATTTCGCAGCAAGTTCTGAATGAAAAATCGAGACAACTATTTTTATTGGCACCCAAAACCATATGTTTCGCCTCGTATTCCGAAAAACTCTTTCGTAACTTTTTCGAGATGACAGTATATCTCGACGTTTCATGTAATTTTAAGACATTTGGCATCAACAATTTTTTTTGAAAACCTCGATTTCCTTTACTCATCCCTTGGGTGATTTTTCGATTTTCAAAAAACTCAAACTTTGACCGCTTTGCGCCACTCTTCCTTAAGTCCGATTGAGCTGGTATTTTGCATAGGGTGTTTGTTCGAGGTGGTTAACATTTTTATGGGGTAACTTTATGAAATTTGAGATGGCCATTTTCATTGGCACCCTAATATTCATGGATGGTGTTTTTCGATATTTTCAGAAACTCTGCCGTTTAAAGTATCGTGTAACTAACTAGTAGAGTCTCCAATTAGTTATCATTACTGGTGGAATGTCTGCTCGAGCGATATTGGTTTCTAAAGGCGCGTCCACATTAGGCCGAATGATGCCGATCGGCCTGTACCAGGCGGCATATTCGGTTCGTTATGTAATGTGGGCGCCCCATCGGGTGCACGAAGCCGAAGTCCCATCGGATGCACGAAGCCGTCACGAACACACGAAGCACAATGTCGTTAACGCTAATTTACTTCGTTTTGTTTTGGTTCGACTTTCTCGAACCGGACCCACTTGTTTCGGGTTGGGTTCGGTTTGATTCAAGTCGGTTTTCGGCTCGTCGGCAAGCCCGGGCGGTACGTCCACATTTTACCGGATTTACCGGGCGGCCAAGGCCGATTGGCGTATGTAGACGGGTCTTAAGGTGTATTAACCGGCATTCAACTTAGCGAACCACCTGCGTAAAGGTATTTTCCCCATAAACAGAGCGCGTTTTTTCAAAATTAATTTTTAGCACATATTTTGAAATCCTGATTTATAACATTAAATGAGCTTAAAAATAACAAAAAATGTGCTACCCTCCCATACTAGTACAGCATTTGTATAATGCACATGCCATAGCAATATAGACGAATTTCATGCCAACTCGTTTAGGAGTTGGCAGCACCATCTCAGATAGCAGTGAAACGTTGTGGGTGTAAAGACATAGGTCATTTAAGCAACTTTGCATACTTGAAATATTCGAAAAAAATTAGACTACTTTTTGGAAAAAGCCAATTTTTTTTCTTAATTTTATTTAAAAATTTATAACTCAAAAACTATGATACCTACAAAATTCTGGTCAAAGGATGAAACGTAGGCAATTGTTTAAATTTCCACAAAAAAAAATATCAAAAACGCTGACAAAATAGGTATTTTAAAAATTAAAATTAATTTTTCCCAAAAACATATTTTTTTTTAAATTTCCAAAAATATATAAATGAATAGCGCTTACAATTTCCAACAAGTCGTCCATACATCGGAAGATGGGCACTTTTACAGGGAAAAAGTTTTTCGAACAACTTTTTCATGTTTTCTTTGGAAAAAATAAAACTTATTCTAATTTTGTTTAAAATCAAGATAGCGGTATAATGTATTCGACAATGTTTTAGATCTTGTTAAAATATAAACTTTTGTCGAAGACATTAACTTTCTATCTTTTATAGTTTTTGGAATATAAGTCATTTTTGTGTGAAGATTCCTGAAAAAAAATATGTTTTGTTCGTAACATTTTTGTTTGTAAATTCTCACGTTTGACATGTTCTTGGTATGTTTCTAAATAGAGAAAAGTTAGCAGAGCATTTAAAATGCGATAATTTATACATAAAAATGTAACGAATTGAAACTTGTTTGAAATTTTAAGGGCTATTTATATTAATTTTTTTTCAGAATTTTAAAAGCATATTTTTTCGAGAAAAATGAATTCTAATTTTTAAAATATTTTTTTGTCAATTAATTTTTTTTCCAAAAAATTCTTTGATAATTTTTAATGAAAACCAAAATAGTTTTCTACATTCCATTCTTTGACTAAAATTTGGTAGGTCTGATAGATTTTGTTTGTAGGTTTTTTTTAAATTTTGAGTTTTTCAACTTTGTTTCGAAAGATCTTAATTTAAAAACTATAAGATCCACAAAAAGATGGTCAGAGAATAAAATGTAGCAAATTACTTAGGTTTTCAATAAAAACTATCAAAGAATTTCTTGGAAAAAAAATTCATTGAAAAAAAATATTTTAAAAATTTAAATTCATTTTTCTCGATATCATATGCTTTTAAAATTCTGAAAAAAATAGATATAAATAGCTCTTGAAAATTCCAACAAATTTTCCATACATCGGACGATGGGCACATTTACATGCAAAAAGTTTTTCGAACAACAACTTTTTAATTTTTTTCTTACTATCAATGTTTAATTCGTAAATTATCGCAATTTACCTGCTCTGCTAACTTTTCTCTATTCAGAAACATGTCAAGAATATGTCAAACGTGAGAATACACACACAAAAATGTTACGAACAAAACATTATTTTTATCAGGAGTCTTCATACAAAAATGACTTATATTCCAAAAACTATAACAGATAGAATATTGACGTCTTCAACCGTACATATTTGAATAAGATCTACAACTTTGTTGGATACACTATATCGCTATCTTGACTTTAAACAAAATTAGGATTAGTTGTATTTTTTTCAAAGAAAACATAAAAAAGTTGTTGTTAGAAAAAAAATGTCCATGTAGAAGTGCTCATCTTCCGATGTATGGATAACTTGTTGGAAATTGTAAGGGCTATTCATATATATATTTTTGAGAATTAAAAAAAAATACGTTTTTGAGAAAAATGAATTTTAAATTTAAAAATAACTTTTTTGTCAGCGAAATTTTTCTCCAAAATTTGTTTGGTATTTTTTTGTGAAAATTTAAACAATTTCCTTTGACAATAATTTTGTAGGCTTTAAACTGTAAATTTTTGAAAAAAATTTAAAAAAAAATTGGCTTTTTCCAAAAAGTAGTTCGAATATTTCAAGTATGCAAAGTTGCCTTAATGACTCATGTCTTTACACCCACAATGTTTCACTGCTATCCGAGATGGTGCTGCCAACGGCCAGTCGAGTTGGCATGAAATTCGTCTATAACAATATGAGAGAACGAAATAAGAGACACATTGCAAATAAGCACGCATTAACCCTTTCCGCATACTTTGCCACATACACGACCTGCGAGCGAAAACGATACAGATTCACGTTTATGTTTTCCTTTCTACCGACCTTGGTTCGATCCCTGATTGGCATCGTTTGGATTTTTTTCCCAAACTGTTCAGTCTGAGAGAAACAGAGGTTTGCCCCCAAACATTTTAAAACGCTTGAAAAGCATTCTTTTATTTGTTGATTTTACCCTTCAACACACGAAAAAGCATTTTTTCTTCCGAAGATTACATTTTTTCTGCCAACGGTAGTTTAGATGTACTTATGACTCGTCATCATAATGAACTGAAGGTCAGATTTGAGCTGTTTTTATATCGTTGTGTGTGTCTCCATCCAAATTAGAATTGGAGAATATTGAAGAAAAATAGGAACGTACACAAAAAAAAATCAATTGGGCATGTGTTCAAATGTTACGCAGTGATAAGTTTGCCTAAAGCTTTATGTTCCACTAGCTAACCCGGCAAACTTCGTCCCGCCATTTACTTGATTAATTCTCGAGTAATGCAGAAATTTGTGTTTTATTTGTATGGCAGCCACCCCTAAGAGAGGGGGGAGGGGTATCTAACCACCATAGAAACATTCATTGCACCCTAAAGTTTCCATATGCCTAATTTGGTTTAATTTGCTTGATTAATTCTCGGGTAATGCAAAAATTTGTGTTTCATTTGTACGGCAGCCCCCTCTAAGAGAGGGGGAAGGAGTATCTTAACACCATAGAAACATTTATTGCATCCTAAAACCTCCACATGCCAAATTTGGTTTCATTTGCTTGATTAATTCTCGAGTAATGCAGAAATTTGTGTTTCATTTGTATGGCAGCCCCCCCCCCCCTTTGAGTGGGGGAAGGACTGTCTAACCATCATAGAAACATTGTATATAATAAATGATAAATGATTCTATGGTGGTTAGACTCTCCACCCACCTCTCTTAAGTGGGGCTGCCATCAAAATGAAACACAAATTTCTGCATAGCTCGAGAATTAATCAAGCAAATGAAACCAAATTCGGCATGTGGAGGTTTTAGGGTGCAATAAATGTTTTTACGGTGGTTAGACACTTCACCCCCCTCACTAAGGGGGAGCTGCCATACAAATGAAAGACAAATTTCTGCATAATCCGCAAACTTATCAAGCAAATGGAGCCAAATTTGTCATGCAAATGTTTTAGGGGACACAAAACGTTTCCATGGTGAATAGACACTCCTTCCCTCGCTATGAAGGAGGCGGGGGGGCTGCCATACAAATGAAACATACATTTCTGCGTAATTCAAGAACTAATCGAGCAAACAGAACCAAATTTGGCATGTGGAGGTTATAGGGGGCAAGAAACATTTCTAAAGCGGTTCAACACTCCTCCCACCTTTCTGGGGGAAGGAAGGAAGGATGTGGTTGAATGATCTTGAACGAGAATTGTGTCTGAGAATAATCTGATATTATAATGATGAGTTTTGTTAGAAATACTAGGAATTTTATACTAAAAGGTAAATTCAACGGGGTCGGTTAGAAGATCAATCAATGAACAGTTCTGCGATTAGACCCGTGAACTTGCTCATAGTGAGAAAACGTGAATGTTTGAAGATATTGATAACAAAAAACAAATGTTGGGCGTGACGAAGTTTGCCGGGTCAGCTAGTCTTATATATAAAACAAAGATGTTATAGATCTCGAAAGCACGAGAAGAAAATAGACAATTTCGAGAGAAAACTACAAAAAATTAAGCGGGACGAAGTTTGCCAGGTTTGTTGATTGTATATATGATAGTCTAGTGTTGTACCTAGGTGTCGAGTTGAGGGAAAGCTGGTACTATGAAGCCATTCTTCTAGTGAAGACAATTTTTTGATTTTATGCTTCAATATACGAATTGTATACAGTGTCATAATCAGTATCCAGTCTCTTTCCTTTCATCGATAACTTAAAATGATCTACGTCTAATACAGAAAATTGTCTCATACGAATTGAACACGAATACGAATAGTTGTTCAGATCCGCACACACGGGCATTCAAGAAAAGGTTTATTACTGGTTGATTACTACGGTGATAACGTGACATTTCAATCGAGAGTAAAAGCTACCGCGGTCACTTGTCACTCTCGCTGCTCGAAAATAGTAAAACATATACTGCTCAGTACATTTTATGCACTTGCGACCCGTAAGTGCGAATGCAAATCATTTCTGGTTGGTTACTTTACACTAATTGATCTTGGCAATTAGAACGTTGTTATCAATAGACTTTCGTTCCTCCTACTGCTAACTCTTGTTCTGAAACCTGCTCTCAAAGACAAGGTGAACTTTGGAAATAGTGACTCACAGTTTGAATTAACCGGCTACGGCTTTGTTCGAAGTGTTCTTGTGGGCAGGTGTTTTCAATGTTGAAAGCTGCATTCTTCGCGCGGTTAACTTATTTTCTCCACCAGCCACATGTTGCTGAACGGCTCTAATCGAACGGACGTGTTAATTATAATTTCTAGGCCTGACCAGCCCCTTCGTAACCTATTCATAGACTATATATAAACGCATGTTTATTGACCAACCGTTGACAAAGAGTGATTGTCACTTGAAACGTGTAAATCGAAATGAAGGTAATTGTTCAACTGTCGGATTAATATCAAATTGAAAGTCCTCTCTATTTTATTTGTGTAGGCTGTGTTAGCTGTACTCACCCTGGCGCTAGGCGCTGCTCATGGAAGCTACAATCCATACTACGCGGGGTTCAATCCTTATGCCGCGGCATGGCCGGCCTTGGGGTTGTACAATCCTCACGTCGCACCGCTCGTACACCAGATTCCCTCACTGTCCGGAACCTATGCCTACCACGACGGCATCCGACCAACCGTAGTTCAGGCAAACAATGACGGTTATGCGAATCCACATGCCGTTAACGGGTTGTACTCGCCGCATCTCCTGAATCCACACGCGGCCTCCCTGGGGTATTATGGCCATGGACTGGGTTATCCACATAAAACGGTTGTTCAAGCCAACCTTGGTTCGGGAGGGGATCCCTGGGGCATCGCGGCCCTTTACGGAACGGGAATATATGGGGTGGGCTACCACAACTACGTTCCTGCGTCGATAAGCAAGTATTTGCTTGGGTGAGGTGTTACGTATACCATTGTAAGCTTTCAGAACGCCAGGTCTTAGAATGATTATAACTGGGAATCGCTCATTTATAAATGAACCTGTCATATATGTTAACAAATGTGGATCTTGATTTGGTTTAGACATGTAACGCAATTTAACAACAGTATTTAGAAAATTAATCAACAAAATGGAACAAAAATGGTTTATTTATTTTGTTTTTACATTTTATCGCTTTCGTTTGGAAGACATTTATTCTCGCGAGGGAACACGTTAACTTCTTTAATTGATTTATTGAACAATTCATTTTATGGAAATTTTTGACACAAACGAAAATCTGAAAACCTCTTGTGTTTCGCGACAGAGATTATCTTTAGGTAACTTCAGAAGTAAAATCTGTATATTGGCTATATATTCTATCATTCATGGCATTCATGGAATTAAATTACGAAGACGGATCTTTGAGAAACCTGAGAAGGTAGTCAAGAGAACTGCTCTAGAAATAATCGACCCGGCGATAGCGGAAAGTTATTTTCAGGAAACCTGAGAAGCTAATCAAAAGAACTCCTCTGAAACCATTAAATAATTTTTAAAATTTGGTGATAAGCAATATAGCATCAAATTTAATGTGGTACCTAACATGCTTAGCAACATAGCTGGTTTATAAGGTACAGATATTCTTATAAAGTATAAAGTAAAAATTATTTTTGAAACCAATACGGTATGTTAAGAAAATATCCAATTATTCGAGTAGCATTACAGGTCTGTGAAATTACCATCAATGACACGGTCCCGATACCATTAACCTTATACGGCACGGTTTCAATAACTATAACGCCAAGTACAGAATTTCTTGCAAATATAGTGAAAAACTTTAATGACTCATGCGTGGTACCTAAGTGACTTCCAATGTATTTATAGCAAACTCAATTCGTCTACCTTCAAGAGGTTCTTTATCTATCAGGATAATTAATTTGAAGAATAAACCAGTATTGATAGATCAAGAAATTGAGCCAAAAATAACAGCCGCAGATAACTAAAGTATTAATGAATTCAAACACGATACAAACTATGACAAAAAATGAACAATAAAACAGGAACTGAAACTCAATCATCTCCAGGCAAATGATGAGAAAGCCATTAAAATTTCGTTTGAAGTATTCGGATATTTTGATGTAGGACTAGATCTTTCAGTAAGGGTTGGCACCCAGAAAATAGGTAACGTTTTTATGAGATAAAGTTAACGTTAAAAACTATTTTCGCTACGAGCGAATCCTGATGATACTATATTTTGATACCAATATTGATATTCTCTAAAATTTGTTTGATATTGTATACATTACGATTCCCTAATCCGTAAACGGTTCAAATTAACGCAAATTGGAATCATTCTCATTTTCCCATCCATTTCTTGTGCCCACTTGTGTACTTACTTACTCGTACTGTCAATAACGAGCAACTAATGCATTCCTTTCTGCCCTTCACACTTCACTTCTCGTTTGAAGTTTGTAGAGCGAACACCGTGTGCTGACGAGCGTCGAGCGGGAACGAATTGTCTTTCTCAAGACATGGAGAGAAGTTGGAGTTATGTTGTAACAAGGGTCTTTTTCAAGGTTAAAGACGAATGAACCGAGAATGTTCAAAGCCTCTCTAGTGCAAAAAAAAAAACGGAATTACCGAACGGAAGTCTGCTCTTCTTCAACTTATTTTGATATGAATGCAAAATGTCAATCATTATTCAAATGGAAAACCCGCGTTCTGGTTGGTGGATTGGCATACATAAATAATTTGTGGTCCCTCAGTTGTGCTATTAAAAGAGCAAGTAATGTAGCGATGATGATTCAGTATCATGTTGCATCTCTGTCAGTGACATTCCAGATAGCGATCAACGTCATGTGTTGAAGCTGAGTAAATTTGAAAATATTACTGCTTTGCTGATCGCTCGCGTAGCTCAGTGCAACCATTCCGATTGCTATGAAGTTTGAGTTCTGTTGGTTTGCCGATTTGGAGTACCGAAACTAAACTTTTAAATATTGGCCTTCAGGGAATCCATTTACGAGCCTCGCTGCCGCTCCCTTCTAGTTGTTAGCTGGAAGAATGAAGAAACGAGTCTGAAGTATGCTTTAATCTTCCTCTTTGTTTATTTACGGGCACTTTATATCTTCCGATTCAGTCGTCTCCGACAGATAAATGAAATTTTATCAATGAAGTCGGTTTCCTTCAGAAACACGATCAAATGGATTTCTTGGGATTCGTCTCATCTGAGAATGCCTCTTAGGCTTTTACTTATTATCATTTTTTGGCATCTTTGATCTACTGACAATCCAGCAATAACGGCTATCGGATATGGAACATAAGGGTTGTTTCGTTTTTGTCAAGTGAGTAGAAGAGAGTAAAGAAAATGCCGGAGATATAGATGGGTGAAAACCAGTCTTTATCTACTGTTATGTCGGTCGAACCAAGGAAGTGTGGTTTTTTTAATGTTGTGAAGATGAGTAGAATGAATGTTTCTGCAGGTTATATCCCAGCTTGAGCGGATCTGATGTTTCCCTCAACGGATGATATCAGATGGAGGACAGCGATCACCCAATATATGCTGAGGCTGAGACTTAATATGAAAGATAAAATCTATTTTAGATGGCTACGATGAAGTCACAACAAAATCACGTAGCGGGGCCATCAAAATATTCTGCTAAAGAAAAGTTATAATATTATGTTCCTTCCTAAGTTAACAAAGAAATTGATAATAATTGTATTGATAGCAAATTAAATGCAATAAGTTCGTAATCCTACGTTTACAATGCGGTTGTGTTTTGGACACCATCCTCAGATTTTATGAAGCTTTCCCCGCGTCACAATATTTCTAGCCTACTGGTGACAACACACTTTTTTCTGTCAGATATTGCTTGCATTATTTTTCTTAGTAGTACTTAAGTTGAGCTTTCTTGTGCCAAATAACACGCCTAGAATGCAGTGCAAGTCGGAAAAAATTTTATTGACCGAAAAACTCATGTCCAGAACGGAAATCAAGCCAAATCTTCTTCCTCCTTCTTTGCAATATGGGATATATTTTAGGTTTATGATTTTAAAATAAATGCATATAAATAACAAAAAGTACATTTATTTTTTTTATTGAATTGATAAATTGATATCTCTCTCGTCATCGACCGATTCATTCACAATAGCGGGGCGGCCGAAGATGAAGATTCATCTTCAAAGAAATATTGACCGTTGATTCTTCCGGTCCATTAATCGTATCGAACAGTGTATTTTGTATCGGCAGTTCCTGTGATGCCAGTTGCTGCTCATAACACGGTATGCATAAGTTTTATTTATAAATGTATCCATTGATAAGACCGAGCATAAACTAGATCCAAAACAATGGCACATGTCACGAATCAGGCGTAAGCAGTTATAAATAGAAGTTTTAAAAGCGAACCTCCAGAAATAGTCCCTCGTATATACCCCGAAAAAAACTTAATAGAACTAGATTAGGTGTTTTTTTTTCGCAAAGTATGCTTATTCAATGAGTAAAGGGTCAGCCATAACAGTAATAGAACCTTCCTTTCGAAAAAAATTTTTTTTTCTATCAATCCTTCCTTTTAGAAGATTTTGATAATAAAAGAAATAAGATACAAAATACTGATTAATTGTTGGTAATATTTATTCCATTTGTTTTACAGTCTTGGTAGCTCAGTGCAAATATTTACAGAGTTCCTGGTGCTGGTGCCAGATTCAGGGACTTCTGATTGACGGCGTGTCCGGCAAGTGGAGCCTTATGAACGGCACCACGGTTAGCAGCGACATACGAAGCAGAATGGTGCACTGGGGTGGCGATCACTGCGGCAGCGTGATGATGGTTATCCCAGTGACCATGATGGTTATCAACAGCAACAACAGCTGGAACGTGATGAGCATCCCAGTGATTATAGGCAATAATTGGGGCATGATGAGCTAAAGTGTTGTGGGCAATGGCAGCATGAGCCCAGCTGTGATGATCGTTTGATTGCACAACAGTTGGGTTGACGAGATGATGGGCAGCATAAGTTACCACTGGAGCAGCGTGATGAGCGTAAATCGATGGAACATAAGAACCTTCAGCAACAACGGCGAGGGCCACCATGACTACAGCTGTAATGCACTGGAAATAAAGACAATTCAATAATGATATTCAATGACATTAAAATTAAAATATACCTTCATGATTATTGTTTTGAGAATTACTCGGAAGATGTGAGTAAGTTGAGTACTAATCGAATTGTGTTAACAAACGCTATCGCTACAAGCAATTTATACCTGTGCCGATTTACGAGTAGAACATATAAAATACGGAAACCAACAATCATTTACTTTCGCTAATATATAAACTTTTCTCACAAAAAAAAGGAATGCTGCATGATTTCATTCGTCACAATCATCGGTCGACTAGGGTAGAAGAGAGAACATTAGAAACAATTACTTTTGCGTTTTGCTTTGGATCATTTTCGGTTAGAAGTTAACGATTTATTATCGACGCGTATGAATTCGTTTGAAAGTTATCAGGTATTTTGGTATAAATTGCCAATTCTTTTGCACTTTCAATCATATCTGAATTAATCTTCAAGTTGTTAAGAACACCAAAAGAATCATAAACCATCAATCATGAAGGTAAGTTCAAATTGATCATCGAGAACCATGTGGATTTTAACAATATTATTTTATCACAGTGCATCGCAGCTGTAGTCATGGTGGCCCTCTCCGTTGTAGCTGAAGGTTCTTATATTCCATCGATTTACGCTCATCACACCGCTCCAGTGGTGACTTATGCTGCCCATCATCTGGTCAACCCAACCGTGGTTCAGTCCAATGATCATCACAGCTGGGCTCATGCTGCCATCGCCCACAACGCTCTGGTTCATCATGCTCCAATTGTTGCCCACACTCATTGGGATGCCCATCATGTTCCAGCCGTCGTTGCTGTTGATAGTCATCATGGTCATTGGGATAACCATCATCACTCTGCCGCTGTGATCGCCACCCCAGTGCACCATTCGGCTTCATATGTTGCTGCTAACCGTGGAGCCGTTCATAAGGCTCCACTCGCCGGACACGCTATCAACCAGAAGTCCCTGAATCTGGCACCTGCTCCAGGAACTCTGTAAACTGTATAGACTGAATTATCAAAACCTGTTAGACCAAGGAATAAATTTTATAATGAGCAAATTATATAGTTTGTTTTATTTACTTCAGTCCTGATTTTTATTTATCTTCTCTCGTTGTCGGTTTATTTGTAGGGTGGAATGAATGTAGTCTGTTCAATGTATTCTACGGTATAATAATTCTACTAGGGTGATGATTTTGTGTTCACATTAAAAAAAACTTACCGATGCGTTCATACGATAGCTATTACCAAGAATGCCACCGATTGTACAAGGGCAGTCCAATAAGTGCTTAGCCTCATCGCCCGATGGTGTCAGTATCGCAAGAGTGATTACATATCGTGTAGTCTTCTTCTTCTTCTTCTTCTTCAATGGCACTAACGTTCTAGAGGAACTTCGCCGTCTCAACGTAGTATTACTTGCGTTATTTTTATTAGTACTTAGTTGAGATTTCTATGTCAAATAACACGCCTTGAATGCATTCTGTGTGGCAAGCTGTAGAATACGCGTGATCACAGTGCAAGTCGGAGGAAATTTCTTTGACGAAAAATTCCCCCGAATTTCTTTGACGGGAATCGAACCCGAACACCCGGCATGTTAGTTATGACACTAACCACTCGGCCACGGGAGCACAAATTCCGCCGCCGTCGTCCGCCGTATCGTGTAGTACATTCTCGTAAACGGCTGCTGTTTAAATTTCAGTCGAATAGGACTCATAGTTTTGTTTTGCTGTGTGTGGAAGCGGGCGTGTCCGCGGATTTTAGGAAAATGGAAAAAAAATGGAAATTCCGCCTTCTTCTTCTTCATGAATGGTTTTAACGTTCCCAGTGGAACATTTGCCGTCTCAACGTAGTATTATTACTTGCTCCATTTTTTTAAGTACTTAGTTGAGATTTCTATGCCAAGTAACACGCCTTGAATGTATTCTAAGTGCCAAGCTCTAGAATACGCGTGACCACAGTGCAAGTCGGAAGAAATTTCTTTGACGAAAAATCTCCCGGCCAGAACGGGAATCGAACCCGAACCCCCGGCATGCTAATGTGTGGCGCTAACCACTCGGCCACGGGAGTACAAATTCCGCCGTCGCCACGGCCAAATTGGTCGAATTTCACTACGAACTGCTGCCCCGTGCGACTTTTTTGTTTCCAAACTTGAAATAGTCCTCCGCCGGGCAGAAATTTGGATCGAATGAGGAGGTCATCGCCGCTACGGAGGCCTGCTTTGCAGACTTCGAGAATACGTATTTTTCAGATGGATTAAAGAAGTTGGAGCATCGCTGGGTCAAGTGTATCGAGCTAAAAGGAGACTGTGTTGATATAAATAGCCAGTTTTCCATTTTTTTGTAGGCTAAGTACTTCTCGGACTGCCCTCGTATTCAATATCATCACATAACCCAAACATCATTGGCAATAGATGCGATTGATAGCAAGAAACAAGCCCTAGAAATAATGGAGCAAGGTTTTTCGCAAAGATTCATATTATAACAGAATAACAATGAAATAATAAGCATTTCAAAAATCAGCAACAAGTTTTTCTCAAAGAAATGCTGCTGATAAAATGTGTCCAGAATTTGGAACAAAAGTCTCCGGAATTTCAATCATAATTAAAATGTTCCCGGATTTTGAATCACGACACAGTTACAAAATTTTAATGCATAACATACATGAATGTCTTCTAATCCCATTGAAATGGCACTGTTCCATGCTATGCTATAGCAATAATTTTTAGTAGTTGATGTTATCCTCGTAAATGTTTATGTATCCGGATTTCGATTCATTACGACACCTCGATTGCCAGTTTTCATAATCAGAACATTAATTTTCTGTTTTAAATTTTACTGAAGAGAAACACAATAAAGGGTGTGTCACATGAAATTGCATCACAGAAAAAACGCTGTAGAAATTCACCCAGTGGACCGATCCTTTGGAAAATTTTAGACAGTAAAATAAAAACTATTAAACAACTTTTGGCATTTTCTTTTTATTCATACTTCGAGCCCAAGCCCGTATGCTCGCACCTTCCTCTTTACCCCGTCCATAAGGTTCTGTACAGCGTCAGGTTGTAGTTTTTTTTGAACAGAAATCCATTTTCTCTTGAAGTCCGCCTTCGATTTGACAACTTTTGGGTTCTTCCGGAGGGCCTGCTTCATAATCGCCCAATATTTCTCTATTGGGCGAAGCTCCGGCGCGTTGGGTGGGTTCATTTCCTTTGGCACGAAGGTGACCCCGTTGGCTTCGTACCACTCCAACACGTCCTTTGAATAGTGGCACGAAGCGAGCTCCGGCCAGAAGATGGTCGGGCCCTCGTGCTGCTTCAATAGTGGTAGTAAGCGCTTCTGTAGGCACTCCTTAAGGTAAACCTGCCCGTTTACCGTGCCGGTCATCACGAAGGGGGCGCTCCGCTTTCCGCAAGAGCAGATCGCTTGCCACACCATGTACTTTTTGGCAAACTTGGATAGTTTCTGCTTGCGAATCTCCTCCGGAACGCTGAATTTGTCCTCTGCGGAGAAGAACAACAGGCCCGGCAGCTGACGAAAGTCCGCTTTGACGTAGGTTTCGTCGTCCATTACCAGGCAATGCGGCTTCGTCAGCATTTCGGTGTACAGCTTCCGGGCTCGCGTCTTCCCCACCATGTTTTGCCTTTCGTCGCGGTTAGGAGCCTTCTGAACCTTGTATGTACGCAGGCCCTCCCGCTGCTTGGTCCGCTGGACGAATGAACTTGACAAATTCAGCTTATTGGTGACATCCCGAACCGAATTTCTCGGATCACGTCTAAACTGCTTAACTACGCGTTTGTGATCTTTTTCACTGACGGAACATCCATTTTTGCCGTTCTTCACCTTCCGGTCGATGGTTAGGTTCTCGAAGTATCGTTTTAGTACTCTGCTGACCGTGGATTGGACGATTCCCAGCATCTTACCGATGTCCCGATGTGACAACTCCGGATTCTCGAAATGAGTGCGCAGGATTAATTCACGACGCTCTTTTTCGTTCGACGACATTTTTCCAAATTTACGAAAAATTGACAGTGAAGCATGGCCAACGTGATCTATACACTCTTATCTGATTATAAGCGAAAGCTGAAGATATAATTCCTAAAAATTAAATTTCTACAGTGTTTTTTTCCGTGATGTAATTTGATGTGACACACCCTTTAATATATTAATAATTTATTGGTTCGATGATATTATTTCACACATAGCACGTGATTGGATTGGAGGAAAATTGTCTTAATCCTTCAACACCTGGATTCAAAAATAAAAAGTATAGAAAAAAATTGCACGTTATCAGAAATTTGTCAGATAATTTAGCAGTGCTAAAGAAGACCGACTTCTGGATTCCAAATAATTCCTTCTCATCATGATTAGCTCAACAGTTCCATAGAGAATTTTCCTGGCCTTTTACAAGCTTCGTAAATGTTTGAACTAACAGTCGGAACTTTTAATTGTTGTTTTTGCAGATTAGCCTTTAGCGTAATCGTGACATTTTTTTGGTGACGTCAAAATATCTCTTGACATAAACCTTAATAACAGTTCGGCTGAAAAGTTTATGAGGTAACACAGTAAAACAATTTTTTTTTTGCAAAATTCAATTTTATTATTCAACATAATTGCCTTTGAGGGCGATACAGCGACTATAGCGATCTTGCAACTTTTCGATACCATTTTTATAGTACTCTTTCGAGTTTTCCAAAATAGGCCTCAGTTTCGGTAATCATCATCGGTCTTAAATTTCTTACCAGCGAGCATTCTCTTCAGGTCTTCGAACAGAAAATAGTCGCTGGGGGCCAGATCTGGAGAATACGGTGGGTGCGGAAGCAATTCGAATTCGAATTTTGCCATCGTTTTCATTGATTTGTGATTTTTCCATTTTTTCCACAACAACAAAAGATGCTTCACTCTCAATGCTGTAACTCACCAACCAATCGATCGATTGCTGTCCAATTTTGACAGCGATTTTGTGATAGTCAAGTAATTTTTTGCAAGAGGCGCCATCTAGACGTCAACCTTATGAACTTTTCAGCCGAACTGTTACATGTTACAAGGTGGCTTATTGAGAGTCTCTTACGAGATGTAGAACCCTACTGAGCGTATGCTGAAATTTCAATCGTTTGTGTTGAATCACCTGTTAGTTGGTTGTTAGTTGAGGCTTGTTTTTATCTACGCTTGTTTCATTTTTCAAAATTGAAAATAGACATCTATTGGAAAATTAAAAAAAAGTGAGATAGGATTGTTCGCATAAAACTGCAAAAAACTGTATACCTGATCAAAGCATCGAGTCTTCAGGTAATCAAAATAATATCACGCATTGCGACACGAACGACACATTGCGGACCACTCACGAGATTTATCGTGTTTCGCGTTCAGTCTGTTCCGGATGGATCACGAAATAACCCGTGTTTTCCACCTTGAAGGTTAAATCCTTGGTTTTCCAAGGCCTACCAATGGCTCGCCTTCATCTCATCCACATCGAAGGAAACGATCTCATTCGTGGAATCCAAACAAATGAAGCGTTCAAGTTTGACCCAAAACGTACGGTCCTTAATGTGTTAAGTCTTCAAATACTGAACCTTCTTCATTTTCCATAGTATTAACATTTTTGGCTACAGTTGGCAAATAGTTTACTACCAATCCTTTTTTAAGTCTAGAGAAGTTTTCATATAGCTTTTCTATCCTATTTATTGCTACGCAATTCGCAGCTCAAACAAATCAAAATTGCAACAAGATGCAAAAATACCGTTAATAAATAAAATACAAAATATTACTTGGTCATCGTAACATTTATTCATTGGTCTGACAGGTTTGATAATTCAGTCTATGGAATTTACAAAGTTCCTGGAGCTGGGGCCAGATTCAGGGACTTCTGGTTGACGGCGTGTCCGGCAAGTGGAGCCTTATGAACGGCACCACGGTTAGCAGCGACATACGAAGCAGAATGGTGCACTGGGGCGGCGATCACAGCAGCAGCGTGATGATGGTTATCCCAATGACCATGATGGTTGTCAACAGCAACGACGGCTGGAACGTGATGAGCATCCCAATGGTTGTAGGCAACAATTGGAGCATGATGAGCCAGAGTGTTGTGTGCAATGGCAGCATGAGCCCAGCTATGATGATCATTGGACTGAACCACGGTTGGGTTGACCAGATGATGTGCAGCATATGTCACCACTGGCGCAGCGTGATGAGCGTAAATCGATGGAACATAAGAACCTTCAGCAACAACGGCGAGGGCCACCATGACTACAGCTGCGATGCACTGGAAATAATGACATGATTGTGAATAATGAATTATTTGTACCGCAATGAATAACTAATTACCTTCATGATTGTTGTTTTAATGTTCACTCGAAAGATGTGAATAGGTTGAGTGTTAGTGGAATTGTGACAACATACTCTTCCACTACAAGGAATTTATACAAAAATTGACGTATCTAATACGGAAGTGAACGATTATTTACTTTCACTAAAACACGATGTTTTCTTTACAAAAAATTATGTGGATGTTGATTTTATTTGACACGAGCAACAGCAGTTCTCGAGAGAAGACCGAAGGCAATTACTTTTGTGTGTTGCTTTGAATCATTTTCGGTTAGAATTGGAGCGGACGAATGAATATTTACGCATTTGATTGAATGCGGCTCGTGATATAATTTTAGTATAAATTGTTGATCCTTTCTTCGACCCAATCATATTCGAATCAATCTTCAAGTTGTTAAGAACACCAAAAGAATCTTAAACCATCAATCATGAAGGTAAGTTCAAATTGACCATTGAGAATCATGTGGATTTTAACAATATTATTTTATCACAGTGCATCGCAGCTGTAGTCATGGTGGCCCTCGCCGTTGTTGCTGAAGGTTCTTATGTTCCATCGATTTACGCTCATCACACCGCTCCAGTGGTGACTTATGCTGCCCATCATCTGGTCAACCCAACTGTTGTCCAATCAAACGATCATCATAGCTGGGCTCATGCTGCCATTGCACACAACACTCTGGCTCATCATGCTCCAATTGTTGCCTACAACCATTGGGATGCTCATCACGTTCCAGCCGTCGTTGCTGTTGATAACCATCATGGTCATTGGGATAACCATCATCACGCTGCTGCTGTGATCGCCGCCCCAGTGCACCATTCTGCTTCGTATGTCGCTGCTAACCGTGGTGCCGTGCATAAGGCTCCTCTCGCCGGACACGCCGTCAACCAGAAGTCCCTGAATCTGGCACCAGCTCCAGGAACTCTGTAAACTTTATAGACTGAATTTCGGAAACTGTTAGACCAATTTAATAAACATTATAATAATCGAGCAATATTTAGTGTTTCATTTAAGGCGGTATTCTAGTGTAGAGATATGACTTTCGGACATTTTTTCGAGCTCCGTAAAAATAAAACAAAGTATATTTTTTTGTATCCATTATACTGTTATTTGGTCATCTATCTTTTAGCAATAAAACAAAAATTGAGCGGGAAAAACATTCACAATAACACTAGTTACAAGCTGATGAAGTGAGGGGGCTCAAAAAAAGTTGTGCCATGGCGTACACGATCCCATCCCTTCTGGTTATCTGAAACAAAAAAATCGAACAGATCTGAATCAAAGATGCCGCTATCGCATGAACCTCGGACACGTCAAAAACATCTATTTTGACAAAATGGCGGCCATTTGAAAAACAAAATGAGGTTTGAAATATTTTTTTCTATGTTTCCCGATTATTTTTTAAACAGTAAAATTTAAAAAATATATTTTTAGAGGTTCATGCGATAGAGAGATGCCTGCAGATAGTATCCATATAAATTGGACATGAATCGGTTCAGCAGTCGAGAAAAACACGTTTGAAGTACATGATTCTGGCCGTACTAGATGAGACACCGCATCACAAAAATGGCTCCAACTCGGTAAATATGCCTAAACTGCAGAAATATGAAGGAAAAACATTTGGACTTTTTCGTTCAAATTTCAAGACTAGAATACTGCCTTAAAAATAATCAGCTTATAAACTTGGTTTTAATTATCTTTAAGGTCTAATTGTCCTTTCATTTGATAGTAAGAGATCGAAAATCGTTTCAGCGGCTCGAAAGTTAGGATTATTTTAACATAAAAAATGGCGAAGTAAAAATATGTGGCTCCAACAGATTAACAGTGGAATACAGCTATTTGAATCAATGATCTCTCCTCAGCTAAACTTTTCTTCTTCCATTTTTGACCAATGAAACACAAGCGTCAAGATTAC
Source organism: Toxorhynchites rutilus septentrionalis (assembly GCF_029784135.1). Classification (NCBI taxonomy): domain Eukaryota; kingdom Metazoa; phylum Arthropoda; class Insecta; order Diptera; family Culicidae; genus Toxorhynchites; species Toxorhynchites rutilus. The sequence goes on along the minus strand of NC_073746.1, from coordinate 65,036,688 downwards.
AGCGTTTGCAGAACAAAATAATGCGTATGATTTTACAATGTAATAGGATCACTTTCTTACATTTGACGCAGGATGCTTTGCAATGCTTATCTGTGAAGCATGGAATTGTGCATTCAACTATGGTGTTCATTTTTAAAGTAGTTAATCGATCGCTTCCTCGATATTTGTGTGATCGAGACACGAAAAAAATATAAGAGGTTGTGTCCAAGTTACGACCGCATTTTTGACGTAGAACTACACTGTTATTTCATATAAGTCCCTTGTTAATAACTTCGGATATTATTTAATAATGCTGTGAAATTTTAGAAATAACTGTTTAGTAGAATGGTTTGATCGCCCTGAAATGGTTTTTTTTATTGTAGAATCAGTTGACACTTGACCTTTTTCGCAATTGACATAGACTGAGCTACAGTCGACTATATACGTATTGTGCCAGCACCATTATTCCACATCTCATAACTACATCAATATAACTTTGGCACCGCCTGGAAACAACAACAATGACAATACTTGCAAGTAAAAAATATCATTCTACATGTTATTTAGTATTGCCTCAGTGGGATCGCACCTCTAGACAGCATTCGTACATCGTAAACCAAGCGCCATACAAGCGTTCGTCATAGCATGCATACAGAACCATACATCGGTGGCTTGAAGCTACTAGGAATATAAACACTTCTCATCATTTTGCGCTATTCTCAATGGGAACGCTTCTGGTAATATTACTGGCCTCGATAAAAGTTGCATTACTTTTCCATGCTCAAGATAAGCGCAGCTGTCATCCTTAGTGGAGAAAGTTTTGCTACTGGCAAGCGAAACCAAATCACATACAAATTTCCAGAACGACATTTACTTTCTTGGTGACTAAATAAATAAAATAAACTTTTTCTGTTAATCTCAACAACCTCGAAAAGAGTAGCATTGCTCCATCATTATCAAGATAAGCTCAAATGCAATCATAGTTGAAAGTAGTTTTGCGACTGGCACGCGAACCCAAATAAATTATAAGGTTCCAGCACGACATTCAAGAAGCTTGGTATTCTCCAAATATTTTTTGGCGCACTACCTTGAGCCTGCTTCGCCATATCGTCAGTTCAATTCATTGAATGCAATGTCAAAGGCGCCAACGAAGCCTTTATAATGACGGAAACCAAACAATGTCAACTGCTTGGAAAAAGACTGAATATTTGCCTCAGCAGGGATTCATTACTGATACCCTAACGCAAATATTTCCTTCCCGCACTATTTTACGTACGGGTTATAAAACACGCACGTCCGCACATCAATATCCATATTTCGATGGCTTGAAGCAACTAAATATACACACACTTATCACCGTTTTGCGCTTCTTTCAACAGAATTCTTTTCTGTTAATACTACCGGTCTAGATTAGCTTAGCTGCCATCCTAGGTGGAGAGAGTATTGCTACCGCCATGCGAAACCAAATCACAGACCAAATTCCAGAACATTTATTTTCTTGGTGAGCCGACAATAGCCTAGCTTGATGATTCCCCACACAATTGTGTAGCTCAGAACCTTAATGTAATGGCGTCAGTTTGATGCAATGACTGCAATGCCAGAGACATCACCGAATGAATAACTTGGTCACGTCCACAGCTCAACCCGAAACGAAGGCATGTGATGACGCAAAACAAGGCAGAAGAAGCGATGTTCATTGCTTTGAAAACAGAACGAGACTGAAAGTTTGCCTCAGCGAGATCCACTGTTTATACTCTAGGCAAACATTTCCCTTCATTCTTCTTCCTTTCCTTTGTTTACGGAGACTTTGAATCTTACGATTTCCCCTTCATTGCTCGTTATTAACAGCTCTGTTCGGGAAAGCACATATAACAGCAAAACAAATGAATGGGAAAATGGAAACGCTTATAGTTTTCATGAATTTTAATCATTTAAACACCAGGGGATTATGATGGTTAGAATATCAAACAAATATTAGGGAATTTCCGATTCGTTTGGTATGTAAATCGCCAAAATTTGATCGCTGCGAAAATAGTATTTAACGTTAACTTTATTTCATAAAAACGTGACCTGTTTTCTGATTTGGCCCCCCTAATGAAAGACGTAGTTCTACGTCAAAAAATTGTTGCAGTCCATGGTGGTATACACCGGATTCTTTTTCAACGCGATTTTTTTTGCATGATTTTTTTACGCGATTTGCTCGAAATTGCATGATTTTTTTTACGTGATTTGCTCGAAATTACGCGATTTTCTTTTTGCGCGCACGCATCTATCGCGTAAAAAAAGAATCCAGTGTACTGTTATTCACTCTATAAAAAAGATTGTTCGACTGATGAACGATGTTTGAATTTGAGCAGCTTTACATACAGCCATTCCATGCCAAACCGATATACTGGTTCTCAGATTTTCGTGAAAAGCGGTAATTTTATTCTTTATCGCAAAACATAAGACTCGTTTTTTTCAATTTTTTCATTAGGGTGACCATTTCCGTTTTAGGGTGGTCCGAAAATAATTTTTGAAGTACTGTACCGATTCCGATGACCAACATATCAAATTAAAGGCAATGAACTATTCTTCTTCGAAAAAAGTATAACACTTGCAAAAAAAATTGATTTTATTTTCATAATTATTGATTGTATTTGTTTTTTATAGTTTACATGGTGTAGCGGGATAACCTATTACCATTATCCTTTCTCACTTGTCATAAAATCCCAACGATCCTATTCCCATAAACTCATTCCCACGCCATAAATTATCGTCATACATGTTTGTAGGCCAAATGCATTTTTATGTCACTAGCTCACAGCTGCATACGATAATATTAAATAACAACCACTCACCCTTGCAGCGTAACATTATGCAGAACTAACCCACTTCAACCAAGTGTGAAATGACAACACACAGAAACAACCACTACCTTTTTGTTCTCCGTTTTGACCCGTTCGAACCAATCGAACGCGCTCACATATTTCCTTGCTGGCTCCTCCTCCTCTAGAATAGAAGCTATCTTGTGTAGAGTTTTAGTTTAAGCATTATAAAAAGTACATGTCGAATGCAAGCGAGGAGTCTTGCAATTATCTAGTTAAGCCAACGAAGCACGCGAGGAACTAAGAATATAGTGTTGATATATAGATGGAAAGTGTCTGAGTTTCAACAATATCACAAGTGCCCAAAAAGGGATCTCTTTGAGCCCCCACAATGGTCTCGGAACCAAAAGCGCTTTATATTTTTATATTTTTTCTTGCAAGCTGAGATTTTTTCACACAACATATTCGAAAATCAGTGAAACGTTATTTTTTGTTCTTATACAAAAATATCGCGCCCTTGGTCCCGAGATCGTGTAAACTATAAAAACAAATCCAATCAAATCACCGAAACTCATTATTTTTCGACCTTTCAAAACAGGGGTCTCCCTTAAGCAAATAGGGCGATAGCGAAGAGGATTGACAGAGGAGGAACAGTGGTTAAAAAATTTCTCAAGAATAGTCCTAGATGAGGCAAGATTTTAAACCGGGACAGGAGCCGCATTATATAGTTTGCGGAGTCTGGAAATCTCAATGCCTCGGGAATCAAACAGGGATTTGACCTTCCCGTATCGAAAAGGCCTGTATCTAACATTTTTCGAGGATCTGGACATTTTGTTTACAATGAAAAGGCGAAGAAACCTAACCTTACCCTAAGGTACGTACAGGCGAGATTGGAATTTGCTAAACAACACATGAACTGGGAAGCGGAGTATCAGTTAAATTTATCAGTTTCATGTTTTAATCTATTTTTGAGTATAAAATATGAGATTCGCTTATGAGAATTTGTACTCCGAATATGTGTTTTCACAATTTGAAAAAAAAATTGTTGACAATTGGACTGGGATATTCAATGGTGAAATTTACTTGATGTTCTAAGATTTTATAGAGCCTCTGTTTATATTTTGAACATATAGTTTTTAGCACTCAAACAGTTCAAATATATGGGTGCGCTTATAGGCACTTCACGCACTGTATGTATAAATTTATGTCTGCAAATAAAATCAGTTCTTCTTTTTAGTAAATTGGTATCAATGCTGACAAAAATAAAACATCTTTTCAAAAACTCGTCTTTCTCAAACCTCTGTGGAGGATGAGGGCGGAACCATCATCTCCATCATTAAAACTTTCAGATAATCGATAAATATATGTAGAAGATTTGAACAATATCGGAGATTTTTTTCAGTCCAACTTTTTTTTTCTTGAAAACCAGCACATAAAAATCGAATTTGACCACAAACATTGAAATTGAAACAGGAGGCAAAATCGTTTTCACGTATTGATGAAATAAAATATAAAATATTGCTTGCTCATTATAACATTTATTCATTGGTCTAACAGGTTTGATAATTCAGTCTATGTAATTTACAGAGTTCCTGGGGCTGGGGCCAGATTCAGGGACTTCTGGTTGACGGCGTGTCCGGCAAGTGGAGCCTTATGAACGGCACCACGGTTAGCAGCGACATACGAAGCAGAATGGTGCACTGGGGCGGCGATCACAGCAGCAGCGTGATGATGGTTATCCCAATGACCATGATGGTTATCAACAGCAACGACGGCTGGAACGTGATGAGCATCCCAATGGTTGTAGGCAACAATTGGAGCATGATGAGCCAGAGTGTTGTGGGCAATGGCAGCATGAGCCCAGCTATGATGATCGTTTGATTGGACAACAGTTGGGTTGACCAGATGATGGGCAGCATATGTCACCACTGGCGCAGCGTGATGAGCGTAAATCGATGGAACATAAGAACCTTCAGCAACGACGGCGAGGGCCATCATGACTACAGCTGCGATGCACTGGAAATAATGACATGATTGTGAATAATGAATTATTTGTACCGCAATGAATAACTAATTACCTTCATGATTGTTGTTTTAATGTTCACTTGAAAGATGTGAATAGGTTGAGTGTTAGTGGAATTGTGATAACACACTCCTCCACTACAAGGAATTTATACAAAAATTGACGTATCTAATACGGAAGTGAACGATTATTTACTTTCACTAAAACACGATGTTTTCTTTACAAAAAATTATGTGGATGTTGATTTTATTTGACACGAGCAACAGCAGTTCTCGAGAGAAGACCGAAGGCAATTACTTTTGTGTGTTGCTTTGAATCATTTTCGGTTAGAATTGGAGCGGACGAATGAATATTTACGCATTTGATTGAATGCGGCTCGTGATAAATTTTAGTATAAATGGTTGATCCTTTTATCGACCCAATCATATTCGAATCAATTCTCAAGTGGTTAAGAACACCAAAAGAATCTTAAACCATCAATCATGAAGGTAAGTTTAAATTGACCATTGAGAATCATGTGGATTTTAACAATATTATTTTATCACAGTGCATCGCAGCTGTAGTCATGGTGGCCCTCGCCGTTGTTGCTGAAGGTTCTTATGTTCCATCGATTTATGCTCATCACGCTGCGCCAGTGGTGACATATGCTGCCCATCATCTGGTCAACCCAACTGTTGTCCAATCAAACGATCATCATAGCTGGGCTCATGCTGCCATTGCCCACAACACTCTGGCTCATCATGCTCCAATTGTTGCCTACAACCATTGGGATGCTCATCACGTTCCAGCTGTTGTTGCTGTTGATAACCATCATGGTCACTGGGATAACCATCATCACTCTGCCGCAGTGATCGCCACCCCAGTACACCATTCTGCTTCGTATGTCGCTGCTAACCGTGGTGCCGTGCATAAGGCTCCTCTCGCCGGACACGCCGTCAACCAGAAGTCCCTGAATCTGGCTCCAGCTCCAGGAACTCTGTAAACTTTATAGACTGAATTTCGGAAACTGTTAGACCAATTTAATAAACATTATAATAATCGAGCAATATTTAGTGTTTCATTTAAGGCGGTATTCTAGTGTAGAGATATGACTTTCGGACATTTTTTCGAGCTCCGTAAAAATAAAACAAAGTATATTTTTTTGTATCCATTATACTGTTATTTGGTCATCTATCTTTTAGCAATAAAACAAAAATTGAGCGGGAAAAACATTCACAATAACAATAGTTACAAGCTGATGAAGTGAGGGGGCTCAAAAAAAGTTGTGCCATGGCGTACACGATCCCATCCCTTCTGGTTATCTGAAACAAAAAAATCGAACAGATCTGAATCAAAGATGCCGCTATCGCATGAACCTCGGACACGTCAAAAACATCTATTTTGACAAAATGGCGGCCATTTGAAAAACAAAATGAGGTTTGAAATATATTTTTCTATGTTTCCCGATTATTTTTTAAACAGTAAAATTTAAAAAATATATTTTTAGAGGTTCATGCGATAGAGAGATGCCTGCAGATAGTATCCATATAAATTGGACATGAATCGGTTCAGCAGTCGAGAAAAACACGTTTGAAGTACATGATTCTGGCCGTACTAGATGAGACACCGCATCACAAAAATGGCTCCAACTCGGTAAATATGCCTAAACTGCAGAAATATGAAGGAAAAACATTTTGACTTTTTTTTTTTTAAATAATCAGCTTATAAACTTGGTTTTAATTATCTTTAAGTTCTAATTGTCCTTTCATTTGATAGTAAGAGATCGAAAATCGTTTCAGCGGCTCGAAAGTTAGGATTATTTTAACATAAAAAATGGCGAAGTAAAAATATGTGGCTCCAACAGATTAACAGTGGAATACAGCTATTTGAATCAATGATCTCTCCTCAGCTAAACTTTTCTTCTTCCATTTTTGACCAATGAAACACAAGCGTCAAGATTACAGCGTTTGCAGAACAAAATAATGCGTATGATTTTACAATGTAATAGGATCACTTTCTTACATTTGACGCAGGATGCTTTGCAATGCTTATCTGTGAAGCATGGAATTGTGCATTCAACTATGGTGTTCATTTTTAAAGTAGTTAATCGATCGCTTCCTCGATATTTGTGTGATCGAGACACGAAAAAAATATAAGAGGTTGTGTCCAAGTTACGACCGCATTTTTGACGTAGAACTACACTGTTATTTCATATAAGTCCCTTGTTAATAACTTCGGATATTATTTAATAATGCTGTGAAATTTTAGAAATAACTATTTAGTAGAATGGTTTGATCGCCCTGAAATGGTTATTTTTATTGTAGAATCAGTTGACACTTGACCTTTTTCGCAATTGACATAGACTCAGCTACAGTCGACTATATACGTGTTGTGCCAGCACCATTATTCCACATCTCATAACTACATCAATATAACTTTGGCACCGCCTGGAAACAACAACAATGACAATACTTGCAAGTAAAAAATATCATTCTACATGTTATTTAGTATTGCCTCAGTGGGATCGCACCTCTAGACAGCATTCGTATATCGTAAACCAAGCGCCATACAAGCGTTCGTCATAGCATGCATACAGAACCATACATCGGTGGCTTGAAGCTACTAGGAATATAAACACTTCTCATCATTTTGCGCTATTCTCAATGGGAAAGCTTCTGGTAATATTACTGGCCTCGATAAAAGTTGCATTACTTTTCCATGCTCAAGATAAGCGCAGCTGTTATCCTTAGTGGAGAAAGTTTTGCAACTGGCAAGCGAAACCAAATCACATACAAATTCCCAGAACGACATTTACTTTCTTGGTGACTAAATAAATAAAATAAACTTTTTCTGTTAATCTCAATAACCTCGAAAAGAGTAGCATTGCTCCATCATTATCAAGATAAGCTCAAATGCAATCATAGTTGAAAGTAGTTTTGCGACTGGCACGCGAACCCAAATAAATTATAAGGTTCCAGCACGACATTCAAGAAGCTTAGTATTCTCCAAATATTTTTTGGCGCACAACCTTGAGCCTGCTTCGCCATATCGTCAGTTCAATTCATTGAATGCAATGTCAAAGGCGCCAACGAAGCCTTCATGATGACGGAAACCAAACAATGTGAACTGCTTGGAAAAAGACTGAATATTTGCCTCAGCAGGGATTCATTACTGATACCCTAACGCAAATATTTCCTTCCCGCACTATTTTACGTACGGGTTATAAAACACGCACGTCCGCACATCAATATCCATATTTCGATGGCTTGAAGCAACTAAATATACACACACTTATCACCGTTTTGCGCTTCTTTCAACAGAATTCTTTTCTGTTAATACTACCGGTCTAGATTAGCTTAGCTGCCATCCTAGGTGGAGAGAGTATTGCTACCGCCATGCGAAACCAAATCACAGACCAAATTCCAGAACATTTATTTTCTTGGTGAGCCGACAATAGCCTAGCTTGATGATTCCCCACACAATTGTGTAGCTCAGAACCTTAATGTAATGGCGTCAGTTTGATGCAATGACTGCAATGCCAGAGACATCACCGAATGAATAACTTGGTCACGTCCACAGCTCAACCCGAAACGAAGGCATGTGATGACGCAAAACAAGGCAGAAGAAGCGATGTTCATTGCTTTGAAAACAGAACGAGACTGAAAGTTTGCCTCAGCGAGATCCACTGTTTATACTCTAGGCAAACATTTCCCTTCATTCTTCTTCCTTTCCTTTGTTTACGGAGACTTTGAATCTTACGATTTCCCCTTCATTGCTCGTTATTGACAGCTCTGTTTGGGAAAGCACATATAACAGCAAAAAAAATGAATGGGAAAATGGAAACGCTTATAGTTTTCATGAATTTTAATCATTTAAACACCAGGGGATTATGATGGTTAGAATATCAAACAAATATTAGGGAATTTCCGATTCGTTTGGTATGTAAATCGCCAAAATTTGTTCGCTGCGAAAATAGTATTTAACGTTAACTTTATTTCATAAAAACGTGACCTGTTTTCTGATTTGGCCCCCCTAATGAAAGACGTAGTTCTACGTCAAAAAATTGTTGCAGTCCATGGTGGTATACACCGGATTCTTTTTCAACGCGATTTTTTTTGCATGATTTTTTTACGCGATTTGCTCGAAATTGCATGATTTTTTTTACGTGATTTGCTCGAAATTACGCGATTTTCTTTTTGCGCGCACGCATCTATCGCGTAAAAAAAGAATCCAGTGTACTGTTATTCACTCTATAAAAAAGATTGTTCGACTGATGAACGATGTTTGAATTTGAGCAGCTTTACATACAGCCATTCCATGCCAAACCGATATACTGGTTCTCAGATTTTCGTGAAAAGCGGTAATTTAATTCTTTATCGCAAAACATAAGACTCGTTTTTTTCAATTTTTTCATTAGGGTGACCATTTCCGTTTTAGGGTGGTCCGAAAATAATTTTTGAAGTACTGTACCGATTCCGATGACCAACATATCAAATTAAAGGCAATGAACTATTCTTCTTCGAAAAAAGTATAACACTTGCAAAAAAAAAATTGATTTTATTTTCATAATTATTGATTGTATTTGTTTTTTATAGTTTACATGGTCTCGGAACCGAGAGCGCTTTATATTTTTATATTTTTTCTTGCAAGCTGAGATTTTTTCACACAACATATTCGAAAATCAGTGAAACGTTATTTTTTGTTCTTATACAAAAATATCGCGCCCTTGGTCCCGAGATCATGTAAACTATAAAAACAAATCCAATCAAATCACCGAAACTCATTATTTTTCGACCTTTCAAAACACGGGTCTCCCTTAAGCAAATGGGGCGATAGCGAAGAGGATTGACAGAGGAGGAACAGCGGTTAAAAAATTTCTCAAGAATAGTCCTAGATGAGGCAAGATTTCAAACCGGGACAGGAGCCGCATTATATAGTTTGGGGAGTCTGGAAATCTCAATGCCTCGGGAATCAAACAGGGATGTGACCTTCCCGTATCGAAAAGACCTGTATCTAACATTTTTCGAGGATCTGGACATGTTGTTTACAATGAAAAGGCGAAGAAACCTAACCTTACCCTAAGGTACGTACAGGCGAGATTGGAATTTGCTAAACAACACATGAACTGGGAAGCGGAGTATCAGTTAAATTTATCAGTTTCATGTTTTAATCTATTTTTGAGTATAAAATATGAGATTCGCTTATGAGAATTTGTACTCCGAATATGTGTTCTCACAATTTGAAAAAAATTTTTTGACAATTGGACTGGGATATTCAATGGTGAAATTTACTTGATGTTCTAAGATTTTATAGAGCCTCTGTTTATATTTTGAACATATAGTTTTTAGCACCCAAACAGTTCAAATATATGGGTGCGCTTATAGGCACTTCTCGCACTGTATGTATACATTTATGTCTGCAAATAAAATCAGTTCTTCTTTTTAGTAAATTGGTATCAATGCTGACAAAAATAAAACATCTTTTCAAAAACTCGTTTTTCTCAAACCTCTGTGGAGGATGAGGGCGGAACCATCATCTCCATCATTAAAACTTTCAGATAATCGATAAATATATGTAGAAGATTTGAACAATATCGGAGATTTTTTTCAGTCCAACGTTTTTTTTCGTGAAAACCAGCACTTAAAAATCGAATTTGACCACAAACATTGAAATTGAAACAGGAGGCAAAATCGTTTTCACGTATTGATGAAATAAAATATAAAATATTGCTTGCTCATTATAACATTTATTCATTGGTCTAACAGGTTTGATAATTCAGTCTATGTAATTTACAGAGTTCCTGGGGCTGGGGCCAGATTCAGGGACTTCTGGTTGACGGCGTGTCCGGCGAGAGGAGCCTTATGCACGGCACCACGGTTAGCAGCAACGTACGAAGCGGAATGATGTACTGGGGCGGCGATCACAGCGGCAGTGTGATGATGGTTATCCCAATGACCATGATGGTTATCAACCGCAACGACGGCTGGAACGTGATGAGCATCCCAATGGTTGTAGGCAACAATCGGAGCATGATGAGCCAGAGTGTTGTGGGCAATGGCAGCATGAGCCCAGCTATGATGATCGTTTGATTGGACAACAGTTGGGTTGACCAGATGATGTGCAGCATATGTCACCACTGGCGCAGCGTGATGAGCGTAAATCGATGGAACATAAGAACCTTCAGCAACAACGGCGAGGGCCACCATGACTACAGCTGCGATGCACTGTGATAAAATAATATTGTTAAAATCGACATGATTCTCGATGATCAATTTCAACTTACCTTCATGATTGATGGTTTAAGATCCTTTTGGTGTTCTTAACAACTTGAAGATTGATTCGAATATGATTGGGTCGAAGAAAGGATCAACAATTTATACTAAAATTATATCACGAGCCGCATTCAATCAAATGCGTAAATATTCATTCGTCCGCTCCAATTCTAACCGAAAATGATTCAAAGCAACACACAAAAGTAATTGCCTTCGGTCTTCTCTCGAGAACTGCTGTTGCTCGTGTCAAATAAAATCAACATCCACATAATTTTTTGTAAAGAAAACATCGTGTTTTAGTGAAAGTAAATAATCGTTCACTTCCGTATTAGATACGTCAATTTTTGTATAAATTCCTTGTAGTGGAAGAGTATGTTGTCACAATTCCACTAACACTCAACCTATTCACATCTTTCGAGTGAACATTAGAACAACAATCATGAAGGTAATTAGTTATTCATTGCGGTACAAATAATTCATTATTCACAATCATGTCATTTATTCCAGTGCATCGCAGCTGTAGTCATGGTGGCCCTCGCCGTTGTTGCTGAAGGTTCTTATGTTCCATCGATTTACGCTCATCACGCTGCACCAGTGGTGACATATGCTGCACATCATCTGGTCAACCCAACCGTGGTTCAGTCCAACGATCATCATAGCTGGGCTCATGCTGCCATTGCACACAACACTCTGGCTCATCATGCTCCGATTGTTGCCTACAACCATTGGGATGCTCATCACGTTCCAGCCGTCGTTGCTGTTGACAACCATCATGGTCATTGGGATAACCATCATCACGCTGCTGCTGTGATCGCCGCCCCAGTGCACCATTCTGCTTCGTATGTCGCTGCTAACCGTGGTGCCGTTCATAAGGCTCCACTTGCCGGACACGCCGTCAACCAGAAGTCCCTGAATCTGGCCTCAGCTCCAGGAACTTTGTAAATTATATAGACTGATTTGCCGAAACTGTTAGACCAATGAATAAATGTTATAATGAGCAAGCAATATTCTGTATTTTATTCGCTTTAGAGTAGATTTTTTTGCTTATAGGTATGCTTTTATTACCTTATTATACATTTATCCCTATTGAAACTCCATGTCAATCCCTCATTATTCGAAACAGTGCAGTAATCACTGAAATCACGGCAAATGCTTCGAAACGCGAGTTCACTGCTTTCACGAAATCGAATAATGTTCCTTCTGATGGTTTCGACTTAAGAAACAGTTAACAGTTCTAGGACGCGAGCCCCGCTAAACAGGACTGATGGTTGAACACGGGTATGCTGAACTGAACTAGAAAAAGAGTGAATCAACTTTGGAACACTAGATTCATTCTTTTTGTATGTTAAAATTACTCTGTGAACTACTGTTTTTGTAGGCAAAGGAATGATTTAATCATATTTTAGGTCAATATGATGCGTAATGGGAGCGCAATCGTTCTGGTGGTTGTTACAATGGTGGCAATTTGACTTTGCCACCCGCACAACACAATCCTGTTGCATATGAATGAAACTTTAGTGTAATGAAATATTGGCATATCACATCCATGGACGCAAAGAAATACGAACACAATTTGTTGTAGCCAATTGTGAAAGCATGTTTGAAAGCGACGCGTAAAAATTGGATATTCACGACACTCACGACTTCTCACTCGACGATTATCGTCGCAGATTGCGATTGCGCTACTATCTCAATCGTCAATATTTGAAACTGTTTTCCATTCCTTCTGCGTTCGTTCTGTATGAATTTGCGATAAATGGTTTCGAAGCAGTTGCTCAGTGGTTTGATTAGCACTTTAAATCACAAATCTTTGTGTATTGTAACTGCACGAACCAATGTGAGATCATCTATTTAGCGGAAAATGTGTCCCGTGTTTTGGATGGGAATTATATTCAGAAACAAACATTTTCTTCATTATTTTAGTGGTACCAAGATGATATTATTAAAGACCTCTGTATTGTCAGCTTGTATTGGCCTCCGAGAGCTGCGGTTAGCCGCAAGCAACTTGTTGACATGTGTCTTTTTCACTCTCTCATCATCATAGAAATAAAGAAATTTTCATCTTTTTCGCGATAATATGATAATATGTTTAAGGCTCACAGTGTCGGTGTATGTGACTCGAGAAATTTGTTTACAATCAAATATTTCATTGAAGATTCTGCTATTCCTGAGGATTGAGAATACCACTGTTGTCTGGACCTTTTTACCTTTTAAATGATGGAAATAAGTCACAATACAATTATCATCTATTGGAAAGCAACCAGTTACAAGATTTCATGAGCAAATTGGCTCATGACATCATGAAACTGTGCGTTATTTAAACATTGTTTTGTTTTTTTTCATATAGCAAATAATGACGACACCACATTTTGTTTACCAATCCAAGTATACTCTGCCTACTGCTCCACCCCATATGTACCTCATTGGGGTTAGACGAAGGCAGTTCAATGTGCCGGTGAGAGATGTGTTGGCTCGGTTAGACCTTGATTACATGTCCCAAATATATTCCTTAGTTTTCCTTTAAGCTATCGATGTTCGTGTGTGATTATCCTTATATCCTTATACCCTCCTTTTCTTCCTTTGTGGGTAATTGGTCCCCTTGCTATAAACAGGAGAATAAGTTGAAATGTAAATTAACAATAGATGTACGAATAGATTTAAGAATTGAGTATGTGTGATTATCAATATTGTAAAAATTTCCTTATATCCCATCCTTTTTCTGAGAAAATATGTAACCCTTCTAATCTCGAGTCCACCGCGAGTAATCGGTTTCTCACATTCGTTCTCACAAGATTTAAGAGAATTATTTATATATATAGTTTTTAAAATATTTTCAAGAATTCGGCTCGTTTAAACTTATGTAATTGAGCCTGTAAAAAAAACGAATTAATAAAAAAAAGATGATATTATCATGGTTCACAGTTTTGATGAGTGTGACATGGAAAATAGTCAGTAATCAATCCTGCTTGATTACCGAAAAAGTTATTCCTCCTCAGAACTAAAGATAAGTATGCACTTTGGTCCATTTCGCTATTTAAGCAATAAAGAAAGTCGCGATACAATTGTTATCAATTGAAAACAGTTTTATGATTTCTTGAGTTGTTGAAAATACTCACGACTCCATTATATTTTTAACTAAAATTAAAATATCATAGAATCGTACATTCATCCAAATCATAGATGTCATGCAATATTTTGTCTGTTTTCATAGGTTTGCTCCGTTCACTTTTTTTTCTATCGAAACTTGTAAGTTTCAGAATTTCTGTAAAATTATGTCTGCTCGTATTTTCAGAGAACGATTGAGCCCTTATATGTTGTTCATCAATAACATCTTTCAAATTTAAACCTGTCATTGTGCGTTCAATTTTAAAGATACTGCACATCGCTAGCTCTCCATATTGTGATTCCTGTAAGTCCCAACTAGGCTTCCAGGTGCTTCAGAAGTAGGTTTCCTGGATATATCTAGTCTAAAAAGTGCAATGAATTTCATAATAATAAATACGCTTGTTAGCATAAGATTTTTTAGAATGTTCAACATTCTAAAAATGTTTTGCTCAGTTCTGCTCTGAATATTGAGAGTTTTCTAAATTGAATCGTTACGTATGATAAAAAAAATCATTTACTTTGATAATCTCCAAAAGAGAAGTTAATGGCCTCTTTTCGACGTCATCGCTGACTGAAAACATAATTCCTTCTGAATTCAGACGACACATTGTGTTAATATTGATAAAATCCACGAGAAAAGTGGTTGACTCATGTTTTCTTTCCTGAATATATACTTTTCTTCGTCTCGAAATGTAACTGTTTTCAGATAGACGAAAAAACATTGTGGCGTCGAATCGTAGAAATTTCATAAACCTAGTCTTAACTGTTCACTTTCAGCTTCAATGTATTGGATTTGTTCGGAATTTGTACTGTATGGTTAGCCTCAGAACTCAGAACAGAAATTCTATAGAGTTTCCCGATTTTTTTCAGTGAGAGCTAGGCTTTTTTGTTTTGATCATGGCTTTCACATTACAAGTCGGACTCGATTATATACAGACCCGATTATATATAGACTCGATCATATGTGATTCGATTATATTCAATTTTGTACTGGATTATATACAGTTTGGAAAAAAATATATTTTTTTATATTTCAAACATGACATATTTCAAGAAGAAATGTAACCTTTCATCGGTAAAATGTAATTTAGGTGGCTATTACATGTACAGTGGGGTAAATCGTGATTTTAGAGGATTTTGCTTGAGTTTTCACCAGGAATTGTTTATACCGATATTGCAGGTGATTTAAGAAAGATAGAAGCTGGGTGTCAAAGAACAAATTGTAGAGCGGTTAGGGAGCTTTAATTTAATTGATAGAAACAATCTAGTTTAATATATTTTTTTACGATGAAATTATTAATAACAAATTAAAAACTATTACCTTTTAAGTTTTTCACTTCCAAAATGTTATTAAAATGAACTAATTTAGATGTTGTACTACTATATCCTGTACTAAATTTTCTCATCTTTCAAATGAAAGCAACAGAATTGTATTCCGTAGCGTACTTTGTAATGTAGAGCCAGTTTGAGGCAACAAAGTCCGAGTCCGAAAGTTCAATAAGTTTGTCATTGTTGAAATTGGAACATATGCGTAGAAGGATTTTTTTCATAAAATTTGATCGTCTATCACTTGCTGAGAGAGTTTTGATAAATTTATTTTTTTCATGTGAGAAAAGTGTTTTCTGACTTTAATCAAATTCCTCTCATATATTCAAAAAACGAAAAAATGCAAGCAAACGAATAAAAAAATTGTTTTTGACTCGATTATATACAGTGAAAAGAAATCAAAAACTGTATATAACCGAGTCCGCGCTGTATCTTACCACTGCTGTACACGACCTTACAGATGGATAGTTTAATGATTTCTGTATTGATGAAACATAATTTTCATGCTGAAATATCTTTATTTCGTGTTTGCACCTCATTTTTAGTCCTTTATCGCGTTATCCACGAATTTCGTTATTTGCGATGACCTTGTCAGACAATCTCGCAGATAATCGGGGTTCCACTGTAATGCCTGTCTCCTGGGAGGGGTTTTCTCATTTTTCCTCCAGTAGAAAGAAAAAAATTGAATTGATTATCGCTCAAAATAGTTTCGCTTGCACTGATTACAAGGAGTTGGCTTTTAATGGCCTTCGAAAAATTCCTCAATTTGCAGCTAATAAGACCACACGAGCGATTGCGGCTAATTGGCAAAAAAGCGTTCCGGAAGCATTTGGCCTAATTTTTGCCTGCATTCCTGCTATGGAATTAATCAATCTACATTAATGCGACCCGGCCCTAGCAACAAAGCAGCGATCACCTGTACGAGATCAGTGAGCAACATATCAAGCCGAATAATAACTGCACATAATAAAATCGTCATTGACACCCCATCACCAATCAAAAAAAGCACATTATCGAATGTTTGACCTGCTGCGGCTTGAATCGGGGCGCAGAGTGTGACGTCTGTTTGTAAACCGGTTGCCGGCACGGAGGCTCGACCCCCGTTCATAACGAGTGCAAATTACCGCTTGCGACTCGGGGAAGTCTTTGTACGGAAACATTTCGGCAGTTATCTGCACGCAGTAAAAAGATACAAAAAATTATAATCTCACAGGTGCGGTCAAGAAGTGAATGCGCATAATTGAGCTTATTTTGATTGGGGGCGAATTATTCCGATCTGGAGCCATGATTGTCAGTTCATTATTGTCGGTAAAATATAAAAGTGGATTGCTTCTGATGTCTGATATCATTTTTAACACATCAATTAACGTGTCCACAGGTAGCTCTTAAAACAACAATCATGAAGGTATGTTAGAATATTTTAAGTTCCATGTTTCGAATGATCATATGTTTATTACGCTTTAATCTAGTGCATCGTAGCTGTAGTCATGTTGGCCCTCGCCGTTGTTGCTGAAGGTTCCTACATTCCTTCGATTTATGCTCATCATGCTGCCCCAGTGGTGACTTACGCCGCCCACCATTTGATCAACCCCACCGTGGTTCAGTCCAATGATCATCACAGCTGGGCCCATGCTGCCGCCGTGCATCATGCTCCAATTGTAACGTACAACCATTGGGATGCCCATCATGTTCCAGCCGTCGTTGCTGTCGACAATCACCATGGTCACTGGGATAACCATCACCATCATGCCGCCTCGGTGGTCGTTGCTCCTGTTGAGCACTCTGCTACTTATGTTGCTGCTAACCGTGGTGCTGTTCACAAGGCTCCACTAGCCGGGCATGCTGTTAACCAGAAGTCTCTGAACTTGGCACCAGCTCCAGGAACTTTGTAAATAATTTAATCCAATGAGAAACGTAGATATGTATATTTATGAATAAAGTTTAGTTGCTTCAAATCAATCGTAGTGTTGTTCACTGTATATAATCAAATCCTTATATAATCGAGTCAAACAAAATATTGTTTGACGTAGGACTACGTCTAACCGGAAGATATAGGGGGTGAAATGAAAATCTAGGCACTGAACAAGTAGGAAAAAATGCAAGATTTGGATCGCTTATAACTCGAGCATTTCTCAATAGATCGCAAAGGTTTTTGCATCAATTGATAGGAAATATATCTACGCATCTATCATAACGAATAACATTTCATTTTTCTTGAGATAAATAATTGAATAATGGTGAAATATCAAGCATTGTCCAAATGCACTATGTGCCCATTTTTGATTGGTCCATTTTGTGCTCCTCAAATCGTAACTACCTAAACGGGCAACCAGAGCAGCAGCCAAATACAATGAAGCACGATTGGGAAGGAAAAAGAACAAAAATGAACGAAACATTGGTCGCAGTCTCACACATGCGTAATTCTCGAGCCAGCCAGTCAGCTTTAAAAATCCCCGCTCCGCTGCCGTAACGATCATTCTCATCCAAACCGTACACCACATCTTTTCGCATCACATCACATCAACAAACCAACACATGGTACATGGTACTGGACGTGACAAAGGAGGACAAGTTAAGGGGAAGGCAAAATCCCGCTCGAACCGTGTTGGTCTGCAGTTCCCCGTAGGTGTATCCGCCAATTGCTCCGCAAGGGTAGCTAGGCCGAGCGCGTTAGTATCAGTGCACCAGTCCACCTAGCCGGCGTTATATAGTTTCGGCCGCCGAAGTGATCGAGTTGGCTGGCAAAGCTGCTCGCGACGATAAGAAAACCCGCATTCAGAACAGAACACATTCGGTTCGGTGGATATCAAAACAACAACAGGCAGTTGCAGCGAGTGGCGAGTGGCAAACGCAATCGCAAAACGGCAGCAGGTAGCGGAAGAAAAAAAGTTTGTTCTTTATACAAACTGCTTTGGTGACAAATCCAGAACAAGGCGGCATCGAGGGCGTTCGAAATGGTTTTTTTTTTCAAAACCACGAGTACTATGTTTTCTAAATTGGAACCATTTCATAAAATACGGCGCTTTTCAGGGCCATTAAACCATCCAAAAAAGAGTTTACGAAATACAGTTCAATGCTTTCTAAAACAATATCCAAAATAATAATAAAACACAAATTGATTTTTTTATAATTTGTTTGCCAGGATATGATGAGTATGAGAATTTGGCAGTTGTTCTGAGCTTATTGGTGGTTGGGGACATTCCCGATTATTCAATTTTCACCAATTCTTTCAAGTTTCTGTCAATCAAATTAAAGGTTTCAAATCGCTCTACAATTCGTTCTTTTAAAACCCAACTTCTACCGTTCTTAAATTCTCTGCAATGTCGTTATAAACAATTTCAGGTGAGAAAAAATCTCAAAATCTTCAATAATCATGATTACTACTCCACTGTTCTTATAAAAGCCAAATAAATTTCACCTTAACGATGAAATAATACATTTTGTCTTGAAATAAGCCATATTTAAAATATAAAAAAAAAAATGTATATAATCGAGTCCAAAATTGTAAATAATCGAACCATACATAATCGAGTCCGAACTGTACATGTTTTAATAGCATCTTCCAGACCCAGATTTGAAATTTGAATTGCAGTTTTCAGTTTTAATCCAATTAGGTCACATAGCATCTGCATTGTTGAAAAAAGTAAATGATTTGGATTTCAGATCTTTATTTCAGGTTGTGCTACAAATTTTATACATTCCAGATGTGGAATCGATTTTTTTTCTCAATCAGATCAGATGTGGTTCGAATTATCCCTAGAATCCAATTCTCTTAATGGATAAATTTCACGTTCACATCTCTGGCGCAGCGTTTACTCGTATTTTATTTTCATATCTGCATTCAAGTTCTACACCCAAACTAGCGTCGGCAGAAAACATGTTTTTCTTTGTGATGAATGGTGAAATGATTGTACCCAAAAAAAGTTCAAACGATGTCAGCGGGGATCGAAACATAACCGGCAGTAATGTAAAGTTGTCCTGTTTCAAATCAGAATGTCAAAAGTTGTGCGAAAATTTAATTTTGGGTGCAGCTTCTATATTACAAATTACATATGCAGATTACAGTTATGTTGTGAATTCCATCTCGAATACAAATTTTATGTTTCAGGCTCAAGATCTATGACCCTAGATTCCAAATTCAGATTTCAGGTTCTGTTTTCAGTCTCACATTGTACAGGGTTATATTCCGTCGAAGGTTTTTTAGCTACGCATTTCAACGTACATCCTTTTTCTTCCAAGATATTTGCAGGTATACCTTTTACTTCAACATATTATGAAGAAATCATAAATGAACTAACAACAACAGGTTTTATGGAGAGAACACACAAATATCATACAATACAGACTACTGATCCGTATCGTTATCGAAGAGTTTTACCAGTAGCTGTTGTAAATTATTTTTTTAGCAGATTGATTACACCTTGCCTGACGAAATAGAGTGGAATGACACTTGATGAAAGTTCAAAAAGATTCAGCAGTAAGTTTCGAAGGAAATGTGGATGATCCATCTCTCTTAAACTAAGCTCACAGGATTTCACGAATTTCCTTAGAATGTCTTACTTGCATTTACAACAGTTAGAAATAAGCTCGATTCGAATTTTCAATTATTCAAAAATCTTTATCACATTCTACACAAAACAACTGATAACAAAATTGTATGAGTATTTTAAGGTTTGTTGACCTGATAATGTATAGCTAACAACTGTTCAACCCATGTATTCCGAATTTGTGGTTCCTCGGGTTGTATTAGTTGTTAGTACGAAAATGGAAGTGTTTTCTTCAAATCAAAGCAAGTAGTGGATACGCTTCGATTACGTGACAACACCTATATATTTTTTTCATTTGGACGTAAAGTCGAAGGTCTACATGGGTCATAGTTCATTGTCTACAGGATTGTGAAATTGGTCGCAGAAATTTCAAATTTCATCGAAATTTGGAATCTGATAATAGATTATGTCAATTACGGTTATCATTCAAAAGAAATGATAAAGAAAATTATAAATTTCAAAGAAAACTTTGTATAGTGTGATTCCTCAAAAACTACTAACCAAATTTGCCGAAGAAAATCCGCTCGTCGAAACGAAAAAAAAAACTAAAGCATCAGTCCAATTTTCTACACATAGGGGTAGTGGGGGCAAATTGGTCACCTGCTTGTTTGGTACTATAACTATTGACTATAGATGCCGTATTGATAGTCACCTTATGTTTGAAGAATTTAATGACTTTTGAGTCACCCTGTACTTCAGTAGAGCTGTCGAATGTAAAAATATAAATAAAAACATAAATTGCTCTCTCGATAGCCATTCGGCCGTAGTTCTGTGCGCATGGTATCTTAGGAATTTCTCTTGAAATTTAGTTTATTTAATCTGATATATTGGACAAATCATCAGGTTGGACGACTGTTTACAAATTCTAGGAGAGGTGAACAGATATTTTGTTTCAGCTCAGCGATTAATTAGCATAGAAATTACTTTGAAGTTTGGGGGCAAAGTGGTCATAGGTGAATAACGACTTACAATGTTCTGTTAACTAAAGTTGATTTACCGCATCACATTCTGCTCTTGAAGAAGATCCTTTTATTGTTTTGGCCCTGGATAAATATGCCACTCCAACTAAACAAAGCCTCATTTTTCGGAACGTGATGTGTTTCTTATTACGTTTACGTTGTATGCATGAGAATTTGGACGAAAAAACGCATATATCTATCCCATTTATTTAGCTCCACATGTGCGAGTGACCACTTTACCTCCAAGCAAAAAAAAAGTTAGATTTTTAACCTCTTTTTCTAATGATGAAAAGTGTACTACAGGCAAACCTTTTTTTGTGCGGGGGATAGGAACCGCATAAAAAAATCGCATAAAAAATCGTGCAAAACTTCACCAGTAGCTTTAAAAAATCGTGTTCGGTACACATTTTGAAAAAAAACTTTTTTGTGCGGTAGATAGGGACCGCATAAAAAAGTTTCCCCCAAGAAAATAACTCAAATCCGCGCCGTTAACTGTTCAATTTCCTTTTGTTTCCCTGCTTTGCGATGGAACAGTTTGCCTTTTCGGTTGCTCGTGGCTGCTTTGTGCTTTTAGTTGCATATCGAAACGTGTTGCTGTTAGAAATCATGTCATGCAGAAACTTAGAAAAACTTAGAGCATTTGATGGGAGGAGGGTAATGATTTCAGAAGTGGATAATTGAGACGCAAATATGCTTTTTTCGCACTGAAATGCATATAAACCATCGAAAAAAACTAAATGGATGATAACTTCGTCAAATATGCTTCTTTTCATATACCGCATAAAAAAATTGCACAAAAAAAACCGCACAAGAACAGAAAATCACACAAAAAAAAACCGCACAAAAACAGGTTTTACTGTATTTCGAATTTTTATAGTAAAAGCCGTCGTCTATCTTGAAGAACTATGAGTTGAACTATAATATTCTTCGAGAAACGGGAATTGAATCGGTTTGTGGACGCTGGAAATGGGCATATTCCTTAGGGTGACCACTTTGCCCCCACTTCCCGTACGAGTATCACACTAATGACTACACTAGAATAAATTACTTCCATCATTCGCCGACAAATAATTCATGACGAGTGCGAGAGCTGTCGTCTAGAATTATGGTCTATTAGCGAGAATGGAGCGGGTGGATGGAGCAAAAACAAAACTTAACATCGCCATCAGTGTAAGGAAGTGTTTATGTGATTAATTTCGATTTTATGACGCATAATGGTATCTTGCTTAAAAATCTGTTCGTGCTATCGTGACGCTTGATCTCTTCTCTAGACATTCGCGGCTGATTGAGGTGTGTCCGTTAGCCGATTGAGTAGAATTTCGGTTTATAGAAAGTTGACCCACGAATGATGGGTAAATTGGTCCGAAGAATTGAAAGGTGTTAAGTTTGGTATAAAAGTGATCCAATTTCGGGGATCATTATCACAGTTAATTTGTCAATCGACCTCAAAGCAACTGCAAAATAATAATCATGAAGGTAAGTTGTAATTTCTGAACAAAAGTCCAGTTGATTTTAGTTTTATCATTTTATCACAGTGCATCGCAGCTGTAGTCATGGTGGCCCTCGCCGTTGTTGCCGAAGGCTCTTATGTTCCATCGATTTACGCTCATCACGCCACTCCAGTAGTGACTTATGCTGCCCATCATCTGGTCAACCCAACTGTTGTCCAATCAAACGACCATCACAGCTGGGCTCATGCTGCCATTACTCACAACACTCTGGCTCATCATGCTCCAATTGTTGCCTACAACCATTGGGATACTCATCACGTTCCAGCCGTTGTTGCTGTCGACAGCCATCACGGTCATTGGGATAACCATCATCACACTGCTGCTGTGATCGCCGCCCCAGTGCACCATTCCGCTTCGTATGTCGCTGCCAATCGTGGTGCTGTCCACAAGGCTCCACTCGCTGGACATGCCATCAACCAGAAGTCCCTGAATCTTGCTGCTGCTCCAGGAACTCTGTGAATAATTGTGATGTTTTGATTATGGTCCCATTGTGAATAAATAAGTTATTGAAATAAACAAATGTAAAGGGTGTGTCACATCAAATTGCATCACGGAAAAAACGCTGTAGAAATTTAATTTTTAGGAATTATATTATCAGCTTTGGTTTTATAATCAGATAAGAGTGTATAGATCACGTTGGCCATGCTTCACTGTCAATTTTACGTAAATTTGGAAAAATGTCGTCGAACGAAAAAGAGCGTCGTGAATTAATCTTGTACACTCATTTCGAGAATCCGGAGTTGTCACATCGGGACATCGGTAAGATGCTGGGAATCGTCCAATCCACGGTCAGCAGAGTACTTAAACGATACTTCGAGAACCTAACCATCGACCGGAAGGTGAAGAACGGCCAAAATGGATGCCCCGTCAGTGAAAAAGATCACAAGCGCGTAGTTAAGCAGTTTAGACGTGATCCGAGAAGTTCGGTCCGGGATGTCGCCAATAAGCTGAATTTGTCAAGTTTATTCGTCCAGCGGACCAAGCAGCGGGAGGGCATGCGTACATACAAGGTTCAGAAGGCTCCTAACCGCGACGAAAGGCAAAACATGGTGGGGAAGACGCGAGCCCGGAAGCTGTACACCGAAATGCTGACGAAGCCGCATTGCCTGGTAATGGACGACGAAACCTACGTCAAAGCGGACTTTCCTCAGCTGCCGGGCCTGTTGTTCTTCTCCGCAGAGGACAAATTCAGCGTTCCGGAGGAGATTCGCAAGCAGAAACTATCCAAGTTTGCCAAAAAGTACATGGTGTGGCAAGCGATCTGCTCTTCCGGAAAGCGGAGCGCCCCCTTCGTGATGACCGGCACGGTAAACGGGCAGGTTTACCTTAAGTAGTGCCTACAGAAGCGCTTACTACCACTATTGAAGCAGCACGAGGGCCCGACCATCTTCTGGCCGGATCTCGCTTCGTGCCACTATTCAAAGGACGTGTTGGAGTGGTACGAAGCCAACGGGGTCACCTTCGTGTCAAAGGAAATGAACCCGCCCAACGCGCCGGAGCTTCGCCCAATAGAGAAATATTGGGCGATTATGAAGCAGGCCCTCCGGAAGAACCCAAAAGTTGTCAAATCGGAAGCGGACTTCAAGAGAAAATGGATTTCTGTTCAAAAAAAACTACAACCTGACGTTGTACAGAACCTTATGGACGGGGTAAAGAGGAAGGTGCGAGCATACGGGCTTGGGCTCGAAGTATGAATAAAAAGAAAATGCCAAAAGTTGTTTAATAGTTTTTATTTTACTGTCTAAAATTTTCAAAAGGATCGGTCTACTGGGCGAATTTCTACAGCGTTTTTTCCGTGATGCAATTTGATGTGACACACCCTTTAGTTGAATACTTTTTTGACATAAACATTGCATTCTTGCAGAAACGTTAGACATTTCAGTAGAAAGTTGGTCCACGAGAATACTAAATGAATTGATTTTTGTATTTCTGTGTTTTAGTATACAGCAAAGCACAGAAATACAAAAATCAATTCATTTAGTATTCTCGTGGACCAACTTTCTACTGAAACATCTAACGTCATAATTAAACAAACAAAAACCAAATGCAAATCTCACAAAAAACCAGCAAAAGTTTTACAAAATTTAAACAAAATTTGAAATATTCAAAGTTCTAACAAAATTCTAACAAAAATCTAACAAAAATGTCACAAAAATCTATCAAAAATCTAACAAAAACCTAACGAAAAAAAAATAACTTAAATCAAACAAAAACTTTACAAAAATCTGACAAAAATCTATGAAAAACCTAACAAAAATCTAACGAAAATTCAACAGAAATTATACAAAATTTTAACAAAAAAAACTAATAAAAATCTTAAAAAACTAACAAAAATCAAACAAGAACTTCACTAAAATTTAAAACCTCAAACAAAAACTTTGTAAAAATCTGATAAAAAATTGATAAAAAATTAACATTTATCCGACATAAATCAAACAAAAATTTACGAAAATTTGTCTAAAATTTTACGAAAATCTCACAAAATTAACAAAAATCTTTCAAAAATGTAACAAAATCAAACGAAAATACAGCGAAATATAAAATATTCAAAATTTAAAAAAAAATCCATAAACAATCGATTAAAAATGAAGATTTAATGAAAATAAAGAATTCAACAGAAATCTAACAAATTTGTACTAAAATCCAATAAAAACTTTTCAAAGATATAAGAAAAATACAACAAAAATAAAACAAAAAACTGACAAAAATCTCTCAAAAATTTATCTATAAAATCTAATAACTAACAAAAATCAAGCATAAAATTTACAAAAAAGTAAAAAATTCAAACAAAAACTTCACAGAAATCAAACGAAAATCTAATAAAAATGTAACATAAATTCGACATAAATCAAACAAAAATGAGACGAAAATTTACACAGAATATAGCAAAAAGCTATCAAATGAAAATTTACCTGAAATTTAACAGAAAGTTAACAAAAATCTAACGAAAATCTAATAAAAATTCAACATAAATTCGACAAAAATCAAACAAAAATGTGACGAAAATTTACTCCAAATTTAGCAAAAAGCTACAAAAATCTAACGAAAATCTAACGAAAATCTAACGAAAATCTAACAAAAAATCAACAGATAACAAAAAATATCCAAAATTCAAACAAAATGCCTAAGAAAAATTAAACATAAATTCAACATAAAAAATGTGATGAACATTTACCAAAAATTTCACAAAAATCTACAAACAAAACATAAACTTTACAACAACCTAACAAGATTCTAACAAAAACTTTACAAATATCTAACAAATCTGATAAAAATCAACAAAACAAAATTTGAAATCTTCAAAATTAAAAAAAAAGAATTACAAATAAAATATGAGAAAAAAAATAAAAAGAAATTTAACAAAATTCAACAAAATTTGAAATATTTAAAATTCCAAAAAAATCAATCAAAAACTTTACAAAAGTCTTACGAAAACCTAACGAAAACTCATATAAAATTCTAACAAAAATCACACAAAAATCTATTTGAAAAACAAACAAACATAAACTTTACAAAAATCTAACAAATCTGATAAAAATCAACAAAACAAAATTTAAAATCTTCAAAATTCAAAAAAAAAAATTCGAATAAAATCTGAGGAAGAAATTTAACCAAATTCAACAAAATTCAAAATATTGAAAATTCCGAAAAAAATATAAACAGTGGAATCAGTTAAGGAGGAAAACTTGAAACTTGAAAAATTGAAAAAAAAAATGTCTGACCTTAAATGCTCTCTGTACTTTACTGTAGTTTTTGTCCCAGGTTTATCCGATGCTCCGTTCCAAAGTTACAAGCCAATTAGTGGACCTAAGTCTTTGCGTAAGATGCGCGGATCCGGAAAATTTGAAACGTGTTTTACTCGAAACTAAGTTTTGAAAACTGGTGGGAGTTCTACCTCCGGAACGGTCCAGCCAATTTTGATGAAATAGTAATTCTCATATTCTCCACTAAATTCCCTGTCATCGTACGTAGGATTTTTTTGATATTTTGAAAAATACAATTTTTGTGAATGTTTTTGTTCCGCTTTTGTCGCCATTTCGTCAAAAATGTTTTGAAAAAATCCTACGTACGATGACAGGAAATATATCCAAGATTACGTAAAAAAAATCATTGGATGAAATCGGTCCACTAGAAAAACTTGTAGAACTCAGACCAGTTTGCAAGTTTTTGACTAAAAGGGTTCAACAAACCGGTTGCGGCTATTCAGGGGACAGTGCAATTGACACCAATTTATTCTTTGTTTGTTAAGTAATATATACCTAATTAAACTGTAATATTAGACTAATCATAGTAACTTATTTTCTACTTGAAAAAAATTGCGAAAATCACATACTTTTTATGATGTTCATAGTGTACATAGTATGTTTTGGAAAACCATTTTTTATGTAAATATGTACTTATGCATGTAGAGAAGTCATTATATCCGACTCTATTACAAATAATTTCATATGAGAACCAAACTTCGTTTTGAATTTACGTAATAGTAGGCGGTAGATCAATACAAGTGGAGTCATAATTAACGGAGCATGAAATTTCGCAGAGATTTTGGAGATACATTAGACTCAAAATAACTCTCTAGCATATATGCTTACAGTAATATTTCCAACAGTAGATTTTTTGAAACACTAAAGATTTTTTTTTAAAAACAGGAGGAATCACGAACGTGTCGAATGAAAAACAATAGCTTCTTCTTCTTCAATGGCACTAACGTTCCTAGAGGAACTTCGCCGTCTCAACGTAGTCTTACTTGCGTCATTTTTATTTGTACTTAGTTGAGATTTCTATGCCAAATAACACGCCTTGAATGCATTCCGAGTTGCAAGCTCTAGAATACGCGTGATCGCAGTGCAAGTCGGAGGAAATTTCTTTGACGAAAAATTCCCCCGACCAGAACGGGAATCGAACCCGAACACCCGGCATGTTAGTTATGACGCTAACCACTCGGCCAAGGGAGCACAATGGCTTAAAATCAGTGAAAGTCAGATTAAAAAAAGAAAGATTAAAATTTTCGCTTGCAAATCGTCAATATATTAAGTTCCATATGTACAACGTGGATAAAACAATCCAATCACATCGATTTACCAGGTTCCTGGAGCTGGAGCCAGATTCAGGGACTTCTGGTTGACGGCATGACCAGCGAGAGGGGCCTTATGGACAGCACCACGGTTCGCGGCGACGTACGAAGCGGAATGGTGGATGGGAGCAACGGCCAAGGCAGCAACATGATGATGGTTATCCCAGTGGTTATTGACGGCCACAGCAGCTGGTACGTGGTGGACATCCCAATGGTTGTAAGCTGTAATTGGGGCATGATGGGCCAGAGTGTTGTGGGCAATGGCAGCATGTGCCCAGCTGTGATGATCATTGGACTGAACCACGGTTGGGTTGACCAGATGATGGGCAGCATAAGTTACCACTGGAGCGGCGTGATGAGCATAGATCGATGGAACATAAGACCCTTCAGCAACAACGGCGAGGGCCACCATGACTACAGCTACGATGCACTGAAATTCGATAGCATGTTATTAATTACCTTCTATTGTTTGATATCATTTAAATTACCTTCATGATTGTTCGATTGAGGTTTGCTAGTTACGCTACTGGCGAGTGGAACGTTGTACAGAATGTGACGAAAAATGGTAACGAACATTGTATTTATACTTAAACCCAACATCGGTTTATCCTAGGATTAAACAGTTAACAGCACAATCACTTCCGGACACACCTTCACACAAAAATAATACCCCTGCGAATGAATTAAAATTTGCCTTATCATTCATACAAAAAGTATCCATCTGGAGGTGGCTGAAAATCATCGTCTTAATAGGGTCTGTTGCGAGCTACACAAAACTGTTCAGGGTCACTTGTGGCATATATTGCTTAATTGATTGCTTTAGTCAAGCATCATACATTTACATGGTATGTAATTTGTATTCGTATTCTGTTGCTGAAGAATAAATTGCAGATCCTTTTGAATTTCGAATCACAACTTTTACTTAAATTATACACAATCCTGAACGATCCTTAAGAGGGTATTCTAGTGTAGAGACACGAATTTCGAACGTTTTTT
Source organism: Toxorhynchites rutilus septentrionalis (assembly GCF_029784135.1). Classification (NCBI taxonomy): domain Eukaryota; kingdom Metazoa; phylum Arthropoda; class Insecta; order Diptera; family Culicidae; genus Toxorhynchites; species Toxorhynchites rutilus. The sequence continues at coordinate 65,008,110 of NC_073746.1, read as the reverse complement.
TGAGCTCCGCAAAAATAAAACAAAGAATATATGAAGAAATATGAGGAAAAAATATTTTTGATATTAGCGATACCCAAGTACAGCTTATGCTTCAAGATTTTTCCCCTAAAATTATTTATTCTAATCACTGATATAAATTATGTATTCATTTTCTCGTTTACATTACCTAATGCTTAGTGATATGGTTGGAAAAGATTTCTTGAGAAATTTCTGGATGGAAATTCTATTTAGTGAAATCGATTCGTTATTTATAAAATATCCTGTTGTTTCATAATACAGCTACCCCAATATCAATGTACAACCGCTTCTGAATTGCAAACGTATTATTTGTGCATAGATTGGCAGCTCCTCAAAATTACAAGTTCTTTGTTATATGATCAATTTAAATTGATATTGATATTTTTTTTATTCCTAGAACTGTCTGATCGCGATATTATGTCGGATAAAGATTTTAAGATTTATTTTTTATACATTTTCATTACAATACCCTAATATATTAAAATATGATTGATGGTTAATTTATTTGAATTCAAAATTATAACTACAACAAAATACAGTTTAAAAAGTGAAATTCTACATGTAAAAAAATTATAAAACGTTCTATTCCAAAACTAACCTATATATATATACCTATATATAACCTATATCTAGTCAGCTTTGGGTTGTTTAATTTCTCAAATAATGAAACGCTTCTATGATTTCAATATTTTTATTAGCGTTTTGTCTCAAATTCTGAACACCTAACCATTGTTGGCAATGGAATAGAGTCCCATCACTCAGAATGGTACTGTTTCGCGGTATTAATTTGATTTTTGGACACACTCACCCTTTTTTGTCACTTGACGAGAATAAAGTTGATTTGCTAATACATATTCATGGTATAAAAACTAGAAATATGTTCAATTTTTGTCTCAAATTTGTCACAAATTTGTCACAAATTCCGAACACCATTTGCGTCGCTGACTCAAATTCCGAACACTATTTAAATACTGTTTTTAATAAATATTTCTGTGCAAAAGATCATTTGATCATCCATTTATAGCAGATTCTTACCATTTTTCACCTAACATGAAAACAGCAAACAGAAAAAATACAAAAACTGAAAAAATCACAAATATTGTTTTTTACGGAATTACCCAACGAAAACATTTTCTCACTGTTTTTGGCTTTTTTTTGCAAATGTTATTATGAATGACGAATTTCACGCCAACTCGACTGGCCGTTGGCAGCACCATCTCAGATAGCAGTGAAACGTTGTGGGTGTAAAGACATGGGTCATTTAAGCAACTTTGCATACTTGAAATATTCGAAAAATAATTTGACAACTTTTTGGAAAAAGCCAAAAAAAAATTTCTCAAATTTTTATTAACAAATATAACTCAAAAACGATGATACCTACAAAATTCATGTCAAAGGAGGAAATGTAGGAAATTGTTTACCAAACAAAAATTTTGTAGGAAATTGTTTACCAAACACTCCTGAAAAAAATAATGTTTTGTTCGTAACATTTTTGTGTGTAAATTCTCACGTTTGACATATTCTTGACATGTTTCTAAATAGAGAATAGTTAGAAGAGCATTTAAAATGCGATAATTAATACATAATTTTAATTAATACATAATTGAAAATTAATAGTTTTTTTGTCAAAAAAAATAAATGAAAAGTTGTTGTTCGAAAAACTTTTTCCATGCAAATGTGCCCATCGTCCGATGGATGGTAAACTTGTTGGATATATATTTTCGAGAAAAATTAATTTTAATTTTCAAAATATTTTTTTTAAATGAAATGTTTTCCAAAAAATAAATGGATAATTTTTAATGAAAACCTAAGTAGTTTCCTACATTTCATTCTCTGATCATCTTTTTGTAGATGTTATACTTTTTAAATTAAGATATTTCGAAAAAAAAAATTGAAAAAACTAAAAATTTAAAAAACCTTCAAAAAAATATCAGACCTACAAGATTTTAGTCAAAGAAAGGAATGTAGAAAATTATTTTGGTTTTCATTAAAATTAAAAATTATCAAAACAATTTTTAGAAAAAAAAATGATTGAAAAAAAATATTTTGAAAATTAAAATTCATTTTTCTTGAAAACATATGCTTTTTTTTTTTTTTCTGAAAGTAATAGATATAAATAGCCTTTAAAATTTCCAACAAGTTATCGATACATCGGAAGATGGGCACTTTTACATGGAAAAAGTTTTTCGAACAACAACTTTTTCTGGTTTTTTTTATGAAAAAATGCTATTAATGTTCAATTCGTAACATTTTTTTGTATAAATTATCGCATTTTAAATACTCTGCTAACTTTTATCTATTTAGAAACATGCCAAGAACATGTCAAACGTGAGAATTTACACACAAAAATGTTACGAGCAGGACATTATTTTTTTCAGGAGTTTCATACAAAAATGACATATATTCCAAAAAATATAACAAATAGAAAGTTGATGTCTTCGACAAAAGTTTATATTTTAACAAAATCTAAAACATTGTTGAATACACTATATCGCTATCTTGACTTTAAACAAAATTAGGATAAGTTGTTTTTTTTTTTCGAAGAAGACATGAAAAAGTTGTTGTTCGAAAAATTTTTTTCCATGTAAAAGTGCCCATCTTCCGATGTATGGACGACTTGTTGGAAATTGTAAGGGCTAATCATATATATATTTTTGGGAATTTAAAAAATATAGGTTTTTGGTAAAAATTAAATTTAATTTTTAAAATAACTTTTTTTTCAACGAAATTTTTTTCCAAAATTTTTTGGGTAATTTTTTGTAAAAATTTTAACAATTTCCTACATTTTATCCTTTGACAATAATTTTGTAGGTATCATAGTTTTTAAGTTTTAAATTTTTGTAAGAAATGACAAAAAAATTGTTTTTTTCCAAAAAGTAGACTAATTGTTTTTAGAATATTTCAAGTATGTGAAGTTGCTTGAATGACCCATGTCTTTACACCCACAACGTTTCACTACTATCTGAGATGGTGCTGCCAACTCCTTAGACGAGTTGGCATGAAATTCGTCAAATTTGAGTGTCAAGGTCGATTGATTGTAAAACATTTCGGATGACGATGATTGTATAACATTTCTCTTGAATAAAAACCAGTTTCTATAACAATTTGTGTAGTTCTGAAGTTAGTATTCCTACAGGTGAAATACATTTCTATGAATTGTTTGTCGTGATATTACTTGGTTTAATGTTCGCTTGGAGTCCATCGAGTAGGATAATACCAACAATTATATCAACCGCTTAACCGATTGTATAATTAGTTTTGGTGTGAATCGTCGTTTTTTTAATGCCCAAAATAGACCCTCAAAAAAGAGAACACACAACTTTACTAGTCTGCTGTCTGTCTTCGACCGTCATTTAAGATGTAAACCGGCAGAGACCGCGGGGTATCCGAGTTACCGTTTTTTCCTCTTCCTCGGCATCCACTTTTTATCTCACTGAATAAATCAATGTTTTGGTCGACCATTTCATTGTGATACCGTTTCGTTGCCGAACGAACGACCTTGAAAGTTTTTTTTTGTTCTTCCGCGCGCGCCGGAATTACGTTGCTAATTGAAGAGCCAGGGGGTTTCGCGTGTTTTCCCTACTATTTTTGCCGCGTTGGTTTTTTTTTCTCTGGGCAATCTGTTATGGTACAATAAGATAATCTGGATTAGTTCTTGCTGGGGAAGGTGTGTCTGGGTGTGAATGTTGTTTCATAGTTTCGTTATCTACGTTGTTCTAGAATTTTCGTGGTTTTTTCTGCACAAGAGATAATATACTGACCAAGTTAACACGTGCGTTTAACATATTCTGTGATGGAATACTACTGTGAATAAAAAATTGTTCTTGCTTGGATTTTTCCATACATATTCTGATCAATACTAGGTCATTTGAAACGTATCCGCATTTTTAGCTAATTTTATTCATTATCTTTCGTCATTCACCGGGGAGTTTCAAAATTCCATCCGTTGTGAAATTTCTTTGGTTTATTGGCGCATTTTCTTCAAGTCAAGCTCTTGATTATGTTGCATCCGTTTTGTTCCTTACAAACAAGAGACAAACACGAATGCAAATGATGCAAAGCAAAGCCACGCGCTCTATATTAAAATGTGATCGGTGAACTCCACGGAGATTTATGTTAGAATGCCTACAATGGTCGGTCAGCGAATAAACTTTTTTTTTCTGTATTATAGTGACTTTCAACGCTTCTGGCTGGTTCGTCACTTTTACCTTCCATTTTAGAAGAATGTCGGGAGTGAGAATTGCATTCGTGATCTTGAGCGTGAGAAGTATGGATGTTACCTCCACGCCAGATCGGCTCCAGCGAATAAACTATTGCATGCTTAACTTTATATTCATAGCTGACCCGAAAAACTTCTTCTCGCCCAAAATTGATTTTTTGATATGAATTCTTTCGAATATCCACGTTTTCTTACTAAGCGATCGTTCGTGGGTTCAATTCGTCATTGATTGATTTTCCAATTGGCCTTTTACAATTTTTTTATTATAATTGTCCTTTTACTTCTACCAAAACTCGTCATTATAATATGAGTTTATTTTCAAACACAATGTTCGCTCAAGGTTCTATAACATGATCCTCCGTTACATGGAATACATGTTTGATTCAGAAAAATACATTTTCATTCATATTTTGTTTTTTCAAAACTCATTATTCCGCCAGAGAATCTATTGCCATAATCACTTTACGGAACCCGAAGCTTAATTCCGCAAACGCGGAATTGTTGCACTCAGCAACACATTTTTATATATTAGATTGGAGAAAAAGAATCCATTATTTTTGGGTGAAAACTGTACAATTAGTACAAATATTTGGTAACCTAGACAAGGGCTGTCCGATTCATGATTCATAATCAGTGCTGCAAATTATGAAATCATCCATTTGAATTCGAACGAACAATGCACAATGGTCCAGGAGATGCATTTAAGTGGAAATTAGCATTTAGAGCTCGACGGTTATTCTCTAGAAAAAAAAACTGTCTTCGACAAAGTTGTTACATATGATAGAGCGCTCATTTTCATGTTATCAAAAATAGGGTGACCAAAATTGTCTGTTACGACCCCTCGGTCGGCGCGTCTCACAATGTGAGCGGATCGACAGAAAACTCGCCCGACAACGAGAAACGTCAAACGATAGAATGACAAACGTTTTGTAATAGTTAAAAACAATAGAATTGAATACTATTAATTGAAAGAATAGGAGTTTGAGATGATGTGAATTCTTAAGTGCTACATGAATTATACAGAATATTCTACTTAATCCTAAAATTTGAACTAGTTACTCTATATTAAATCTACTTACTTGGTAAATACCACCACCGTTGTGTTTTTGTACTATTATTTATTCTAATTAAATTGTTTTCATTAGGATAACCTTAGAATTAGAATTCGAAAACGTTACCTAGAACTAAAAGCTAGTTGAATTCTAAACTTAAGTAGAAGGTAAGAATTACTTGGAAATTAAATATGTATAATTGAATTCAGGAAAACTCATAAACAGGATCCGTTCCATTCGGTGGAAATTCCACGTCTACAGCGCGTAGCGCAAACTAGAAGTGAAGCAAATTAGCAGGGACCAAGAAAACACTAAACGTAGGTTGTTGTTAATTTATTGTAATCAACCTCCAATTATACCAATTGTAAACTTCCAGGAAATTTTTAATACACGTTACTACGTTATTAAGAACTCGGACTATTTCTTATTCCCAGCCATCGTTGACCTCAAGTCAACATTGTCGATTAAATAAAAAATATAACTTTCTTATCTTGATAGGTAGAGGTAAACATAGTTCGACAACGTTGTAGCCCCAATTATTTTAAATAACTTGAAAATGAACAAGTGTACTGCAAATGTGATGCTTATTGTATTTAATTGTGTTCCATAATGCAGAAATAAAAGTATTGAATTTATACTCACATATTTGTACAAATAGACGTCAAAACTAAAGGTAATGCAATTGAAATTTTCTTAGATGTAAAGGTAGGTTTAGAGTTGCCGTGAACGTGAACGCGGACAAACACTTTTTTGTTAATAATCCATCAGTCCATATATAAAACACGAGGAAAACATCTTGAAACAATTGGAAGAAACAGTTTGCAGTTGAAAAACATGTTTAAACACAATTCATAATGATAAAAGTGGATTAATTCAATATTTCACAACGATTCTGAGTTTTCACCGTGGAATCGAGATGTTGGTGAACTCACCATAGTTCATCGACTTCGGTGAACGTGAACGCGAAAACAGTGGTGAATATAGACGTCAAAATATTTCCCCGTTCATGTTCACGTTCGAATGTCCCAAGGCATTCTGGAAATTATTTCACCATGTACTGTGAAAGGATATGTTTAGCAATTTTCAAGTTTTCAATGAAAATTTTGATATGGATGCAATTTCATTCAATCGGATCTTGATTCGTGAACAACTGTATATATTATCCAAATTACTTTATTAACGATCGATGTTTATTTACTTCACGTTTACTACCGAACTTTTAATATGAACGTGAACGTGAACAAAATCATTCTATTCACTACGATTTTTTGAGTTGTTTGTTCGCAATGTAGTTCACCGTGAAATGATTGTGCTATTCCACCAGCTGTTCAAGTTCACGTTCACGGGAACTCTAAACCAGGCTTAAGGTTTAGCATTAAAATCAACGTTTCACTAGCATTTTCCCATACGACGATCAACCATTTCTTGTCGAGACATTCGTTCTCGTTTCGAGTTGAAAAATGCTCGAACACAATGTTACGTGATGTAAAACTTTGCTCGAAACTCTACTACTGCCTTATTTATTTCGCTCGTTTCGAGATCACTTCGAGATTCATAATGGCAGAAGTGACCGAAGCGAACAAAAACCATTCGTTTCGAAATGCGAAATGCCACCCCAGGATAATTTATATTGGGTTGTCCGGAATGTTCGTGCTGATTTTTTGGGAAAATAAAAGCAACATTTTTGTTTTTGTATTCAATTTTATATGCACATGAAAGCGAAGAATATTCACATCGATGGATTTTTAATTTTGCGCGGAAGGTTTGTCCCGATTCCGCTCCTGTGCAAAAAATTGAGATATACCACAAGATAGGTGCGATCTTGATTCCGGATTTTCGATGGTAGAATTCTCTCTTGCTCTCCTTTCTTGTAACAATTCGGCTCCAGGAACGGATAGAATTAAGTTCAACTTGTTGAAAAACCTCCCTGATGTGGCGAAACATCGCTTGTTGAATTTATTCAATCGGTTTCTGGAACATAATATTGTTCCGGATGATTGGAGACAAGTACGAGTTATAGCTATTCAAAATCCCGGGAAACCCGCGTCCGACTTCAATTCGTACCGCCCAATAGCAATGCTGTCTTGTATACGGAAATTGTTGGAGAAAATGATCTTGTTTCGCCTTGATCGATGGGTTGAAACGAATGGCCTACTCTCAGATACACAATATGGGTTCCGCAGGGGCAAGGGGACGAATGATAGTCTTGCGTTGCTTTCTTCAGAAATTCAAATGGCTTACGCCGAAAAAAAACAAATGGCTTCAGTATTCTTGGACATAAAGGGGGCGTTTGATTCAGTTTCAATAGAGGTCCTGTCACACAAACTCCATTCTCGGGGTCTGCCGCTTCTATTGGATAATATGTTATATAACTTGCTTTGTGAGAAACATTTGAATTTTTCTCATGGGGATTCGACAGTAAGTCGGATCTCCTACATGGGACTCCCCCAGGGCTCATGTTTAAGCCCCCTTTTGTACAACTTCTATGTAAGCGATATTGACAATTGCCCTACACAAAATTGCAACCTAAGACAACTTGCAGATGATGGAGTGGTGTCTGTCGTAGGATCAAACGAATCCGACCTGCAAGAACCCTTACAAGATACTTTGAACAATTTTTCAACCTGGGCCATTAGGCTAGGGATCGAATTCTCCACGGAGAAAACTGAGATGGTGGTTTTTTCTAGGAAGCATAGACCAGCAAAACCAAAGCTTCAACTTTTGGGTAAACCGATCACTCATGCTATGTCATTCAAGTATCTTGGAGTCTGGTTCGACTTCAAATGTACTTGGGGGGCCCATATTAGGTATCTGAGTAAAAAATATCAACAAAGAATAAACTTTCTCCGTACAATTACCGTCACCTGGTGGGGAGCCCATCCAGAAGATCTTATAATGTTGTATTGAACAACTATTCTCTCAGTGATGCAGTATGGCAGTTTCTGTTTTCAATCAGCTGTCAAAACACACCTCATTTAACTTGAGCGAATTCAGTATCTTTGTCTCCGTATTGCGTTGGGATGTATGCCCTCAACGCATACCACGAGTCTCGAGGTTTTGGCAGGCGTACTCCCACTAAAAGATCGCTTCAATTTATAATCTCTTCGGTTCCTCATCCGGTGTAAGGTTATGAACCCATTGGTGATCGGAAATTTTGAGCAGCTTATCGAGCTAAATTTTCATTCTGGATTCATGAGCTCATATCATGAATTCATCTCTATGCAGGTTGATCCTTCTTCGTATACTCCCAACCGTGTTTGTTTTCCTGACTACATCAATTTCTCTGTACATTTTGATCTGTTCATGTAGGAGAAAATCCATGGAATTCCAGATTATCATCGATCGGGGATCGTTCCTACGATCTTCAATGCAAAGTATGGGCGTATCAATTGTGATAATATGTACTTCACTGATGGGTCCTCTATGAATGAGTCCACAGGATTTGGAGTGTTCAACGAATTTTCTAGCTCAGTGTATATTGCTGAATTGGCAGCAATACATTGGGCGCTGGACAGCGTCGCCTCACGACCTGTTGAACACTATTACATTGTAACGGATAGTCTTAGCTCTGTCGAAGCTATCCGTTCAGTGAGGCCGGAAAAACACTCGCCGTACTTCCTTGAGAGAATACGAGAAATTTTGAGTGCTTTAACCAGACGCTGTTATATCATTACCTTTGTGTGGGTCCCTTCACATTGCTCAATTCCGGGTAATGAGAGGGCTGACTCATTACCAAAGGTAGGTGCAATTGAAGGCGATATTTATCAGCGTCAAATCGCCTTCAATGAATTTTATTCTTTAGTCCGCAAAAATACCATCGCTAACTGGCAACGTAAGTGGAGCGAAGATGAATTGGGCCGGTGGTTTCACTCGATTATTCCTAAGGTTAGCCTCAAACCATGGTTCAAAAGTCTAGACTTGAGTCGGGACTTCATTCGCACCTTCTCTCGACTCATGTCCAATCACTGTTCGTTAGACGCGCTACTCTTTCGTTTTAATCTTGCCGATGGCAATATCTGTGCTTGTGGCCAAGGTTACCACGACATCGAACACGTTGTTTGGTCGTGCGAGGAGTATCTCGTTGCAAGATCGAATTTAGAAAACTCTCTTCGGGCTAGAGGAAGGCAGCCCAATGTGCCGGTGTGAGATGTGTTGGCTCGGTTAGACCTTGATTACATGTCTCAAATATATGTCTTCCTAAAAGCTATCAATTTTCGTTTGTGATTGTCCTTATATCCTTATATTCTCCTTTTCCTTCGCGAGAAATCAAATCCCTTCTTACTAAAAATAGAATGAGGTGAGATGTAAATACATATTAGATATAATATAGGTTTAAGAATCGAGTATGATGAATGTGAGTGTGAACATTGACAACATATCCTTATATCCCTTCCTCTTCCTGAAAAAAATGTCACCCTTCTAAACACGAGCAAACCGCGAGTAATCGGTTATCTACTTCATTAACATTAGAATTAATGAAAAATGTTTATATATACTTGTAACAATACAGATAAAAGTTTGGCTCCTTTAAACTTATGTAACTGAGCCTGTAAAAATAAACGATTTAATAAAAAAATAAATTATATGCACAGTTTCGTTTCATAATCATTAGCCATTCTCCACGTAGCATGCATATTTTTCATCCCAGAGCATGTTTGCCTTTCGTCTCGCATAACTATCTTCAATGTTGATTCATTCAGTTTGCGCTGACGGCATTTATTTTTTGAAATTTCATACGCTAAGCCGATATAGTATCATAATGGAAATCATTTGAATATCGAACAGAACGGTTTTATTTCATAACATTCAACTTCAACAACCGTTTTCATGGTTTATTAGCACTTTAGTGTACCGCCGTTCTACGCATAATTGTCCCACGGTTCATAGGGATTGCATAGAATATAGTACAGTTTTGCGTAGAACGGCAGTGTATCGGATTTAGTAACACGGAGTATGGTACTGGAAAAGGCACTCCGAAGGGTGCAAACCTACATCACATTTCAAGTAAATATTCGTTGTACATCGGTTGCGATACGAACACCTTCGTTGGGTACCAGTTAAATTCGTATTAATAATTTATTCCGTCAAACCTAACTTCCGATGACTTCGAGTGTTTAGGCTTTTTTTTTTTATCCCATATATTTATTTTAGGCTCATTAGCATTTTATCTGAAACAGAGCCGAATTTTAATCGTGTACATGTCACATGGTTATCATTATCTATAATTAGCACATTACACAGTTGCCATTTTGCCAGTATTCCTTCTATACCATTGCATATGGTACATCTACACAGTAGTCATTTAGGCGTAAGAGTTTTCTATCTGTTCTTCCATTATCCAGTTAGACCGGACAGCGGAGACAGTTGATTGATCATTGTTGAGTTATTTATAGAACAGCAGCCCGATGTGTCTTGCAGAGCAGAGCAGTTGTATGGGAGAATCAATCTTATTTCGACCGTGGATCGATCTCCATCGCTGGTGATTGTTGCGTGGACATAGTTATTCTGTAACAACACAAAGATGGTCAATGAGGGCCCTGAGTTTTGAACTAATCGTGTTTAGGCTTGATCTGCATGAACTCGTTCCTTGCTGGATTTATGTCACTTAGAAGTCCTTCACAGATAGCTCTGACGAAATTAATCAAAGGTACATTTCCATGATTCTTTCTATAGATATGCCAAAGATTGACAACCCCACCGTTCAGCACAAATCGGAAAAAGGGCCAATACCACTTCTTATTACGGATGGTGCAGCGGTATAGCTCTCGTTGAGCGTCGAAGAGATCAACTCCAACCATTCCGTTGTTGTACATTTTGCAAAGATGGGGTTGGAATATTGATCCTCTTTTTTTCTCAGCATTAATGTATCTCTTACACGTACCTCTACGTAGGACAATGTTGTCGTTTTTGACATTTGTAGCCATATTGACAACATTATTGTCATTCCAACGAACAATGGTGATGTTTGTTTCAGTATCACGCACAATGTCATATGATCCACGAGCTTGCTTTTTCATGGATTCCAACGGTGCCTTTTCAATGCGGTTGTTACGGATGGTACCAATGATATTTATGTCCCTCTTGCCAAAATCTTCAAGATGGGCCAAACTGGTAAAAGAATTATCTATGTACACGTAACTTCTTCAGCAACAATATCTTTGCTCAAATTGGACACAACCTTCGATCCCAATGGTTCTCCAGGGTCATGGTCAGTTTTTCCTACAAAGTATATCAATAAAACATTATCAAATGCATGTAAATCTAAACATGTGTTTTACCTTCATACGGGATAAACTTGATGAGATATCCGTCATGAGTACAAAGGCACCAAAATTTGTAGCCAAAACGAATTGGCTTTCCTCGGATGAATTGCTTCATAGAGTTCCTGCCGTAGTAAGGCTCCATAGCTTCGTCGATAGAGAAATGTTTTCCCAATGACTGTCCCATTTTCAGAAACTTGTCATTCGCATGTTCAATCAAAGTTCGAACCTTGAACAAATTGTCGGATTCATCATTAAGTAAATTGTCCTTGAAATGCAGATATTTCACGATTTGCTCAAATTTATTCCTTGGCATAGCGTTGGCAATCAGCATATTGTACGTATCTTCTTTTGCTTCCCAGTAGAACCGCTTACTTGGTACTTTTACGTATCCGGAAACGAGCACAATTCCTAGAAATGTGTACATTTCCGGTACGGTCACACGGGATCTTGTATTTCCGTTTAGCAGTGCGCATATATTTGTCTCTGTGGTGATTAGTCCGACGAAATCTGCGTCAAATAGGTAATGGAACATTTGAACGGCAGACAATTTATGTTTCGAGCAGAGATCACTAAGATCAGGTGAATGTCCTTCAAGAACAACGGCTGCATCTGAATCCGAATTTAAGGTAATTTTTTCCCAGTGTCTGGCTCTCCGCTTCTTGCTGCTGCCCGAGGAGCATTCTTGTGATTGGCCTCGTTCAATGTTGCTCTCGACATTCACTTGTTTGCCAAAACCGGAAGGGCCGTCCTCCGAGTCACTATCTCCAGCATCCACATCGCTGTCTTCACCGCTTGGGGGCACGATGACAAAGTCAATAACATTTGTTGACACTAGATTTTCGAAAGCGTCTTCGTCCAAATCAATCAGATAATTGTAGAGCTTCTCCGGATTATCGGGAAGCTGATATATCCTATTCAGAAAAAATATACCGTAGTTGCACAGCGTATGAAATTTCATACGCTCAAAAGCAAACATAGATTTTTTTGCGGTTTCATAATTGTCTTCGGATTTTTTGCTAGATATCATTTTTTACACTCGTATAGTAGTGTTGTGTCACAGATTTGGGCAATTTAGAATCCTTTAAGAGGTAAAACTTTGATAAATTTATGTTTACGACTCCATTAAACTCGAGCTTTGCAAGCTTCAATACACAACAAAACAACAAAAATGACAGATAAAATGACACTGACACAAAAACACTCTTAAATTGTCATGTGGTATCATTTAAAATTCGCTTAACACTTTAGTTTCATCAAAAACAATTTTACCGCAGGTGTTCCCATTAATGCAAACAAACTACTAACCCAAAGTTGAGTTCTTTTGCTAGTTCGTGTGGAAAAATACGCCAACAAAAAAATAAAAAATCACCGACTCTGTTCATTACATGTAGGAGAAATGGGGGTAATTTTGACCCCCTAAGCAAATCGCCTAATATTTCCAAACCAATACGGTCCAAATAAAAAATTTCACATTGTATACTGAACTAGACTTGTTTTCTCTCAATCAATAACGTTTCATCATTATATCAAGCTTCAAATTACCAAATGTATCGTAAAATAAAATAGATGATTTTTGGACATTAAAATTTGATGCGGGGTGATTTGGACCGTCTGCGGGATGATTTGGTCCAGTGTGTGTTTCATTGAAAAAAACATACTTTTGTTAATGTGAAGTATTTTGGGATAATGCTACAATCAGTAACAGTGTTCCGAAATCGATACCAGGTGTCTTGGTCAGATTCCAGACCAGAAAACCAATTCGAATTCTGCATGGATCTTTTAACTGTTTTTCGAGCAGTTTGACACACTTTCGATGCTTGGTCAAAGAAAATCCGTTCTCGATGGCCTGCGTTGCTCTTTCAAGCTCCTCCTTCTTCCAACGTTGTCTGACCATCCTCTTTTTGTAATTCAGCGGCACCTGGAATCAATTAGACCAAAAAAAAAAGCCTCAAATCTGTAGGACCAATTCACCCCACAGAAACGAACAGAACTTTACTGCACAATATACGAAAAGTTTGTTTAATCAGCGGGAAAAACCCTAAAACCACGATCGGAAAACTCACATTTTTTGACAATCAAAGTGCTTGTTGTGTTCATACTACCGTTTCATTCCACCTGTCGAATTTTACCAAAGTTTTTTTTACGTTAGGTACATGCGGTTCAACAGTAGAAGGATATGACATTATAAAAAATCCAAGTCGAGCCGTACTTTTTGGGATAAAGGGGTGGTCCAAATCACCCCGTATGTTCAACTCACCCCGTGTTACCTTATATGTTTTAGCATGCATGAGTGTGACTCTTTCAAGGGCTACGCACATTTTATCTGTTTCTTTCTTCTGTCTATTCACTTACATTTGGTTTCCTTATTCTTTCATATTCCCCATTATCCATTCTTATTTTAACTCCATTGCTTTTATGGTTGGACTTGAACAAATGATATTGCAATAAGTCAACTGAACATTTGCGAACGTTTCAGTATTCTTCAAGATTATGATTGATCAACAAGCATTTCTGATTAATATTGAATGTCTGTAGAAATGATCTCCTTTGAATGTTTGCAATAATATGCGTAGAATGGATTCGATTTGGCGATGACCGGCAGCCGTGGTTCATTGGATATCTGAAAATACGAAAAAAGACTGAATTGAAAATAAATCGAGCCAAACGAACCGAAGAAAATATTCATTCGCAATCCTAATTTCAATCAGCTCTAATGGTCATCGCCGTTAAGATGAAATTTTAATAAAATCTGAGCTGGTCAAGTCGACGGATGGGTTAATTACAGATGAAGCTTTTTATAATAAAACATTCAACAATAATAGATGCTCTCATTCGAATACTGATCTCATGTGGAAAATGTTCTCATTGGTTAGTGCCTATTGCTGCATTAGTAAGTGTTAAATTATTTTCATTTTGCGTTTATTGAGCAACAGTCACTCATAACAAAATAATATTCATCAACGCTTATTGCGTGAACTTTTGTCGATATTATGCAGTGGAGAAACACTCTTCGTCAGAACATGATGATGATATTACGTGGAAGGATTTAAGAGGATATCGGCACACCAAACCATAATGATTTTTCTCAATCTAATGGGTATAACATTGACTTTTTATTGATTTTTTATATTTACATTTCATTTTCACTCGATTTTTTTCAAATAAACATTTTGTAGTTCCTACATAAACGAAAGTGAGCTTGGAAATCCTATCTATTTGACGTAATTCGATTGTTCACAAATAAATTATTTTTGCATTGACGAATGATAATGCCAAACACTTGGAACAGCAACACATACACACACCCATAAAAACTATGATCTATGCATTGTCAATTAAATTTTTTCACACAGTCCCGGGAGCTGGAGCCAAATTCAGCGCTTTCTGGCTGACGGTATGTCCGGGCAGGGGGGCCATATGAACGGCACCGGGAGTGGCTGCGACATACATGGCCGATGGGCGAGCTGGAACGGCGGTCACATGATGATGATGATGATGATGTTTATCCCAGTGACCCTGATCATCCCAGTGGTTGTGGATAGCTACGGCGGGAGCTACCGTAGCGTCGTGGCTGTTCCATTTGTTATGCGATGGAAGCGGGGTGGGATGACCCCAGAGATGATGAGCAATGGTTGGAACATGATTAGCCCATGCATTGTGGCTAAAAAGAGGAACACCATGAGACCACGGGTTGTGGCCAGCAAATGGGACCTGGTAAGGCCAGCTGTTGTAGCTGAAGGCTGGGTAATGATTGGCCCAGCTGTGGGGGATCATGATGGGAGCATGGTGAATCCAGTTGTTGAGAACGGCGTTGACCCAGCTGTGCGGATCGTTGGATTGGATGACCGTTGGGTGATGATGCGTGTCCATAACAGGATCAGCGGGAGCGGGTGTGTTGTTATCTGCAGCTGGTGGGAGGTATGAACCTTCAGACGCCATAACGAGGGCCACCATGATTGCAGCTGCGATGAACTGAAATTGATACAAAATTATTATCACAAGTAGCGTTGCGAGCACCAAACAAACCTTCATGATCGTTAGCTTCAAATGTTCTTGGTAGAACTGTACAAATCGATGTTTAAAACAAGTCTGATTCCTAAGTGTGGCTGGATCATCCATTTATACCTAATAGTAAATTCCGTACAATAAACATAAACGGGCATGGGAACTTTGGAGACCCCAAACGGAGCATCATCACAATAACGAATATTAATCGTCACTTGAGTTCTCCTCATCTGCAGTCACGCACGGGTGAGTTCTGTCCGAATACACTGTGGCCACCTAGAACGTTTACCCCTGCCGTGGAAGTACGAATTATTCACTCTTTCGGAGGGTCATCTGTCTCATCCACGGAAGCAGCGGCTTCGCAAAGATAGAACAGTTTCGCTTGTCGTTCTATTTCCCACATTTCGTTATCCATAAATACATTGGTGAACTAGGAAGCATTTTTGTTACGAGTACATTATGGATATCGTCTCCAACGTTGTATAAGATGGCTATATCTCAATTCTGATCAGAACTTGTTTTGAATCCAGCACGTACGTAGGTACGAAACTTTTTTTGTGGGTAAAATAGAAACGTTGCATTTTCTCGTCGATACTGTTTTGTAATTTAAAAAAATTTTTTTTTTAAAGTTATGTTTCGACAATTTTTATCTGTTCATTCAATTGATCTAATCGCAAATTTAACATGTCGTTGGCAATAAAAATCTGAGTAGACAGACTTTAAGTGATTTCTACTAAAAAGTGGATGGGTCTGGGCCTAGGGGCACGGACGGGATCTTGACATAGGACTGTGATTGTGTGTAGTAATTGCATTTGAATTGAGTTTTTTCATTGCTCAAAATCTGTAATTTTTTCTCTTTTGATACATCAAATGGAAGACCTGAAAAAAAAAACGTTTCCCGTATGAACTTGTATCCTTTAAACAAGTTAGTTGAGATAACGTGGTGAAATCCGGAACCACATTCTTTTAAAAAATTTACACCATTAAAATGTTAAAGCCATTACTACCCTTTTCTTCTGTTTATTGAATTATGCAGAAGAAGACAAAGATTTTTTGTATCATTTTTAAACACAAGTCTGAACAGTTATGATCTAAATAAATATAAGCCTAAGTCAAATAAATCTATAACTACTAAATATATTATAGACAAAAATTGCATTTTCCCCTTCGTTGCCACGCTGTCCGGAACATTGTTTGTAATAACTTTACAGCCCGGTGATGTACACTCGACAAAAAAATTAGAGGAACAGAATGTGTGTGTAGTTGTAGTTGTAGTTGTCTTTGTGTGTGTAGTTGTAGTGGTCAACAATATCGGGAGGAAAAGAAAATTCGATTTTTCTTTGTTTTTTCAACAATATTCTAGAGTAACACAATTTTTGGATAACCAATTCAACAGCAAATCCAATTAACCTCATCAACCAGCTTTTATTTGGTTCCAAGAACGTTCTTGTAGGACCTTTCCACACAGAGATAGTTCAGTTTGAATGAAAAATTACCCCTTCGTCTTTGATGATGAATAATTCAATAAACAACCATCGCACCGCAAATCGAAAGGTAGTTTTGAAAACTCCAATCAATTCTGCACAAGGATAATTAGTTACTTTGACAAAAAAAAACCATTTAAATTTTTCGCATCGATTTCAAAAAAGTGCTTAAAACAGGAATTTTTATAGTGTTTTACAAAATCTACTGTGGTTCTGTAAACATCGCAGTAAGTTCTAATATTTGCAGGCAAATTTTTAGCCTAGTGTATTCCCTAAACATCCGTGAACGTTTCATATTGATACGTTCAGCCGTTTTTTCTAACTGATTTTTCAAAGTTTGGAGTAAATTAGAGGAGCATTTAATCGCAATCGTATCAGTAGTACAAAATCCTACGCGACTCGACTCAGAATGAACGATTCCTAACTTTTGATTCCATGCGTTTGTAGGTACAAAGTTGTAAGGAGTGACGGTACTCACACATATTCATACGTATTTCTACATATACACGCACTCTTCACTTACAAACTCATAAAGGCGAAAGTTACGGATCGTTCATTCTGAAAGTCGCGTAGGATTTTGTACTTCTGATACGATTGCGATTAAATGCTCCTCTAATTTACTCCGAACTTTGAAAATTCGGCTAGAAAAAACGGCTGAACGTATCAATATGAAACGTTCACGGATGTTTAAGAAATATAAAAGGCTAAAAATTTGTCCGCAATCATTAGAACTTACTGCGATATTTACAGAACTACAGTGGATTTTGTAAAACACTATAAAAATCCTGTTTTTAGCACTTTTTTGAAATCGATGCAAAAAATTTAAATAATTTTTGTTTCGTCAAAGTAACAAATTATCCTTGTCTAGAATTTATTGGAGTTTTCAAAACTGTCTTTCGGTTTGCGTTGCGATGGTTGTTCATTGAATTATTCATCATCAGAGCCAAAAGGGTAATTTTTCATTCAAACTGAAATATCTCTGTGTGGGAAGGTCCTACAGGAACGTTCTTTGAACCAAATAAAAGCTGGTTGATAAGGTCAATTGGATTTGCTGTTGAATTGGTTTGCAAAAATTATGTTACGTCAGAATATTGTTGAAAAAACAAAGAGCAATCGATTTTTCATTTCTTCCCGATATTGTTGCCCACTACACCTACACACACAAAGATAAAAATATGTACCTACAATATTCTAATACCTGAAATAGGTAGCTTCAAAATGATGCGCCTCTCATCGATATGCGTTGATTTTTGACGAAGTTACAACATGTCAAAAATCACTTAAAATTTCCGACTTCGCATTTTGTTCCTCTAATTTTTATGTCGAGTGTACATTGAGTATTCTATGGCCATGAGTGCCCTCTTGGGACGTTCGTGTAGCTGCTGTAGTGAATTGATCTCATTGGATGTTAAGTTCTGCTTATGTATAGGAAAGGGGAAGAGAATGGGCCTGTACTTTCGAGGAAGTGAAAGTTTTTTGGGAAGACATATATTGGGAGCATAATATTAAGATCGCGACAACTCAAGCTATCACAATCTGATATACTCACGCCCTTCGAACCTCTCAATCAGCAGCCAGTCAAATTCTTTAATTGCACTTTTTTGTATTACCAAATAATATGATCGATATCATGATATCCTGGACCAACATTACATAAATTATTAGTAGCAAGACCTACAGGGTAAAAACGTGAATTGAGCACGAATCGATTGGGCAACATACAATACAATAACTTATAACTCCCTTTTATCGATAAATGGAGAATATTTCGTTATATGCATCAACTCACATTGTGGGCTAACGCCCGAACAAGTTTGCAAAAAGTTGCGCCAAGGACGATAGCGAGTGGTTAGTGCATTCGAAAGAAAACATACCCATTTAACGATCAAATTGTTAACTTTTTCTATTATATTCACTGTTCATGTTTTCAGCAAAAAAAATTGCTGGATAAATTTCCTGTCTAATGGTATATAACACAACATATGTCGCAATAACGATTTTGAGTAATATGCGTTTGAAAACTCTTAATAAATCGTTACATTTTCCGTAGAGTGACCCCCCTATATAGAAATCAAAGACATAGTCCAATGTCAAAAATTTAGACAACAAAAACACGATTTTCATATAAAACTAGCTGACCCGACGAACTTCGTTCCGCTCTAAATTATACATGTTTGATACAGAAAAGTAAATTTTCATTCATAATTTTTGTTTTAGAAGAACATTATTCCACCTGAGAATCTATTACCATTCTCGCTTCACATTAGCGGAACACGAACCTTAACTCCGCTAACGTGAAGTCCAACTGGGCTAACAACGACGTCATTGTAGAACATATGGGAATTTATTCTTTTCCAACATTCTCTGAAAACTTTTCAATTATTTCAAAATCTTATGTTTTCTTTTCAAAGATTCCATAATTTTAACTAGACCATAACATTGATCTAAAGGAAGAGACAAATACAACAAAATGAAGACAGCTTACATCGGACCATTCCTTCCACAGGTTTTGCGCTTACCAACACATTTGGCCTTCCATTTTTATTTATATAGATTACTATTGATAAGATTCCTGGAGAAAATTCGTAACAATGTTTTCCATCAAAAATGGTTACGAACGCAAATACATTATGTGTGATAAATTGTTTTTTTTTGTCACAAGATTTTACGTATTTTAGTGACAATCGCATTCATCATGGTTTAATTTTTGACGTTGAACTACGTCTTTCAGGAAGGGTGTCAAATCAGAAAACAGGTCACGTTTTCATGAAAAAAGTTAACGTTAATAATTATTTTCCCTGTGAACGAATTCTCGTGATTTTAATACCAATCGAATCGGAAATTCTCTATGATTTGTTTGGTATGCTATACATTACAATTTGCTAATCTCTAAATGGATTAAATTCATAATAACTGGTAGAATTTCCTTTTTCGCATACATTTGTTCTGCTGATTTGTTTGCTAACCTTACCCGTATTTCGAATGCTTATAACTTGAACATTTCTTAATAGATCGGAATGATGTTTGCATCAATTGATAGAAAATATTTCTACGCGTCTATCACAATTAATAAAATGTTAATCATCATGAGATGAACAATTGAATAACTGTAAAATGTGAATATTATCTAAACGCCCTAACTCCCAAGTTTTGATTGGCCCGATTTACAGTTTCTCCAACACAGACTTCAAAATCGATGTACCTGTGGAAATCTGCTTTACAAATATACATGCAAGTCGAGGGTATTTTTGTTCTCACCGACAGTCTTCAGAAAACAATCGCAGCTTGAGTTTAATTTTCATCAGTTCAAAGAAAACTCGTATTCTCTCTTGGTGCGAAGAGCACAAAATTCACAAGCACGACAGCGCAGAACTCAGATACTAAACATTCTAACTTGTGTGATGCGCGTCTCATTCTATACACACACATACATACGCATCAAATTCTAGCGCCCGCTTTGGCTTCGTTCGTTCTAAACAAGGCATAAAAACAACAGCGCGTCTCCATACGAACCGTATACGCTTGTGTGAAGAAAAATATCTCAACAGGGAGAGCAATCCATATTCAAACGCGCAGCATAGAAATACGGCGTAAGCACGGCTCAAAATTCAGCGTAAAACTCAGCGCAAATCTCTGCGCAAGAACAGCGATGACAACCAAACATTTCATCTGTGTTTCGGAGCGTGCTCATTCAGCAGAGAGCATGTGTACACAAGGAGTGGGAGCTCAACTGGGCACAAAAATATTGTTACACATCAGCACCGGGTTGCATTCTGAAGACTGCCCACCGAGCTGTGTTTCCCTAACACGGACTTCAACATTAACGTGCCTGGTGGAATCGGCTTTGCAAATACATGTTAGTCGAGGGTATTTTTTGGTATTGAGTACTTTTGTACTCGCTTGTCGTTGTGCAGACCATAATATGTTTCCCTAAAACGTACAGCGATCAGCGTTGGCAGTGCTGTTCAATCCTAAATATAATATCCATATTATTCTCTATCCGTTTACCAGGCCAGGCCTACCAGTTTGAAATTGTTCGAATTTCGAAAGAAAATTATTAGTACTGAAGTAGTAACAGTAAAAAAAAGTTATTTCAAAAATGTCGATGCATTCTAAAATAATATTCGAAGTGGTAAACAAGCGGATTGCATAATATAGTTGCGTTGTTCTACGTAGAAAATGCGGTCGTGTCCTAGATACAACCCCTTACATTTTTTTTGTTTTTTACTTTCACTTAATGGTTAGAACAAAACATCAAGTGAGTCAGAAAATCATAATGAAATAGTGCCGAAATATTCCTGGCATATGCGTCCTTATAAAATTTAGAAATCCAACAGAACCTTCTTGAATGTTATTCTTTTTTTTTCAAAAAATTGTGGCAATAAAACATAAACATACTATTGTTTAGGTTTGTTGATGAATAGTATATAAGAATATTCAATTCATTGTATTCAGTAATGAAACATTATTTGTCGTTACATGTTATTTTCTTCAATATATTAGGGTTTAAGATTTAAAGTTCTAGGATGTAATTTCAGCCTAGGCAATATTTTTCTATTCTTCTTCAATCAAAAGTGTCAAAAATATTTCTCAAAACATAAAAACCACAAATCAGCCGGCTGCTGAATCGACCCTCTCCGATTTTTTTTTAATCTTGTTGCTCATGATGGAAGTTACTCAAAATCACAATTTCCATTATCATATGATTAATTTCTATTACGACTGATTTAGTAATACGGCGTATTCAAAATCATTGATCTTTCTTTTGAAAAATTGTAACTGAAAATCCAGACCGTCTGATTAGAATACGATGTTTGACAAGTGTCTCCGCCCAGATGGGTTCTACGCGGGGTTCCAGATTGTTGAGATGAGGATAGATTGGCTACCCGTTGCAGGATGTAGAGTGATGATGAGATATGATTGAATATAGTCAATAGTATGATCTATACAGATTTTGCGATTGAACTGTTCTGATGATGATGATGATGATGATACTGAATTAGAGAGATTTGAATCTTTTCCAGTCCATTCGTCCCAAGCCTTGATAAAGGCCCTTGGAACAACTTTACTCTACTCCTGCATTACACCTCCACTCTCATTGCCTTACCGTTGTTCAGCTCGTCCAGCAACGATGTTGTCCAGTCGATGTCCACACAAAGAATGATAGTTGAACTGTTATGAACATTTCTTGCCTTATTTATATGATTGGTCCCATAGTCATTAGAATGGCGCAATTGTTGTTTGGGTTGCGTCTGGAATATTCGGTATAAACAATTCCTCGGGTCCGTTTCCATGCGTTCCTGTCATTTGACAATTCGCTTGTTATTGTTTATACGTTGTTTTGTCATTCTGTTGCTTTGTCTATTGTGTGTGGTGCAAACTAATAATGTTGTATCAGGTTTTTGTGTCTGGTGAAAAAGGTAAGTCGCGTAAAGTATTATTTTGTATACAATGAACTTTTTTGATCCCTTTTCCACGTTCGGATCCAGGATATGCGTTGCAGATTATGATTAGTGTTTAATGTTATTTTCAATGTTAAGTGATTATGTTCATAAATTTAGTGAATAAAGTGAATTGGAGAAATAAATGTATTTTCTCTTCTTTTCGTATCCGATTGTTCCCTCCAGGCCGCAACAACAAGGTTATGGAAAAATCAATTAACTATTTAGGATAACTAACATTTTAAATGACTTGTAGTACTCTTTTACAAAATCACGCTCACCAGTATTTGATAAAACATTTTCATGCTGAAATATCTTTATTTCGTGTTTGCACCTCATTTTTAGTCATTCATCGCATTATCCGCGAGATTAGTTAATCGCGGTGACCTTGCCAAACTATTTCCCGGATAATCGGGATTGTACTGTAGATCATTGATTTTTCAACAACCTAGTCAAATATCATATTTTAATCAGACATCCGAATTTTCAGTTACAATTTTTCAAAAGAAAAACCAATGATTTTGAATACGCCTTTTTACAAAATCAGTCGTAATTCAAATTGATTCTATGACATTGAAAATTTTGATTTTGGGTAGCTTCCATCATAAGTACAAAGTTTCAAAAAAATCGGAGAAGGTTAAGTCAAAATTTTGATGTTTTTCGATCGATTTGGCGTGGAATTGCTCTGCATTCTCTTTTGTTTTAGTCATCACTGATCATCGAAATAGATAACAAAATAATTCACTGCAGCATTTTACTGATTCAATAGTCCAATTCAAGGCACGAATCGATTGGATTTAGTGCTATTAACAAAATTTTACTAATCAAATACGCTCCTCAGAAATATAAGTGTAATGAAAATGTTCAGCATTTGAAAATTATATAATAAATTTCGATACACAACGAATAAAAACTGGATCATTTTTCTATCAGGCTCATATATTAGATCATTCATTCAGTAGACTAGTTTGGCAAATCACAGTAATTTACAGGGTTCCTGGAGCTGGAGCCAGGTTCAGGGATTTCTGGTTGATGGCATGTCCGGCGAGTGGAGCCTTGTGAACAGCACCACGGTTGGCAGCGACATAAGTGGCAGAGTGCTCAACTGGGGCAACGACAACAGCGGCGGCATGATGGTGGTTATCCCAGTGTCCATGATGTCCCCAATGGTTGTTGATGGCAACAGCAGCTGGAACATGGTGAGCATCCCAGTGACTGTTGACAGCGATGGCGGCTGGAACATGATGAACATCCCAGTGATTGTGAGCCAGAACTGGAGCGTGATGAATCAGAGTGTTGTGGGCGAGGGATGCATGAGCCCAGCTGTGATGATCGTTAGACTGAACAACAGTTGGGTTGACCAGATGATGGGCAGCATGGGTCAATACTGGAGCAGCATGATGAGCATAGATCGATGGAACGTACGAACCTTCAGCAACAACGGCGAGGGCCACCATGACTACAGCTGCGATGCACTGAAAAGCAAATTATTCTGTTGAAAATATCTAATAAATCGTAAAAATATAGTTCAAATACCTTCATGATTGTTGTTTTAAGCTTCGCTTAAGAGAACTGTACAAATTGACGATAGATTTGAATGTGATACTAGACAGAGTAAATTCGTCAATTTATATGGATTCAACGTTTCACTAGTTTCAATATTCATAGAACCCTTTCATAACATAATGTGTTTTGTTCTTCCATTCGCTCGATTCATTCACCCCTTTCCAAGCGATATTTCGAGTAATTGTAGAAACCTGTTTTGGCGCTAAACTAGCGTATAAATGCATCATTAGTTAAAACCTCAAGTTCAATGCTGCACCGGTATATGTATTAACCAAATATGTTCAAGGTTAATGATCAATAAATAATATAACGTTTCTTGTGAGTAGTTGGCCCATTATTGGAGGTGTGGCAAAAGTGAACGGTGTTACGCATTTCGTGTGTCGTCAACTGAAATGCGTGAACCTATTTTTCGTATAAATACTGATAAACGCTGGTGAATTTCATCACAGTTATTTCAACGATCATTTCAATAGCAATACAACAATCGTTCCTTAAAACAACAATCATGAAGGTATTTATCATATTCGCTTCTAAAATATTTGATAATCTCAACTGACTATTTTTTCTATTTCAGTGCATCGCAGCTGTAGTCATGGTGGCCCTCGCCGTTGTTGCTGAAGGTTCGTACGTTCCATCGGTCTATGCTCATCATGCTGCTCCAGTTTTGACCCATGCTGCCCATCATCTGGTCAACCCAACTGTTGTCCAATCTAACGATCATCACAGCTGGGCTCATGCATCCCTCGCCCACAACACTCTGATTCATCATGCTCCAGTCCTGGCCCACAACCACTGGGATGCCCATCATGTTCCAGCCGCCATCGCTGTCAACAGTCACTGGGATGCTCACCACGTTCCAGCTGCTGTTGCCATCAACAACCATTGGGGACATCATGGACACTGGGATAACCACCATCATGCCGCCGCTGTTGTCGTTGCCCCAGTTGAGCACTCTGCCACTTATGTCGCTGCCAACCGTGGTGCTGTCCACAAGGCTTCACTCGCCGGACATGCCGTAAACCAGAAGTCCCTGAACCTGGCTCCAGCACCTGGAACCCTGTAAATTACTGTGATTTGCCAAACTAGTCTTATGAACGAGTGATTGAATATATTTGCTGATTGATGAATTATTCAATGTATTTTATTGCATTTTACCATGACTGTTTTTCACCTGCCGAAAGTTGTCATTTTCAGCATCGTTCGTTTCCTTAGTGATATGTGTTTCATCTCATAGTTTTATGCACGGTTTTATAAAACTCAAAACGCGATGAGTACTAATCAATTCTAAATCAAGGCAGAATTTTTTGTTAATGACGAATTGAACCGTAGCGAACATTTCTTCTCAGAGTTGTCATCTGAGCTATAGTGAATTACATCAACGAGGTTAGTTGTTTATCAACGGATAGAAAATACTGCCCATTCTGATGGACCGGTTTTTGGTTCAAAAAACAAAAAAAAATTCCTTTGTTTTTATTTGATTTATATTATTTATTTATATGTGGTGTCCTTCCTCCTGAGATTTTCGAACGATCGGAAATCAACACGCATGTAATTTGAGCTAAGACACGAGTACCTGAATATTGTATTCACGAATTTCATGAAAACTCGTCTTAGGAGTTGGCAACACCACCTCAGATAGTAGTGAAACGTTGCGGGTGTAGAGGTATTGGTCATTTAATCCTTTGCAGTCGTTCGTCTGCTCTCAGCCACCACAGCATGGAATCATACTAAAATTTTATTCACCGATGTAATTGTTTATATTTTTTCTAAACGAATTTTTCAGTATAGTGAACTTTTTACGAATGTATACGGAGTTTTTATGAATAATAGGTAACGGTAATCGGTATGAACAAAATATTTTCTCTATTTTTTACAAAATTTCTACTAAACTCCAATCGAATGATAAAATGTAGGAAATTGTTCAAATTTTCATAAAAAATACCAAATATTTCCAAAACAATACACTGAAATAAAATATTATAAAAATTAAAAAAAAAATCTAAAAAAAATATTTTTTTTCAATTCTTGATAAAAATTACATGAATAGCCCTTACAATTTCCAACAAGACTCCCATACATCGTAAAATGGGTACATGGTAAAAAACGAACTTTTCAATTTTTTGCACGCCATTCTCGATAGCTTCGAGATAAACATTTGAAAAAATAATAGAAGTGCGTCTTACTATCGTGTATCGAGAAATATTATCAAAAAATGTTTTCATTAAAAATTGAAGCAAAAATAAAAATATGGATATATTGATTTTTGTTGTTGTTGAGGGATTTAGAGATTAAGCAGTATTCGTATTGAAATGTGTCTCTACACCTTTTCTAGATATGTGCGAGTTTTTTTTCCGAATTTTAACAGAGATTTTTTTAATAGAATTATGATTATGACAGTGATTTGAATTTTTTTAGGTTTTTGAGATCCTTTACAGGTTAACTTTTTATTTAAATATGTATGTTTATTTGTTTGTGTATGTGTTTTGTGTAATTGGTGATCTTTTTTCAGAATATTTCGAGAATTGTGCGGCACGCAAATATTTTATAATATATATCTTCATTTTTCTTGTAATTTTCTAATATTTTTTTATTTTCCTAAAATCTGTTATTGTATTCGTGTATTCGAAAAAAGAGCCCCAAACCTTATCACCAGGTACCTTATGGAAAGAATTGATACAAATTTAAAAACTAGATAATTTTTCTGAATCACTGAATATGAAAAAAATACTCATAGTGCATCTTGCTATGATAAAATTACCATCAAAATTTTAATTTGTTTTCACATTTCGAATTTTTTTTCACACGAATTTGGATAATTCTATAAATAGATTAGATGCTGATATGTTTAGTCTTATGAATTTAAACCCACGGTTCAATTAATCATCGGTTTCATAAAAATTAAAAAAAGTAGGCGGTGGAAAATTAGGAAAAAATCCTCGATACATTATTAAAAAAAAATCATAAATATGAAAAAACACGTACGAACCCATTTAAAAGCAATACCTTATTTTGTAATTCCAGAATTTCAAATTACCAAAAAATTGCACCGCACAATGGTTTTTGATCTTTCTGAGAAAAAAATCACGTATCAAAAACAGGTACATGTAAATGAAAATTGTGTCGTTAAAATAAAAAAAAATCAAAATTTCGAAATACCAAAAAATAACTTCAATTGCAAAAATTTTTGTCTAATATATAAAACAAGGTTTTTCCCACGTACGTATAGCTCATCATCACAGGATCATCATCACCTTTCAGTAGAGTCCCCCTTATTAGATTGATTTAGAATTGATTAGTACTCATCGCGTTTTGAGTTTTATAAAACAGTGCATAAAACTATGAGATGAAACACATATCACACATATGTTACACATATAACGATGCTGAAAATGACAACTTTCGGCAGGTGAAAAACAGTCATGGTAAAATGCAATAAAAGACATTGAATAATTCATCAATCAGCAAATATATATTCAATCTCTCGTTCAACAGACTAGTTTGGCAAATCACAGTAATTTACAGGGTTCCAGGTGCTGGAGCCAGGTTCAGGGACTTCTGGTTGACGGCATGCCCGGCGAGTGGAGCCTTGTGGACAGCCCCACGGTTAGCAGCGACATAAGTGGCGGAGTGCTCAACTGGGGCAACGACAACAGCGGCGGCATGATGGTGGTTATCCCAGTGTCCATGATGTCCCCAATGGTTGTTGATGGCAACAGCAGCTGGAACATGGTGAGCATCCCAGTGACTGTTGACAGCGATGGCGGCTGGAACATGATGAACATCCCAGTGATTGTGAGCCAGAACTGGAGCGTGATGAATCAGAGTGTTGTGGGCGAGGGATGCATGAGCCCAGCTGTGATGATCGTTAGACTGAACAACAGTTGGGTTGACCAGATGATGGGCAGCATGTCTCAAAACTGGAGCAGCATGATGAGCATAGATCGATGGAACGTACGAACCTTCAGCAACAACGGCGAGGGCCACCATGACTACAGCTGCGATGCACTGAAAAGCAAATTATTCTGTTGAAAATATCTAATAAATCGTAAAAATATAGTTCAAATACCTTCATGATTGTTGTTTAAAGAAGAACTGTACAAATTGATGAATGATTTGAATCTGATACTATACAGAGTAAATTCGTCAATTTATATTGAACGAATCTTTCACTAGTTTCAACATTCATAGAACCCTTATATAATATAATATGTTTTGTTCTTCCATTCGATTCATTCACCCCGTTCCAAGCAAGATTTCGAGCAATTGTAAAAACCTGTTTTGGCGTTTAACTAGCGTTTTAATGCATCATTAGTTAAAACCTCAAGTTCAATGCTGCACCGGTATATGTATTAGCCAAATATGTTCACGGTTAATGGTCAATAAATATAATGTTTCTTGTGAGCAATTGACCCCTTCCTGGAGGTAAGGCAAAAGTGAACGGTGTTACGCATTTCGTGTGTCGTCAACTGAAATGCGTGAACCTATTTTTCGTATAAATACTGATAAACGCTGGTGAATTTCATCACAGTTATTTCAACGATCATTTCAATAGCAATACAACAATCGTTCCTTAAAACAACAATCATGAAGGTATTTATCATATTCGCTTCTAAAATATTTGATAATCTCAACTGACTATTTTTTCTATTTCAGTGCATCGCAGCTGTAGTCATGGTGGCCCTCGCCGTTGTTGCTGAAGGTTCGTACGTTCCATCGGTCTATGCTCATCATGCTGCTCCAGTTTTGACCCATGCTGCCCATCATCTGGTCAACCCAACTGTTGTCCAATC
Organism: Toxorhynchites rutilus septentrionalis; assembly: GCF_029784135.1. Taxonomy (NCBI): domain Eukaryota; kingdom Metazoa; phylum Arthropoda; class Insecta; order Diptera; family Culicidae; genus Toxorhynchites; species Toxorhynchites rutilus. The sequence goes on along the minus strand of NC_073746.1, from coordinate 64,979,272 downwards.
TAACGATCATCACAGCTGGGCTCATGCATCCCTCGCCCACAACACTCTGATTCATCATGCTCCAGTCCTGGCCCACAACCACTGGGATGCCCATCATGTTCCAGCCGCCATCGCTGTCAACAGTCACTGGGATGCTCACCATGTTCCAGCTGCTGTTGCCATCAACAACCATTGGGGACATCATGGACACTGGGATAACCACCATCATGCCGCCGCTGTTGTCGTTGCCCCAGTTGAGCACTCTGCCACTTATGTCGCTGCCAACCGTGGTGCTGTTCACAAGGCTCCACTCGCAGGACATGCCATCAACCAGAAGTCCCTGAATCTGGCCCCAGCTCCAGGAACCCTGTAAATTATTGAGAATTTAGAAAAGAGACTATTGAATGAATGACTAATATATTATTTGACTGAACAATGATTTTTTTTTTTGGCAGACTTATCTCACTTCTTAACTAGGCGAACCTAGCCAGAATTTTCACCTGCCCCCGGGCTTCTGAATGCCAAAGGGGGACTAGGCTCTGCGGAATGCACGTATCTGCATGCTCGTGCTGTTTCAGTTCTGACCGAGAAATTGTCGGACAATCGCGCAGGTGCTAAGGATGACCGACTTTTCGATGCCGGCCAATTCCTTCTCCATATTCAACACCTTTAGCGCTTCCAGAAGTGTCTTCGGGACAATTCCAGTTCCAGAGAGAACGACTGGAACAATTCTTGGGACCTCCCTTAGCCCCCACAGTTCCTTGAGCTCCACGGCCAATGGTCGGTACTTGCAGATTTTGCGACCGTGGGTCTCCTCCAGATTCTGGTTCAGTGGAATAGCGACATCGATGATGGTGACTTTGCGGTCGCTCTTGTCGTAAACCATTATATCTGGGCGGTTGTGGTGGATCGAGAGGTCGGTCAGAACAGTGCGATCCCAGTACAGCTTGAAACGGTCATTTTCCAGGACAGGTGCAGGCAGGTACCGGTAGTTTGGTACGTTGTCTTCCAGTAGAGCACATTGGAGCGCCAGTTGTCGATGAACAATACGGGCCACGTTGTTGTGGCGCTCGGTGTAGGCTGCGTTGGCCAAAACGGGACAGCCTCCCATAATGTGCTCTATGTTTTCACCTGGTTGATGGCACATCCGGCAAATGTCATCAACGTCTTGATGCCAGACGTACCGCCTGCAGTTTCTCGTCGGTATTATCCTGTCCTGGATGGCTATCATGTCGGCTTCTACTACTGAAGAGAGTTCTCCACGCGTTAGCCACAGATTAGATGCGGCCTTGTCGACGTGTGGCCGGTCCAGTTGATGGGGGTGGGCACCATGCACTGCCTTCTGCTTCCAAGCTGCAATCTTCTCCTCCACTGTCTGCAGATTGCAGTTGAGTTGGTACTCCGCTTGCGCCAAGTGCAGAGCGCTGTATCCTCTGTCGGCGGCGCAGACAGCCCGGTATAGCGCGTTTTGGTTGGCGCGTTCTGCGAAGTACTCGCGCAGTTGTCGTACCTGGGCAACACACAGTGCAGATATGTCGACTATTCCAAGTCCCCCTTCTTTGCGTGGCAGTGAAACTCTCTCCAGTGCCGATTGAGGATGGTGCATTCCGGCCTCTTTGAATGCTTTCCTCATCCTCCTCTCAAGGTCCTCTAGGTCAGTTTTGCTCCATTTGACTACACCAAAACTGAAGGTCAGCAGGGGAACCGCGAATGTGTTGATCGCGCGTACCTTGTTCCCCGCGTTGAGGAAAGTCCTCAGGACACAGTTCACTCGACTCAAGAACTTGTCTCGCAGCTCCGTCTTGATGTCGGAGTGGCGAATCCCGGTGAGCTGTCGGAATCCAAGATATTTATAGGATTCGCCACGAACCATGTCTTGTATAAACTCGCCGTCATAGACCTCGTAGCCTCCGGATTCGGTAAGTTGTCCCTTCAGCAGGTGGACACAGCGGCACTTGTCGAGGCCGAACTCCATGCAGATGTCCCTGCTTATGTCTTCGACAACCCGGATAGCTACACCTAGACGCTGACGTGAATCAGCGTAGACCTTGAGATCATCCATGTAGAAGGTATGGGTCACTTCTTCTTATAGCCATGACCGTTTCTATTGAGCGTCCTACTGAGGGGGTTCAGTGCCAGACAAAACCAAAGCGGGCTGAAAGAGTCGCCTTGGAATATCCCCCTCTTTATCTGCAGCGTTCTAGACTGCAACACATTTTCCCCATCACTGAGGTGCAGAGACGTACTCCACTGCCTCATCGCATGCTGCAGGAACCTAACGACGACGGGATCAATTTTGTAGAGCTCCAATACCCGGACGAGAAACGAGTGAGGTATGGAGTCATAAGCCTTCCTGTAATCGATGTAGGCCATACTTAGGTTCCGCTGGTTATATACCGCCTGGCCGACTATGGCTGCGTCGATGATGGCCTGGTCTTTGCAGCCATGCGTATTTTTCCTGCATCCTTTCTGCTCTTCTGCGATGATGTGATGCTGTTCGCAGTGAGCAGAAACTTTGGCGGTAATTATGCTGCTCAGTATTTTGTACAGACTCGATTGGCACGTTATCGGTCTGTACTTTGATGGGTTCAATGTGTTGCTGTCTTTCGGGAGGAGGAAGGTGACACCACGGGTGGCGAATTCAGGAAGGTTGTGTGGGTCACGTAGCACCTTGTTGAAGCACTCAGCTATCTTTGGATGTGCGACGGTCAGCTTCTTGTGTCAAAAGTTCTGGACACCATCGGGGCCCGGTGCTGCCCAGTTCCTCAGGTACCGCGAGGCTTCGCGGACATCGTTCTCTCCGACGATGATAGCTGGCATCTCTCCAATTTCACCACACCTCTCCTCCTCCCGTCTTAACCACATTTGCCCGTCGCGATGTTCTACTGGGGTCTCCCAAATACCAGCCCAGAAGTTCGTCACATCGCTAATATCTGGCAAACCTTCGCGGTAGTCGGGCTTCTCGTCGCTAATGTGGTCGTAGAACGCTTTCTCGTTATCTCTGAACATCCGATTTTGTTCCTGGCGCTTTGCAGAGTCAGAGTAACGTTTCAGCCGTTTTGTAAGGACGCTCAATTGCTGTACCAGTGTGTCGAGTTTTTCCGTCAGCTGGTGAGCTCCCAGCTGGCGAAGTTCAGTAGGCCGCACGATCACAGCAACTTGGCGACATAATTTCACCGATCTGCTGCCTCTTTTGTACGCCATCAGTCTTCCAATTGCGGCGCGCTTGTTTAGGATCCGTTGCTCCAATCTCCTTCGCCATGGAGGCTCACGCCTTTCACGGAGATGTTGGAGCAGTCCGCCTCTTGGCCTAATACGGTATCCTAAACTTTTGGCGGTCGCCACAGCAGCACAGTAAACTTTCAGTTGCAGCTCCTCCATGTTCTCAGCATCAACCAAGTGCAGCGGAAGAACGTGCTCGTTCATGAGCTTTACTGCACTTGTCAGCCTGCGGGAATGCTGCAACTTCGGGATCCTGGGGACAAAGGGTCCGTGTCGCGGAACTGTGAGATCGCCTCGTCGTAATGGAAGACCAGATCGCGTAGTAAAGTCTGCTTCATTTAATATTGGAACAAATTCTTTTGCTCATTGTGGCGCTCCTAGTGGACGGATTTGGAAACTTTTTTCACCCACGTGTCGGGAAATTCATTACCTTTCACCATGTATTTATGTCATAACACCAAACGATAGCATTTTGTAAACAACCGCCATGGAAGCCGAACGGAGAGATAAAATTGTGCACAGTTTTCTTGAAAATCCATTGTTGTCGGCATCTAAGCTAGCTAAACAGCTTAAAATGCCCAGAAATACCGTATGGCGTGTTATCAAGCAGTACAAGGAAACATTGACGACGGCTCGGAAGCCGCATTCGAAGCGTCGGAGAGGAACTGTCGAGCGGAAACTGCGTGGGACAGTCATCAAGGCCGTCAAGAGGAATCCCAATCTTTCAGACCGCGATTTGGCCAATAAGTTCCAGGCCGCTCACAGTACGGTGCGACGAATTCGTCTCCGGGAAGGAATAAGGTCATTCCGAGCCAGCAAACAGCCAAATCGGACGCTGCAGCAGAACAATGTGGCCAGAATCCGTGCTCGAAAGCTGTACGACCAAGTGCTGACCAAGTTCGACGGATGTATTCTGATGGACGATGAGACCTACGTGAAGGCGGACTTTGGGCAAATCCTAGGTCAAAAATTTTATTTGGCGACGGCTCGGGGGGATGTACCTGCAAAATTTAAGTTCGTGTTTGCGGATAAATTCGCCCGCAAGTACATGATTTGGCAGGGGATATGCAGTTGTGGACAGAAAACCAAAGTCTTTCTCACTGACAAGACAATGACATCAGAAGTCTACAAAAAAGAGTGCATACAGAAACGGATTCTGCCGTTTATTCGTGCCCACGACCGTCCAGTAATGTTTTGGCTGGACCTCGCAAGCTGCCATTACAGCAAAACGGTTATGGAATGGTACGCAACGAACGGGGTCAGCGTAATACCGAAGGACCTCAACCCCCCAAACTGCCCCCAGTTCCGGCCGATAGAGAAATACTGGGCAATCACGAAGCGGAGGCTTAAGGCAAAGGGAAAACTTGTTAGGAACATGACTCAAATGAAGAACTGGTGGAATCAAATCGCCAAAACGGTGGACGAAAAGGGTGTGCGCCGCCTAATGTGCCGTATTACGGGAAAAGTACGAGAATTTCTTCGAAACAGCAATGAATAATTTTTTAAATTTTTTTTTATGAAAGAGTAAAGAAAATGCTACATTTGTATGAAAAACTAATTATGAATTCGTTAATAAATGACTGAACTACACGCAATTGTTTGTGTTCCAATATTAAATGAAGCAGACTTTAGTTGTTGATCTGGATGTGGATCTTCCGGCTCAGAGGGTTGTTGTACTGTGGCCTCCACTGGTGCTGATTCGCGTGCCCCACTCGCGAATGAATTGCTCAGCCGTACTGAACTTCGTCTCGACACATCGCTTGCTCTGCTTGTTCTGGAGCTTATTTCTCTCTGCACCTGCTGCTTGATCTCGTCGACTTGCGTTTGGGAGAGCATATTGTTGCGTACAATCGCTCTACGCCTCGCGTTCATCGCGTTTTGGTCAAGCCTCCCGACGAACTCTGGATACGCTTCCTCGAACATTGCGAGTATTCGAGGGCGACCGCTCATGTCCGTCTCCAAAGCAGTGCAGATGTAATAGGCGCGGATCACGAATTCGTTCATTTCGTGTGTCCACATGATCCGTCGCCTAGTAGTACCCACAAGTGTGGACGACTGTCGTCTGACAGTCGCAACACGCCTCGTAGGCGCAGCGTTTCGTTGGTGATGTCGATGGCTGCTGTTTCCGTGTGGCGGTAGCTCTTCGGGTTGAACCCGGCTGGTGGCCCGCTCTTGCACATCGCCCTCCAGCCGCTGGCCGCTCGCTCTTACGCCCGTTCCAGGACCAGCTCCAGTTCGGGGACCCTCCTCGGGTGATCGCATTCGTAGTATTCGTCTTGACCTTAGCTCCATTGTCTGGGTGTATCTCCTTTGCCCGGGAGACAGCGGGTTGGCAAGGCCTCCATGACCCGGGAGGCCTTCCCCGGGAGAGATATAGCGCTCTGACTCGCTCGCACCCCCTCACTTAGCCACTTTCGACACCCGTCCTCGGAGCCAAGACCAGGTGTGTGTTTCCAGTTCACGCCCGATCTAAAAATGTCGTCATATGATCTTCGTGGAGGCGTGAGATAGGAACATTTGAGACCAACAGGTAGGCTCCTACCCTAGTGTTGATCCCCATTTGAGAACCAGGTGTTATGGTACCATCGTCGTAGTGGAACATGTATGTCTCTTCGATATTTCTCATAAAATCCGAAAACTTTATTTCATCGATAAATTTCATATAAAATCTGTATTCATTTTCATCCCGGTATATGGAATGAAGGTCTGCTGGGGGAACTTTCAGGTGCTGTAACGTGAACTTCAGTACTTCCAGATGCGTGGGGGTCTTGCTTCCAGATGAGCACACCAGTTTAACCGTGTTCTTTCGAACTTTGGTTTCCATTTCTATTCTTTTGTTTTCAAAAGATTCCACTTATTGTTTGTTTAGCACAATAGGTGCCAATGAGACTATTGTCATGCACTATTTTTCTCACAATATTATCTCGATCAGGTCGAGAGATCGTCCGAGAAATGCACTGAATTACCAACTTTAATTTTCTTCAAAATTCCTTTTTAGAGCTTCACATTTTTTCCGGCAGAAAAAAAACCACGTCAACCATCGGACGTGGCTTGCTGCGATGTATGCTGTCAACAGTCACTGGGATGCTCACCATGTTCCAGCTGCTGTTGCCATCAACAACCATTGGGGACATCATGGACACTGGGATAACCACCATCATGCCGCCGCTGTTGTCGTTGCCCCAGTTGAGCACTCTGCCACTTATGTCGCTGCCGTGGTGCTGTTCACAAGGCTCCACTCGCAGGACATGCCATCAACCAGAAGTCCCTGAATCTGGCCCCAGCTCCAGGAACCCTGTAAATTATTGAGAATTTAGAAAAGAGGCCATTGAATGAATGACTAATATATTATTTGACTGAACAATGATTCGGTGTTTTATTTGTTATTTTATCGAAATGTGTTGTTACTGGTTCACGTTGTTGCTTTTTTTTGTACTTCATTTTAAACTGTTGGATGTTAACGCCAGCTAATAGTAGTGCTGATTTGTTGTTGAAGACAAACTGATTGACCCCAATGAGATAATGCTTCTTTCCATTTTGCGTCTGTAAATCGAGTGAATATCCATTTTTGAAATGATATGATTTTTCGTTTCAGTAAAGTTTCGGTGAAATGAATATTAATAGCGACCACGTCAATTGTTTCATTCGAAAATGTTGTGGTTCATGGTTTCGGTGGAGGTGGCTTATACTACTGAATACTAGGCTTCACCTAAGAAACTAACATCCAGCTATCTTGGAAGCAAAATAGAAAAGAAATCATAATAGAGCAATCCCACACAAATCTTCCGAAAACAGCCGATTTTGACGATTTTTCTTAAACATTGTACATAACGTGGAGGCTACATAAAACCAGTTTTTTTCACTACCAGATGATCAATTTTGATTAGGACTATTTTTTTCAAGGGCGTATCGAATCATTGAACTTTTTGTGAAAAAAATATAACTTGAAATCCAAGTGTCCGATTATAATGTGATGTATCGCAAAGTTGTTGGAAAATCAATGAAATATTTAGAAAAAAATACATCGTTAAATAATTTTGGTTAAAATTACAATATGCGTCCTACTGAGGGGGTTCCTGGATGTATATTTTTATTAGCAAATCCTTTCAATTTAACAAAGTCTGATATATAGTGGTGCCGTGTCAAATTCAGCAGCACGAAAATTAATTTTTGGAAGTATTATTTCGAAGAGCCGTTATGGGACAGCATACCAAATAACATCCCTCGATGAAGCATGATTTCTGGCCCACTCAAAGCGGCATTTTTGAAGTAATTCTCTATTACTTTATCCATTGTTCAATACTTTTTTTTTTGCTACTCACGAATATGGTTATTTTCTTTCTCGATATATTTATTGGAACCTTCAAACCTATTATATTTTTGGTAAGCCTCAATGCAATTATGTTTCAATATTTGTTTACGATTCAACAGATATCAAAACTCAACTTCCCTTAAAAGAAATGACCTGCTTGAACGTTTTCACTAGGCCTCACTCCCCGGTCTCACTTTTTTCATGCTAATAAAACAGTTTTCACTCTACAATGAATATTATCAATGGTACAGATTTTTGGAAGAATAGGTACAGATGAAAAAGATTTATATCCCTTCTTGTGCAGATGAAAATATGGAAACACTGCTCATAGTATGCGGTCATGTCACGTGTTGGTAAAATCGATGAAATGGTATCAGTAGAGTCACCACTGTTTGTTCTGCCCATCAAGAGATTCTGGTAAGTTCCATGCACGGCAGTTCATTTCGAGTATATTTATGATTACTCATTTGTGTAAATAAGCTGACCACATGTTACTGTATATCATTTGCATACAGAGTGAACCGTGTGTCAATCAGTTGTGGATTGAAATAAAACATTTTCAAGCACCAAATTCAAACCAAGAAAACGTTTTTTGAAGCAACTAGGTACTTGTTGAATTGAGCTTGAACCCTTTTGTATAGAAAGTGAACATTTTGATTATATTAGGTTGGGGGAATAGTTATCCATTATCCATTAAAGGTGACATTTCACACTGAAAAAAGTTTTTTTTTTGTTTGTTCCACTCAGTTGTGAGTTACAGGGTGTTAATGATGGAGGTCAACAAAGAGAAAGTTCGGTACATTTTAAACTTTTTCTTTTATAAAGGTAAACATGCAAGCCAGGCCGCTGAAATTGTGAATGGTGTTTATGGTGCCGATACTGCATCAGTGAAATACAGTAGAACCCCGATGATCCGCGGTGCGGATTATACGCGAAAGCGAGTTCCAAAGTAATTCTAGAGAGCTTCCTGAAATTTATTAGTTTACAACTGATAATTAATGGAAAAATGTTTTAAAATTGTTCAGTCATAGCGAACCATGTCTTTACTTGTTGTCCGTTAGTTCAGTCAGAGTGGACTATGTACATATAACAAGCCGAAAAGCTGCCTGATTTGGACATGATGCTAACAATTTTCGGAACAATACTGAACAAAAAAATTAAGGCTACAAAAATTGCAGAACACTGTGCTCCAAGTTTGTTTTTCTCGAAATCATAAAAATTTCACTTGATCCAGTCTGACTTAACACCGAGCACCGAGTTGAGCTTTGTTCTATAGCAATAGAAATTCTCTATCCCTGTCCGATACCTTGCTCGAATCGTCTCGTCAGATCTAATGTTAATGTTCGGATGTCGCATTTTGGAAGATAAGTTGATTGTTCCGTATTTATATAGTACTTTGATTTGATATAATAACGTCAACACCGCTGGTTGAAGTATTCTAAAAGGCAAAATATCAGTAGCGGGAATGAACAAACCGTCAATGCTTATCAGAAGATCTGGGAAAAATACCGATAATTTAAGTATATATCACGCGTTTGAAATAGGTCTTTCACTTTCAAGTAAATGTCTAGAGGCATTCCTGAAATGATAATAAAATAATAGTTTAAGTAAACAAGTTGAAGGCATAGACAGAGATTCTATGAGACATTATCTGTATACTAAATATTTCCCGGTATGGCAATAGAATTACCAACCCGGAAAGTATCTAGATCGATAGGGAATTGAACCTAATACCAATATCAACATTAGCCATGGATTCTTAAGTGAATGTGTCAGAGCTGTATCAGATTCTAGATAATGGTCTCATGAGGCGATTGTTTCTTAGCTCTGTCAGTTGATCCGAACCAAACGTAAGAATATTTCTATCCCGAAAAAAAGTTCACCGATCAGGAATGGGACCTAATACATATGTCAGAATCAACCTTGAATTTACAAAGGAATTCCCGCATCACCACACAATAACGGTCTGTTGTTGGGGCCGTTACGAACCGTTACGAAACATATATCACAACGGAAATGATCGATGATGAGAATGGGGATTTTCGGCAGAAGAAGAACGGTAAGAAAGATGCTATAAAAGACATTGGAGAATTCATCAATCAGCAAATATATTCAATCACTCGTTTAACAGACTAGTTTGGCAAATCACAGTAATTTACAGGGTTCCTGGAGCTGGGGCCAGATTCAGGGACTTCTGGTTAATGGCATGTCCGGCAAGTGGAGCCTTGTGGACAGCACCACGGTTAGCAGCGACATAAGTGGCAGAGTGTTCAACTGGGGCGACGACAACAGCTGCGGCATGATGGTGGTTATCCCAGTGTCCATGATGTCCCCAATGGTTGTTGATGGCAACAGCAGTTGGAACATGGTGAGCGTCCCAATGGCTGTTAACAGCAACGACGGTTGGAACATGATGGGCATCCCATTGGTTGTGAGCCAGAACTGGAGCGTGATTAATCAGAGTGTTGTGGGCGAGGGAGGCATGGGCCCAGCTGTGATGATCGTTAGATTGGACAACAGTTGGGTTGACCAGATGATGGGCAGCATGGGTCAAAACTGGAGAAGCGTGATGAGCATAGACCGATGGAATGTACGAACCTTCAGCAACAACGGCGAGGGCCACCATGACTACAGCTGCGATGCACTGAAATAGAAAAAATAGTCAGTTGAGATTATCAAATATTTTAGAAACGAATATGATAAATACCTTCATGATTGTTGTTTTAAGGTACGATTGTTGTATTGCTATTGAAATGATCGTTGAAATAACTGTGATGAAATTCACCAGCGTTTATCAGTATTTATACGAAAAATTGGTTCACGCATTTCAGTTGACGGAACACGAGATGCGTAACACCATTCACTTTTGCCACACCTCCAGGAAGGGGTCAACTGCTTACAATGAACGTTATATTATTTATTGATCATTAACCTTGAACATATTTGGCCAATATGCCGGTGCAGCATTGAACTTGAGGTTTTAACTAATGATGCATTTATACGCTAGTTTAACACCAAAATGGGTTTATTACATTACTTGGAATATCGCTTGAAAAGGGGTGAATGAATCGAGCGAATGAAAGAACAAAACATATTATATTATATAAGGGTTCTATGAATGTTGAAACTAGTGAAAGATTCGTTCAATATAAATTGACGAATTTACTCTGTATAGTATCAGATTCAATTCATTCATCAATTTGTACAGTTCTTCTGAGCGAAGCTTTAAACAACAATCATGAAGGTATTTGAACTATTTTTTACGAATTATTAGATATTTTCAACAGAACAATTTACTTTTCAGTGCATCGCAGCTGTAGTCATGGTGGCCCTCGCCGTTGTTGCTGAAGGTTCATACGTTCCATCGATCTATGCTCATCATGCTGCTCCAGTTTTGAGCCATGCTGCCCATCATCTGGTCAACCCAACTGTTGTTCAGTCTAACGATCATCACAGCTGGGCTCATGCCTCTCTCGCACACAACACTCTGATTCATCACGCTCCAGTTCTGGCCCACAACCACTGGGATGCCCATCATGTTCCAGCCGCCATCGCTGTCAACAGTCACTGGGATGCTCACCATGTTCCAGCTGCTGTTGCCATCAACAACCATTGGGGACATCATGGACACTGGGATAACCACCATCATGCCGCCGCTGTTGTCGTTGCCCCAGTTGAGCACTCTGCCACTTATGTCGCTGCTAACCGTGGTGCTGTCCACAAGGCTCCACTTGCCGGACATGCCATTAACCAGAAGTCCCTGAATCTGGCCCCAGCTCCAGGAACCCTGTAAATTACTGTGATTTGCCAAACTAGTCTGTTGAACGAGGGATTGAATATATATTTGCTGATTGACGAATTATTCAATGTCTTTTATTGCATTTTACCATGACTGTTTTTCACCTGCCGAAAGTTGTCATTTTCACCATCGGTATATGTACAAAATATGTGTTTCATCTCATAGTTTTATGCACGGTTTTATAAAACTCAAAACGCGATGAGTACTAATCAATTCTAAATCAATATAATAAGGGGGACTCTAATGGAAGGCGATTTCCCCCGTAAACCGGGGGAAAATTGATCACTTATTTCAGAAAAATGTGAATATTTCCGAATTTTTTTTGTTAGATTTATACCCAATTATTTTTAAAATCAGTACTGGTGCTAAGCCCACAAAACGTTATGGTAAGTTTTGTTCAAAAAAATCCTTAAGCGCTAATTTGGAAAATTTTTAGCGGAAAATTTCAAAATGTAGCTTTGTGGTGAAATTGATCAATCTATGTTTTTCAGAATTTTCTAGTATCATATGAACAAAAATGTATAGAAAATCAATTATTTCTTCACCTACGGTCATTTTAATGATAATTCAAGGGTTTGAGGTGACAAAAACTTGATTTAATTCACCTAAAGGAGTCGTCTTGCCTTTCCATAACTCGATTTAAACACTGATCTGCAGGTTACCCGGAGACCATTCGGGTTATCCACCGATGAGCTAGTTTTGACAAACCAAGACGTTCGATATGTCGCATGATGGGATTCGGTTCTGGTCATTCGTGGAGCTTTTTTGTTAAATAGTTTTTTCTCACTTGTTTGAATAGTAATTACAAGTATGTTATTACTTATTCAACTCATCAAGTATCGGCTAGAAGTGAATTAATTTGTTTAGCGTCTATAATAATTATTTGTTGTGTTGAAAATTTGGGTTTTTTTTTATCATATTGAAAAAAGGAAACGAAAATTCTATTCAGAAAAATGTTAATTTTCATGCAATTTAGTAAGAGATTCGTTGAGATCCATTGACAAAAATAACCTTCAGATGATTATTGAACATATCAGATTAAAAAGTTTTAAAATTAAATTGCACAATACCTCTGAAAATTTGGGTTTGTTTCACCCCGCTGATCAATGACGGTACGTGGGGAAAACCTTGTTTTATATATAAGATAAAATTTTTGAAATTGAAGTTATTTTTTGGTGTTTCGAAATTTTGATTTTTTTTTTAATTTAAGATCCATTAAGACATGATTTTCATTTAAATGAATGTGATTTTTTTTCTCAGAAAGATCAAAGACCATTGTGCGGTGCAATTTTTTGGTAATTTGAAATTTTGGAATTACTAATTTTCACCGTCTGCATTTTTTATTTTTATGAAACCGATAATTAATTAAACCGTGGGTTTAAATTCATAAGACTAAACATATCAACATCTAATATGTTTATAGAACTATCCAATTTCGAATGAAAAAAATTTCGAATTGTCAAAACAAATTTAAATTTCGATGGTAACTCTATCATAGTGAGATGCACTATGAGTATTTTTTTCCATATTCAATGATTCAGAAAAATTATCTGATTTTTCAATTTGTATCAATATTTTCTATAGCGCTGGTGATAAGGTTTGGGGCTTTTTTTTACGAGTACACGAATACAATGACAGATTTTAGGGAAATAAAAAAATATTAGGAAATTACAAGAAAAATGAAGATATAAAATTATTAAATATTTTCGTACCGCACATTTCTAGAAATATTCGGAAAAAAGTTCATCAATTACACAAAACACATAAACAAACAAATAAACATATATATTTAAATAAAAATTTAACCTGTAAAGGATCTCAAAACTCTAAAAAAAACAAATTTTGGTCATATTTTTTTTTTGTATCACGCAATACTGTTAAAATTCGGAAAAAAATCGCACATATCTAGAAATGGTGTAGAAACACATTTAAATACGAATTAGAGTAGTACTGAATTTCTAAATCTCTCAAAAATATTATTTATTATTTTAATATTTTCAATATTTAAATATTTTTATTAGTGCTTCAATTTTTGATGAAAAAAAATTTGAGCACTAAGCGAAGCACACTTCCAGAAGCCGCACGAGTTCCAAGCGAACGCGTGTGCTTAAAAATCAACAACTCGGCTCTATTAATGCCGAAAACACCAAAAAGTGCTCTGAAGAAAACTCGCAGCCTGTGGAAAAGTATTAATCGCAGCAATTGCGACTCTTCGGACTCAGACGAAACCATTTCATCCGTTGATGCAGGAGACTTGGCACACATCCCAATTGAGGATACCTCCTCATTGGAAAAATTATTTATCAAAGAAAGCTCAGATATGGATCAAATCGGCGCTAAACTCCACAAAATGATGGAGATGATTGATGTATTTTCCACCAAACAAAAGGAATATGACGCCATGTTCCTGCAAATTGAATCGCATTTAAATGGAACAACGCCGGTAGAGCAACCTTCTGCACAACCGGTAATAAACGAATATCATCAACCAACAACCAGTCTTGAGATGCTATGCAGAATACCGGATCCAATCAAAATGATTCCAACATTCGACGGCAATTCGAAACAATTGAATGCTTGGCTAACAACTGCTCAGGAAACACTAAATGTTTTCAAACAGCACGTTACGCCGGTACAATTTAAAATGTATGCCACTGCAGTAATACATAAAATCCAAAGGAAAGCAAAAGACATATTATGTCTTGCTGGGAACCCAGACAATTTTGAACAAATTTAGGAAGTTTTGACAAATGCTCTCGGCGATCGTCAAGAACTTTCTACGTATAAATGCCAATTATGGCAGTGTAAAATGACTGAAAATTTGAGTATCTCAAGATTTCGATAACAAATCTAGCAATAAAAACCCTCAATTGAATAAAAATTATTGGACCAGAAAGGAGAACGAAATGAAATTGAACCAATGGACGCTTCTACTACACAGAGCCGTCTGACAATAAATAGGAAAACAATAAATAATCTTGAGACAGTCAAAGATGATCCTGAGGATGATAACTTAAAATCTGACACAGAATCTGAAGATGATCTTGATCTAATCCATCATCCATCAATCCACATCTAAATCCAACTTAAATTACTTACCCTACCTCAAAGTCAATCACCCTAAAAATAATCGAACCCTAAATATTTTGATAGATTCTGGAGCAAATAAAAATATTGTTGCACCAGGAATCTTGGGGAAAACTAGCACCGTAACAAGTACAAAAATCAAGAACGTGTGTGGAACCAACAGTGTAACCGAAAAAGGAAAAATTGCTTTGTTTAACGGCGCTTTCAAACCTTTCACGTTTTATGTCTTGAAATTCCACAACTCTTTCGACGGCTTGATAGGATCAGAAACATTAGCAGAGCTCAAAGCGCACATAAATTGCGAAGACGAAACACTAACACTATCAGATAAACAATTTTCATATGCCAAATTTTACCTCACCAAACAACTTTATAATCATTTTGTAACAATTGAAACCCCAAATAACGGTGATTGGCTTGTCCTCTCATATCAAAAACTTTACAAAAATATCTTTATTAATCCTGGAATAATAAAACAACCGTTAATGTAATTTCCACCTGTAGAAACCCCATAAATATTCCGAAAATTGTATTAACAGTTAATAATTTTGAAACCATTACACCCTTTCCAATACAACACTCAGAATTTATTTCCGAAAATGAAATTAATGACATCATTAGAACAAATCACCTTTCACCAAATTAATTCAAATTTGAAAAAAACGCACATCCACATCAGCCATTTAACCACCACCACTAACCACTAACGATATGCCAATTTACACGAAAAATTACCGGTACCCACATCACTTCAAACTAGATGTTCATGAGCAAATACAGGAAATGCTAGATAATGGAATAATTCGACCTTCCAAAAGTCCGTACTCCTCACCCATATGGGTGGTCCCCAAAAAACTAGACGCATCTGGAAAGGAAAAAGTACTAGTCCTAATCGATTATAGGAAACTTAACGAACATACTATAGACGATAGATACCCTATGCCTCAAATTGAAGAAATATTGGATTCCTAGGAAAATCTGAATATTAATCAACACTTGATTTAAAATCTGGATTCCATCAAATCCCAATGGACCCGAAACATATCGAGAAAACAGCTTTTTCTACAGACAAAGGGCATTTTGAATTCACTAGAATGCCTTTTGGGCTTAAAAATGCTCCCGCAACCTTCCAAAGAGCCATGAATAATATCCTCGGTGATTATATAGGGACGAAATGCTATGTGTATCTTGACGATATAATTATTATTGGATATAATCTAGATAACCATTTGGAAAACCTTCAATTCAATTTAAAACGTTTATCCGATTTCAATTTTTTGGGAAAATTTTTCAAATTTTTAAAATATTTTACTTCAGTGTATTTTTTTGGAAAAAAATTGTTTTTTTTTCATGAAAATTTGAACAATTTCCTACATTTTATCATTCGATCAGAATTTTGTAGAAATATTGTAAAAAATAGAGAAAAACAATTTGGCCCTTTTCGAAAAGAAGGCCCTCTTGAAGATTTCAAGTATGTAAGTTGTTTAACCCTTTGCGGTCGGTCGGAATTAATCTCCCTTGAAAGAGATCCTCTTATCTCTTCACGTTAATAATATTTTGTTCATACCGTTTACCGTTACCTATTATTCATAAAAACTCCGTATACATTCGTAAAAACGTTCACTAGACTTAAAAATTTGTTTAGAAATAATATAAACTATTACATCGTTGAATAGAATTTTAGTATGATTCCATGCTGTGGTGGCTGAGGGCAGACGAACGACCGCAAAGGATTAAATGACCAATGCCTCTACACCCGCAACGTTTCACTGCTATCTGAGATGGTGCTGCCAACTTCTAAGACGAGTTGGCATGAAATTCTTGAATACAATATTCAGGTAGTCGTGTCTTAGCTCAAATTACATGCGTGTTCATTTCCGATCGTTCGAAATTCTCAGAAGGAAGGACACCACATACTAACATCAAATAAAAACAAAGGAAGATTTTTTTATTTTTTTTAACAAAAAAACGGTCCATCAGAATGGACAGTATTTTCATTCTGTTTTACCAACTAACCACGTTGATGTAATTCACTATAGCTCAGAAGGCAACTCTGAGAAGAAATGTTTGCTACGGCTCAACAAAAATGTCTGCCTTGATTTAGAATTGATTAGTACTCATCGCGTTTTGAGTTTTATAAAACCGTGCATAAAACTATGAGATGAAACACATATCACACATATGTTACACATATAACGATGCTGAAAATGACAACTTTCGGCAGGTGAAAAACAGTCATGGTAAAATGCAATAAAATACATTGAATAATTCATCAATCAGCAAATATATTCAATCACTCGTTCATAAGACTAGTTTGGCAAACCACAGTAATTTACAGGGTTCCAGGTGCTGGAGCCAGGTTCAGGGACTTCTGGTTTACGGCATGTCCGGCGAGTGGAGCCTTGTGGACAGCACCACGGTTAGCAGCGACATAAGTGGCAGAGTGCTCAACTGGGGCAACGACAACAGCGGCGGCATGATGGTGGTTATCCCAGTGTCCATGATGTCCCCAATGGTTGTTGATGGCAACAGCGGCTGGAACATGGTGAGCATCCCAATGGCTGTTAACAGCAATGGCGGCTGGAACATGATGGGCATCCCAGTGGTTGTGAGCCAGAACTGGAGCATGATGAATCAGAGTATTGTGGGCGAGGGAGGCATGAGCCCAGCTGTGATGATCGTTAGATTGGACAACAGTTGGGTTGACCAGATGATGGGCAGCATGGGTCAATACTGGAGCAGCGTGATGAGCATAGATCGATGGAACGTACGAACCTTCAGCAACAACGGCGAGGGCCACCATGACTACAGCTGCGATGCACTGGAATAAGAAAAATACTCAGTTGAGATTATCAAATAAATTAAAATCGAATATAAAATACCTTCATGATTGTTATTTTAAGGTTTACTTGATATGTTGCTATCGAAATGAATGTTAAAATAACTGTGATGAGGTCCTCCAGTGTTTAACAGTATTTATACTGAAAATCGCTTAACGCATTTCAGTTGACGACACACGAAATGCGTAACACCGTTCACTTTTGCCACACCTTCAGGAAGGGACCGAAAATTGCTCTCAAGAATTGATATGTTTTCCGTTAATCATTGAACCTTGAACATATTTGGCAAAAAACACCGGTGCAGCAATGAACTTGTGGTTGAGACAGTTCAAAACAGGTTAGTGAATTCGTTCGAACTCTAATGGGTAATGGGGCGAATGGAATTAAGTCAAAACACAATCGGCTTCGGATCTTTTTCGGGCCATTCAAGTTAGTCGCAATCGACATCCTCGAATGAAACAAAAACATGGCAGTCGCAATTGTATGATTAATTCTGATTTTTCTGTATAAATGGACGAATTCGTCTTTATTTTTATCAGTCACAATCAGTTCGTCAATTCATACAGTACTCCTAAGTTAACCTTAGAACAACAATCATGAAGGTATTTATTACATTTGTGTCTGATTTTTTCGATAATCTCAACTATGTGTTTTTTTTCTATTTCAGTGCATCGCAGCTGTAGTCATGGTGGCCCTCGCCGTTGTTGCTGAAGGTTCATACGTTCCATCGATCTATGCTCATCATGCTGCTCCAGTTTTGAGCCATGCTGCCCATCATCTGGTCAACCCAACTGTTGTCCAATCTAACGATCATCACAGCTGGGCTCATGCATCCCTCGCCCACAACACTCTGATTCATCACGCTCCAGTTCTGGCTCACAACCACTGGGATGCCCATCATGTTCCAGCCGCCATCGCTGTCAACAGTCACTGGGATGCTCACCACGTTCCAGCTGCTGTTGCCATCAACAACCATTGGGGACATCATGGACACTGGGATAACCACCATCATGCCGCCGCTGTTGTCGTTGCCCCAGTTGAGCACTCTGCCACTTATGTCGCTGCCAACCGTGGTGCTGTCCACAAGGCTCCACTCGCCGGACATGCCGTCAACCAGAAGTCCCTGAATCTGGCTCCAGCTCCAGGAACCCTGTAAATAACAGCAGCTCAGAGAATCGTGTAAATAACTGTGATGTGACCAAGTAGATGAATATAGTTTGAATTGATTATCGCAAAAACTTGTGTTTTATTATGGGCATATTACTGATAAGTTTCAGTCATGTGAGGCACTTAAGGGGACTCTACAGGAAGGTACAAAAATAGCGGATTTTCGTGATGTTTTTTTTCTGGATGTTAGAATTAGAGTTGAGAGATGGGACATTTTGGTGATTGGTTAAGGTATATTCGAAGATGTAGTTTTAATTTTTTGGATGTCGATATACTGTTTATGTTGGTGGACCGATCAAGCTGAAAATGGCATGAACAAAATGTAAAAATGAACGTAATGAAATGTTACGTAACGGTTTTGTAATAAACGAAAAATTGCCAGAATGGTGGCCTTTCAAATAAAAAATGGCTGTATTTTTCCAACAAAAGTCACTATTGAAAAAAATCATAAATGAATGAAAAATTGATGTATTTAAAAACAGGTACTTAACAATTTAGATAATTTATTTTTACATTGTTACATACCAATTTCAGTCAAGTCGGTCTTGAGGGAAACTTACCAACATTTTCAGAAAGACCAT
The DNA here is from genome assembly GCF_029784135.1 of Toxorhynchites rutilus septentrionalis. Taxonomy (NCBI): domain Eukaryota; kingdom Metazoa; phylum Arthropoda; class Insecta; order Diptera; family Culicidae; genus Toxorhynchites; species Toxorhynchites rutilus. The sequence goes on along the minus strand of NC_073746.1, from coordinate 64,960,285 downwards.
TCGCGTGCCCACTTGCCAACATCATAGTAATCACTATATTGGTGTCCAATAAGTAAAAAAAAAATCTTTCAATCACCATAATGTCCCAACACAAACTTCAAATCCAACATTCGAAAAAAAAATCGTTAGTTTTAGACCAGAGTAGTTTCCCCCCTCATGGCTCGAATGGATTTGACTTGGAAATCCTTTAGAATTGTTATCATCTAAAATATGTTAAACAGGCTCGTTTATCTTGTGCTTAGGATAATACTATTTTGGATTCTGACAGCTGTAAAACATGACCTTTCTAAGGGGTGATTTTTTGCGCACTGTTTTTGACAGATAATGCGTGATTTGTGCCCTGTGTCAATATTTAAGTTGTATATTTTTCAGTACCATTTCATTATGGACAGACTTTCAAACGCACAACGCTGAAAAATCATCGAATTTAATTATTAAAAACAATGCTCTGTTAAAAATGTGTGTTCTTTTTTGAGTTATCGAAAACTTGTCCTTAGCGGCGAAGCACATTTTTGGTTAAACGGATACGTCAATAAAAAAAATTACAGTATTTGGTCCGATGAGCAGCCACAAGTAATACAAGAGCTGGCAATGCATCCCGGAGGAATCATTGGACTTAACTCTCCTGTACTCGCGCACAAAACCATGACTCGCCCACGGTGTTACAGACCGGAAGTTTAACTTCTCTGTAATATTGCTATTGTGTACTTCTTAGGCGTTATTGGTATTTATTTGTGGATGTAATTGAATGAAAAAACTCCAGAGAATATTTATTCTTCAACTTCATTTAGTTTCAATTGTCATCTAATTCAGTCTCCTCAAAACAAAGTAATTTTTGATACTCCAACACAGATAACTAAAATCGACTTTTTTTTACTATTGGTAACCAAATGTAAGCAACTGAATATAATTCATGGGCTTGGGCTTCATGGGCTTCATGGGCAAGTAAGGGCTATGAAATATCATAAAAACGTATTAATCATCGATTGACGTTCCATTGGTGTAAAAATCAGAACACACCATAGCTGCATGCTCGAGACAAACATATTTTTTTACATTTCATGCAGTTGTGTTTTTCGGGTCTACTGTATCTATAACCACTTCCTAGATTTCTAGAAGATTTCTAGGAACTCTTCCTGCGACTTGTTTCCTTATCAATATTGTTCAGCACATACATTAAAAAATAATTGATCCCATTCATAAGATTGTAAAAAGTAAGCCGCCGATTAGTTCCTCCAGCGCAGTAATAGTTTACAATATCTCTACAAGTACAATACTTTGACAAGTGCATTGTAAATGCATTGCTACTGTCGTGAATGATTTTTTTTCCCTCGTGCTGATGATGTCGGGTGTCTTTGTATATATTATGCAACGTCGTTCGCTTACAAAAGTGTGTTCTTTATTCACCAGTATTTTATTCATTTTCTCATTCGCAAACTATAGGTTGTAGGCTTTGAAACGGAAGATAATTTTCAGTTTCTGGTGAATTCTGCAGCATATTCCGAAATGGAAAAAAATTATTTGTTGGTCGATGACGCGGCTATCATATATGGAGAGCAAGTGAGCAGTGTGAGCAACAGGGAAGAATCTGTTGAAAGAAATGCGAGAGGAAGTGTTGTGGGTGGAATTAGCGTAGATGAAAGTTTCGCGGGTGCAAATGCATGGCCAGATGAGAGTGAAGCTGGGGGTAGTGGTGCGAGTAGGAGCAACGATAGAGTGGATCGTTCGGATGGAATTTCTAACCCGAACGGAAATCGAACTCGAAGCCCCCGTGGCAAGCGCCACGCAAACCACTAGGTCATGAGGACCATACATAATACAAAATATGTCCTTTTTTTAATTCTTTATTGAAGAGACTTTCAGCCTCCTGGGCTGGTTCGCCTCTAAAAAAATGTACTGAGCCTGTTTGAAATCCATCGGTTTTCGAACGTTTAAAGTTTGCTTCATTTGTGTTTATTGAGGCGATTTGAAAATGATTTGATCGAAATAAGGCCAAAAATGCATTGTTATATATTAATCTGTCACCACAATTATTAGTTTCCTACTTGGAGGATAAATCTAAACATTCCCAACACTGAGTATTTCCCGATGTCATCAATATATTAACAAAGAAACTCTCGCCTAGAATCATTAAGGAATCCGTGCTTTTTTCTCCTATGAATTGCTGCTCATTTGTGTACCTATCTTGATTCGGCCATCCCAACAGTACATCATTCTCGATACAGCCGATCTAAAATTGAATCGGCTGTCTCTGTATATACGTAACTTGTGCTCACAACCACATCCCAGAGCGTACTGGTGAAAAAGCACAAACGCATAAAATAAAGGCTTGTTTTACGACCGCGATTTCTTGGTCATGACATTTTTCTTGCGACAGTCAAATTTGACAGTAACTCGGGTAAACCGATGATATTCATCGCATCGTGAGCGACTGTTACAGCGACAGAATTAATGGAGTAGCAGACACGAAAAAATGGAAAATTAACAGTACGTTTGGCTCACTACGATCGGGCCCGACAAATCAGACAAATTCGACGAAGCACCGTCTGCTATAGTACAGGTTTATTTTATTCATTCGTGCTTTGTCGCTTGTATGCGAATGTAGCGCGCACACAGTGAGTCTCGATTTTATTTCATACCGACTGTAATGAAAATGCAGTACTTTTGGAACGCCTGGTCTAGGGAACGAATTCAAGTGGAAATTTGCATCTAAAGCTCGGCACTTATTCTCTAGACAAATGTGTAGAAAGATATGGCGAACTCGTGCGGAGTTGGCAGCACCATCTCAGATAGCAGTGGAACGTTATGGGTGTAAAGACATGGGTTATTTAAAGAACTTTGCATACTTTAAATCTTTAAAAAAGAATTAGACTACTTTTTGAAAAGGACCAACAATTGTTTCCTAATTTTTAACAAAAATTCATGACTCAAAAACTATAATACCTACAAATTCTAAAGTCAATGTCAAAGGATGGAATGTAGGAAATTGTTTAAATTTTCATTCAAAAATTACAAAAAAAAATTCAAAACTTTCACACGTTCAAAGGGAAAAAGTTTATCTAACAACAACTTTTTTGTGTTTTCTTTGAAAAAATTACAACAAATTCAAATACAAAAATAATTTTGTTTAAAGTCAAGATAGCGATGTAGCGTATTTAACAAAGTTTTAGACCTCTTTGAAATATGAACTTTTGTCGAAGACGTTTCTATCTTTTATAGTTTCCTGAATATAAATAAAAAAAATAAATAAGAAATGAAACGTTACATTTTTGCGTTTAAATGCTCGAAACATGTTCTTGACACGCTTCTAAACAGAAAAACAGAACATGTAAATCGTAAAAACTATTCCCCTGTAAAGTTGCCCATCTTCCGATGCATGGGAGACTTGTTGGAAATTGTAAAGGCTATTATTATTATTATTATTATTATTTAGAGTTATGGCACTTCTCAGCATTGAGCTGGAATATTCACCTACCCCCGGGCTTCTTAAATGCCAAAGGGGGATTAGGCTCTGTGGTATCTTTTTTTTCTTCTTTTTTTCTCTTTATAATAGTGTCTGCACAATCATCGTTTGTAATTATGGTGATTCAGGAACCGTCGCACTATGTTACACGTTCCAAGAATCACCGCTTTCTGCATAACCGCAAGCTGCTCTGTTACTTGCAGCTCCTCCAATGACTGCGTGAGAGAGTGTGGAACTAACCCAGTAGCAGAGATCACTACTGGTATAATACGGATGCCTTTCAAATGCCACATTTGTTTTAGTTCTTCTGCCAAGTCGTGATACTTGGTTATCTTGGCAGCAAACGTAGATTGTAGATTGTGGTCTAACGGTATTGCAATGTCTATTATCAGCACTTCTTTCTTATTTTTATCGTAGACCACAATATCAGGGCGATTAGCTGGTATTCGGACATCCGTAAGAATCTCGCGATCCCAGTACATCTTGTAGCAGCTATTTTCCAAAACCGGATCCGGAATATACTTGTAGTAGGGTACCAACTGATTTACCAAGTTGCGTTTTGATGCTAGCTGTTGATGAACAATCTTGGCAACCGAGTTGTAACGATTGAGATAAGCTGATTCGGCTAGCGCTCCACAGCCGGCTATGACGTGTTCAATCGTCTCTCCTACTTTATTGCACTTTCTGCAACAGTCAACAACGTTTTCGTGCAAGATGTACTTTCGGTAGTTTTTAGTCGCTATTATCCGGTCCTGGATGGCTATCATAAACCCTTCTGTTTCAGAAAAGAGTTCACCTCGCACCAGCCACGTGTTCGATAATACTTTGTCGATATGCGCTTGCTCTAAACGATGGGGGTGTGTCCCATGAAGTTCCTTTTGCTTCCATGATGTTATTTTTTCTTCTATGGTCTGCAAATTGCAGCTAAGTTCGTACTGCTCCTGCGCCAGATGCAGGGCACTGAATCCACGGTCCGTTTCACAGACAGCGCGATAGATATCGTGACGGGTCTGACTTTCCACGAAGTAACTCCGCAACTGCTGGATCTGGGAACTGCAAAGCGCTCTAATGTCAGTGACACCTCTTCCTCCTTCAACACGTGGTAAGGTGAATCTTTCTATGGACGACTTTGGATGGTGCATACGGTGCTTTGTGAACGTCACTCTCATTGCTCTTTCTATTGTTTCTAAATCGTTTTTCGTCCACTTCAGCACCCCGAAACTGTACGTGAGTAAAGGAACGGCAAACGTATTGACGGCTTTGATTGTTTTGCCGCCGAAAAGGTTTGTTTTCAAAACCTGGTTGATTCTGATCAAGAATTGTTCCTGGAGTTCCTTCTTGATTTTTGTGTGACAAATCCCTTTCAATTGCAGAGATCCCAGGTACTTATAGGATTCGCCTTCCACCAAATCTTGAATCACTTCACTCTCGTTAATGCGGAATCCTTCAGTCTCCACCAATCGTCCACGGTGGAGCTGTACTGCCTTACACTTTTCGATTCCGAGTTCCATCCGCACATCGGAACTAAAGTCGCTAACACACTGTAGAAGACTATGTAGCGCTTCTGTTGATTCCGCAAACAGTTTCAAGTCGTCCATATAGAAGGTATGGTTTATTGTCGTTGTTCTGTTGATATGGTAGCCATGGCTGCTTCGGTTGAGTGCTCTGCTCAAGGGGTTCATCGCAAGGCAAAACCACAAAGGACTGAATGTGTCACCTTGGAATATTCCCCTGCGAATATTGAGAGTTCTGGATCTCAACATAGTTGTTCCGTCGGTGATACTAAGCGAGGTGCTCCAGTTTACCATTGCGTGTTCCATAAACCTGATGACGCCATCATGTATCTTGTACATTTTTAGTACCTTTATCAGGTACGTATGCGGTACTGAGTCGTATGCTTTTTTATAGTCAATGTACGCCATACTCAGGTTCCTTCTGTTTCGGCTTGCTTGTCCGACGATGACTGCATCGATAACGACTTGATCTTTGCAGCCCCGCGTGTTCTGTTTACAGCCTTTCTGTTCTCCTGTAATATTTCGTTAACATCGCAATGGTTTTGTATCTTTTTATTAATCACCGATGTAAGTAGCTTGTACAGGCTCGTTAGACATGTTTTTGGCCTGTACTTCGCCGCATTCGCTGTGTCTTGATCCTTTGGCATCAGATGAGTAATTTCCCTGGTCACGAGCTCCGGTGTTGTTTGGGGATTTTCTAATACCTTATTGAAGCACTCTGCCATTCACCCATGAGTTGAAGAAAACTTTTTGTACCAGAAATTGTGCACGAAATCTGGTCCTGGCGCAGCCCAATTCCTGGAATATCGAATGGCTTCGTTGATATCATGGGCGGTTACCATAACGGCAGGCATTGCTTCAAGTCCGTTTCCATATTCCTCTTCTTCTCCACATCCAGCCACATCCTGTTACTTCGATGTTGAATAGGGTTCTCCCATAAGCCTGACCAAAACTGGGTAACTTCGTCAATCTCAGGAAGACCACCATCGTAATTATTGCGTTTCTTTTTGATGCGGCTGTAGAACTCCCTTTCGTTCATACTGAACATACGATTATCCGCATGCCTTTTCGTACATTCCGTATAACGTCTTAACCTTTTTGATAGAGCACTCAACCGTTGTACATGGGTGTCGAGGATCTCAATGATGCGGTTTTCATTAAGATCAGAGAGCTCTGCCGGATTCACAATTTCAGCAACTCCACGAATCAGCTTTCGCGATCGACTTCCCCTCTTGTACTGCGTTAGTCGACCGATTTTTACTCGGAGCGTTTGGATACGACCTTTCAGGCGTCTCATCCAAGCAGGTTTCGGTTTTTTGGAGAGTACGCGGTTCTGTCTATCGTCTTGGTGAAAGGTGCGCATTCCTAACGTCCGTACAACAGCTACAGTTCCACAATAAACGATAAATTGCAGCTCCTCTAGATTCTCTACCACTTCCAGGTACACAGGTAGAACTTCCTGGTCGAGTACTTGGACGGCACTCGTTAGTCGGTGGGAATACTGCAACTTCGGAATCTTGTGTCGGGTTAAGGGGTCCGTTCCGTAAAACTGGGTCACTGCTGCATCCATGTGGAAAGCCAATTCGTTCTTTAGTTGACCTCGTTGTTGATTCTCTGCCGGCTCTTGTCCTCTAGGCTCATCCACTGGATCCGGTGGTGGTGCAATAGATTCGCGCCTTTCACTAGCGAACGATGCACTCAGCCTAGCAGAGCTCCTTCTCGACATATCGCTCGATCTTCCACTCTCTCTACGCAGTTCTCGTTGCACTTCCAACTTGATGGCCTCTATTTCAGCCGGGGACAGCATGTTGTGTGACAAAATCGCTCGTCTCCGTGTGTAGAGCTTATTCCGATCTAGTTGGCCGGCAAATCGTGGGAACTGCTCGTTGAACATTTCCAGCATTCTTGGTCTGCCGGACATGTCCGTCTCCAATCTAGTGCAGACATAATAGCAACGAATCACGAATTCATTCATCTCTCTCGTCCACATGATTCGTTGCCGTTGGCGGCCTGTCAATGTGAGCGACTGACGTCGTCCAATCGCAGCATCATTTGCAGGTGGAGCATTGCCATTGTGATTTCTTGTGCTGCGGGTTCTGTTTAGCGTTCGGTTTACGGGCTGAGCCCGATGACTAGGGGTCCGCTCTTGCACCAATTCCTCTAGCCGCTGGCCGCTCGCATGTACGCCCGTTCCAGGACCAGCTCCAGTCCGGGGGCCCTCCTCAGGCGATCGCATTACTATAATTCTCCGATTTCTCAATTGCATTATTGGTAGTTTTCCTTTTCCCGGGAAAACACGGGTTGGCACAGGTTGCTTCTTAGAGTCCTCAACCTGCCTGAAGGACGGTATCTCAGCCGTTCCTAACCTGGAATACAGACGCTGTTGTGGGCCGCTCCTAACATGGAGAACAGACGCTTATTATTGTTATTATTATTATTATTATTTATTCACTCTCATAGCGTAAGACTGCAGTCTTTTTAGTGCTATAAAGTTATGAAGTATGGTATGAAGTGCGTTGGTAATTTGTAAAATAATAACAATCCTTCTAATACTACAAACTAACTATTTCTCGACCGATTGAAATAATCCATACATTGCCTCCTGAACACGAATGATGACTCTTGATTTTGGAAATTACAGGGAAGTGAATTCCATAAAACAACACCACTCACAAAGAATGTTCTGCCATAGAGCGACGAATTGTGGGCGGGTATCACGAACCGCCAAGTTCTTGTACTACGAAATGGCTTCAATTTTTATTATATAGATATGCGGGTGTTCTTGTTGTAATCATTTTATGTAATAATATACAAGATCTAGCTGCAATGAAATTGTGGAATGAATATCCTAAGAGTGAGTGTTGTAAGTGTGAGACAGAATCCATTCGACCCACATTGAAAATAAATCTTACGCAAGAATTTAGTGCAACTCTCAGTCTGTCTTGAACTCGGATTGCAGCGCAACTAATTAAAAAATCACAGGATATAAAATGTGGCAATATGAAGCTTTTGAATAATTTGAGTTTAGTCGAATAATGTAAAACGTGTTTTTTTGAGTGCAATGTTCAAAGACAAGAATAAACTCTACCACATCGACTCGGTATGTGCTTATCCCAATTAAAATCGCTTTGTATAATAAAACCTAAACTTGATGCGGAATCTACAAAGCTAATTGTTTCGTTGCCGATGTTTATGTTTGGAAATTTTTCATTCATATTACGTCGAAAAAACAATGCTTGCGTTTTTTTTAGCATTGAGTTTCAATAAATTTTGAAATGACCACTTTCTTATTGCTTGTACAGCAAGGTCTTCATTAAATATGTCACTAGTTTCATTCATATTTCTATTATTACAATTGAAATATAATTGTACGTCGTCTGCAAATAAATGTATGGAAGAGTTCCTGATGACACTTGGCAAATCATTGATGTAGAGACTGAAGAGAATTGGACCTAGAACAGAGCCCTGAGGAACACCAGAATAAACTGGCAAAAAACTGGATAATATCTGATTACAAGAAACTGCTTGTTGACGGTTGACCAAATATAAATGGACCAAAGAAACTGCGCTTCTGTTGAAATTGAAAGTATTTTCCAGTTTGCCTTAGAAAAATCTAAGAGAATTAATACAACCCTATTGCCTTTATCTAAAATAACACCAATGTCATCACAAATTTTCAACATTGCAGTTTTAGTACTGTGGCCGGAACGATAGCCAGACTGAAAGGGCGATAATAGATTATTATTGTGAACATAGGAACATATCTGGATTTTCAGCAACCTTTCGAAAACTTTGGACAATGCGTTCAAAATGCTAATAGGGCGCAAATTGTCTAATGAAGCTAAATTTGACTTTTTTCGGAATGGAATTATTTTAGACATTTTCCATAATTTGGGGTAAATGCACGTGTCAATAATTTTGTTGAAAATGTGAGCTAATGGTTCTAGTAGTAAAGGTAAAATACTTTTAATAAAACTGATGGGGATATCGTCGAGACCTACAGCATTCGATGTAACTTTGTGTACAGCATTAATGATTTCGGTTATTTGCACCAGTCTGAAACAAAAGCTATTGTGATAATTGGCACTGAAATTGGTCATAGACTGTATAGGCGATGAAACATTTTTTTGCGTAGCATGAAAACGTTCAGCTTTTGGGGTTCAATTCATTAGATTTGTGTTAAAATTGCCAATTAATAGTATGTTATTATGTATAGTTTCAAAAGAAGTAAGCTTTTCGTGAATAAGTTCTGAGCCGTCGAGATCAGGATGGTTGTATATCAATCCAATGAGTATTATATCATTGAGGGTAGATAATTCAATGAAAATGAATTCTGTATGTTTTCCATGTGTTTCGACGCAAGAAGATTCCAAAAGTTTATACTTGAAACATTTTTTCACATATATCATCAGTCCACCACCTGTTTTTCCAATTCTATCGCTTCTTATAGTGTTATATCCATCAATTGTTATTATATCATTACTTCTCGATTCATTCAGCCAAGTCTCACACATACAACCAACATCTACACTAGACACACTCAATATTTGACTAAACTCTTCAAATTTTACCATTTGTCTGGCACACATACTTTGCATATTCAAACAGCACATCGAAAGCTTATTTTGAATGAATGCCGATTTTAGTACAATTCCTGGCAAACAAATCTGTGTTAGAGGCATTGTTGTAATTGGTACTAGCCATAGTCGTAAACAAACATGTTCAAAAAGCAATGTAACATAAATAATCGGTCAAGAATTGAACTATAACCTATTACAATAAACATTTCCTAACTAGACATTTGAGGCTCCAATGGGCTTGAATCAATATTAGCACAATTTTCTATTATATTAGGCTGTCAAAAAAGTCCTGCGGTCGTTGTAAGCGCGTAGTTCTAGTTGTATTCATTGTATTGAGTCATACTATAGCTTGTTGGAAAGGTATTTTTGCGCGCTATAATATAGTCCTTGACAGTGTTTTATTTGGTTAAGTCGTTCGTGAGTTATAGTGTCGCAAATATGGAGCAAAATAAAGAGAAAATCCGACATATTTTACAGTACTACTATGACAAAGGCAAAAATGCATCTCAAGCTGCCAATAAAATTTGTACAGTTTATGGACCCGATACAGTTTCCATTTCCACCGCACAACGATGGTTTCAACGTTTTCGTTCTGGTGTAGAGGTCGTCGAAGATGCGCCACGCTCCGGAAGGCCTGTCGTCGAAAATTGCGACAAAATCGCTGAATTAGCCGAGAAAGACCGGCATAGTAGCAGCCGTAGCATCGGCCAAGAGCTGGGGATAAGTCATCAAACCTTTATTAACCATTTGAAGAAGCTTGGATTCACAAAGAAGCTCGATGTATGGGTGCCACACACGTTGACGCAAAAAAACATCTTTGACCGTATCGACGCATGTGAATCGCTGCTGAATCGCAACAAAATCGACCCGTTTCTGAAGCGGATGATGACTGGCGATGAAAAGTGGGTCACTTACGACAACGTGAAGCGCAAACGGTCGTGGTCGAAGCCCGCTTGAGCGGCTCAGACGGTGGCGAAGCCCTCATTAACGGCCAGGAAGGTTCTGCTGTGTGTTTGGTGGGATTGTCAAGGAATAATCTATTATGAGCTGCTTCCCTATGGCCAAACGCTCAATTCGGACCTGTACTGACAACAACTGGACCGCTTGAAGGTAGCACTCATGAAGAAGAGGCCATCTTTGATAAACTGAGGCCGCATTGTCTTCCATCAGGACAACGCCAGGCCACACACTTCTTTGGTGACGCGCCAGAAGCTCCGGGAGCTCGGATGGGAGGTTCTTTTGCATCCGCCGTATAGTCCGGACCTTGCACCAAGTGACTACCACCTGTTTTTGTCCATGGCGAACGAGCTAGGTAGTCAGAAGTTAGCCACAAAAGAGGCCTGTGAAAATTGGCTATCCGAAATTTTTGCCAATAAGGAAGCGAGCTACTATAACAGGGATATTATGAAGTTGGCATCTCGTGGGGAACAAGTCATCGAACAAAACGGCGCATATTTGACTTAAAACAGATGATTGTAACTAATTTTATGAACAAATGAAAATTCAAAAAAAATACCGCAGGACTTTTTTGACAGCCTAATATGTTTCTTTACAATCCATTAAACGCACTATTACACAGCGAAAAAAAAAATGAACTGGTCATAACACACAAAGGCTATTTGTATCTATTTTTACAGAATTTAAAAAAAAACATGTTAACGAGAAAAAAATATTTTGGATTCTCAAAATACATTTTTTTAAGGGATTTTTTTTTCAAAAATTTGTTTCAAAACCTAAATTATTTTCCACATTTCTTTCTTTAACCAACATTTTGTAGGTCGTATAATTTTTAGATTAAGATTTTTCTAAAAAAAGTTGAAAAAACTTAGAATAAAAAAAAATCTGACTCAAAAATTATAAGACAAATTACTAAAACTTTAGTTGAACAATAAAATGTAGGAAATTATTTATATTTACATTAAAAAATATGAAACAAATTAAAAAAAACTATCGAAATGAAAAATTTAAAACCAAAATTGATTTTTCTACAAAACATGTTTTTTTTAATTCTGAAAAGAAGAAGTGAAAGGGAAAAGGCAAAAGTTTCGGTGTAATCATTTTAATGTTTAACTCGTGACATTTTGAATGCATAAATTATCACGATTTACATGTTATGCAAGCTTTTTTTGTAATCAGAAACATGCCAACAACATATCAAAAGCGAGAATTTACACACAAAAATGTTACGAGTAAAACATTATTTTATCAGGAGTCTCCACACAAAAATTCCAAATATTCCGAAAACTATGAAAGATAGAAAGTTGACGTCTTCAACAAATGTTCATATTTTAAAAAGTTCTAAAACTTTGTCGAATACCCTATATCACTATCTTAACTTTGAACAAAATTAGGATAGGTCGTTATTTCATCAAAGGCAACATGAAAAGGTTGTTGTTAGAAAAACCTTTTTTCTGTAGAAGTGACCATCTTCCAATGTATGGGGTAGGGGAAAGGGGGACAGTTTCGGACAACGCTTATAAAAATTAAGTGGTACAATTTTCAAACAAATTAAAAATATAAGTAAGTTAACAGTCCTTCCACCAACAGCTGTCATATTGTTTGACATCTCCTGGTCGTGTGGAGGCGATCTGGCGTAGTGGTAACATCTATGCCTCTCACGCTAAAGGTCACGAGTTCAATTCTCACTCCCGACATTCTTCCAAAAATGGAAGTAAAAAGTGACGAACCAGCCAAATGAGTTGAAAATCACTATAATACAGACAAAAAAAAAATCTCCTGGTCACACAGTGCCCTTCTTCAGACACGTTTCGAAACTTTTGAGCTTGAAGTTGTAAGTATTTCCCTAATTCCTTTGTGAACGATTCAGAAATTTAAGTACGCCACCTCAGTTAGGAACTACTATGAAATGAAAAAAACCTGCATACAACGGGGAAATAAAAGTTTATTTATTAGATAAAATTATGATTTGTTCGAATCTGCAAAAAGAAAACCTATAGAACCAGCATCAACGAAGATGAGATGGAAAGAGCTATCGAACTAGTTTCGAATAGAACGTTTTCATGATTCTAGCTCACAGGTGGTCCAACTGGCTCCATTGTATTTGCTAATTTCCCAACTAACGGTTGCATAACGGGAAAACTGTTTCTCAATGTTCTGGAACATTTGAGGTAGGTAGCAAAAAGCAACGTAAACGAATCAATTTCAAAAAGTCATTGCACTTTGGAAACAATAAAATATTGCAGACAAAATTGCACAATTCATGTATCTTTTCCACTTTATATCACAAATCGCAACAGCTGGATGATTCAGTTATGGACCCTTTCGAGCAAAAGCTCTCAGTTTCTCAGAACGATTGGCTACTCAATCATCGTGGATAAACTATTCCTATACACGACCTTTCAGGTATAGTTGCATCGGCTTATAATGCTTCTTTCAATCTGAGTAATATCCTAGCTGGATTCAAAATGACAGGTTGCTATCCATTCTCAAGAAAGGTTTTTTCGGACAAGAATTTTGAATGCTCAAATGATTTCACCTATTGGAGCGGAGGTAGCAACTGACTCATCAGGTAATACAACAATCCTGCAAAACATTGCGTCTACAGCACAGATAGATTATACTTTGGCAACTTTGTCCCCGGAAAATGTTGAATCTTTTCCAAAAATTTCACTGCGGAAAACCACCACTCGAAAACGGAAGAAAGCAAAATCACGAATTTTTACTGACTCTCATAGCAAGCAGTTTCCTTTCAGACAAATACTGATAAACAGAAAAATGCAGAATATGCTAGAAATAAGAGGAAACGGTGGAAAATGTTTATAAACATAAAATTTTAATTTTTTTTTCGTTGTCCGAAAGTGCCCCACGACTGTCCGTAACTGCCCTACCACACATGGGGCACATTCGGACAAAAAGGCAATTTTCTAAAATTAGAATAAACCATTCGTAATCGCATCAACGCACACCTCTAATACGCCCATATGATACATTGATGTCCAAATGACAACCAGGAAGAATTCAGGATTTTTTTAAAAGTTTATAAAAAATATTAAAAATCAAGGAAAAAAAAGTGTCCGAATGTGCCCCCCTCTGCTTGTTGGAAATTGTAAGGACTATTCATATATATTTTTTCAGAAAATAGTTGTTTGAGAAAAATGAACTTTAATTTAAAAAAAATTCAGTTACATTTTATTTTTTTTGTATTTTTCATTAAAATTTAATTTATTTGTTATTCATTTCATTTTTCGACCACAGCTTTTTAAATATAATAGTTTTTGAGTTATAATTTTTGTAAAAAATTAGGATTTTTTTGTCCATTTCAAAAAGTAGTCTAATTCTATTTTGAATATTTCAATTATGTAATGTTGCTTAAATGACCCCTGTATTTACACCCACAATGTTTCACTGCTATCTCAGAGGGTACAGCCAACAGCCATTCAAGTTGGCATGAAATTCGTCATATGACGAAGCACCAATTTCAATGTTGTCAAAAATAACGTAACA